>NC_140170.1:164291851-164501042 GCF_963971535.1 Notolepis coatsorum | reverse complement strand
TGGGGCCTGGGATGGGAAAGCAGCTAAATCAATAGGCAGTAATGGGATCTTATTTACCCAGCTGGTGGAGGGAAATGTTGGGACGGGACCGAGGAAGGCCCCTAAGTCACCCAGCTGGACCCCGGGGCCCGCAGCCAGAACCACATTCTGAAATCCCCCCGCCACCAACCCCCCCCCCCCCCCCCTCTACTCCCTCCTCTTGCATATTTGTCTGTGAAATGTACAGAACAATTATGTAAACAGCAATGCTGGTATTGTTCATCTTGGACTCAATGGTAGAAGCAAAGAGAGAGTGAATGAGAGGGAGGGAGAGGGGGAGAGAGGAGGGAGAGAGAGGGAGGAGAGAGAGAGAGAGGGAGGTAGTGAGAAGGAGGTAGTAAGAAGGAGGTAGAGAGAGGGAAGAGGGAGAGAAGGAGGGAGGGAGAGTGAGAACAAAACAGCTAAACACTGCTGAAAGTAAAAGAATGACAAGAGAAGAGGGTGAGAGATGGAGAGGAGGGTGAGAGACAGAGAGAGATGGGGAATGATGGTGAGAAGGAGGAGGGGGACATACTATTTCTCCCAGGGAGGCGGCCAGCATGTGAGTGACAGGTGCCAGGTGTGGGGCTGACAGCGCTCCGCCGGCCCCCAGAAGGGACTTGGTGCAGTCGTAGGTGACGAAGAAGGCAGCCGCTGGAACCAAGAACAACCACAGCTGTTTAAGGCCCATTAGTCAACCTGCATACAGCAATTAATATCCCTCACCACCGCTGACAGGGGAGAAGCAGAGGCGTGTGTGTGTGTGTGTGCGTGTGCATGTGTGTGTGTGTGAGAGAGAATCGTGTGTGTACAAAAAAGAAAAGCTAAGATGGCAGCACTTAATGTCAAGCTAGCTAAAACGAGCCCTGACTCCTTGTCATGAAACCAATCATGCAACAGCAAGTGTTGAATTCATAAGCAAATTGCAATAAACTATGGATCTGAATCATCTTTTTAAGGCATTCAGATGTTCAGTTGGAAAGAAAAACATCTTTGTCATTTTCAACATTCCCTCAGATTCGTCAGTAATGATGGATATAACACTCATCACTGTGTCCTTTAGGAGAAGGTTGGTTGGTGCTCGCTGATGGAGTTAAGCATTACATCACGAGACAGAGTGGGTTATAGAAATTAGATCACACCTATGGGTGGTTGTTAGGCCCGAGGCGCAGCCGAGGGTCGTTAGCAGTGATGCCACAGATTACTTGTAAAAATAATCTGATTACTGATTACTCCTTTAAAAAGTAATCTAGTTACTCTACTGATTACTTGATTATCAAAGTAACTTAGTTACTTTGAAAGTAACTAGGTTACGAAGTCCTCCCCCCTGCTGCTGCCACAACATAAGAATGACAACCGTTTTTTTTCTCTCTCTCTCTCTCTACCAAATCCATTCTGACACAATGGACTCAGTGCGTACTCCGCAAGTCACGCGTAACATGAATCTCTCACTCTCACTCAAGTAGCCAAATTACACTATAAAACGAACTGGATAGTTGATTTAACTTCATGCTGAAGCCATTCTAAAATCAGCTATAAACGTAAACATGACTGTACCCCTGGCTCTCTTATCATCTTGTAAAAAATAAGTAAGTTAGATATATTTACTGAAAAAGTAATCAGATTAGAGTAACTATATACTTAGTAACTAGTTACTGGCATCACTGGTCGTTAGACCTCCATAGGCGTGATCTAATTTCTATAACACACTCTGTCGTGTGATGTAATGCTTTTATACAATGGCCGAATTCATCCAACCTTATTGCTATACAATAAACACAAATTAATTGAAGATTTATTGACAACCATCCGCAGAAAAAGTAGCTCGGAGGTGCGCTGTTTCAAGGCAAGAATGCAGTGAGCGTGGGTTATTGGTTTGATTGATTGATTGATTGAGTGCACATTTTATTAATGTCCGCCTTGTTTCAAACTGGTTAAGAACTGTTAAGAACTTCATTCTTAGATGCTTCTATAGAAAGTAGGTTAAAAAAAAGAAAGAGAAGTTGCCTCCCTATAGGAGGCAAAAAGATTATTTGAACCTACTTTCTATAGAAGCAGCTGGGAGGTGCGCTGTTTTAAGTGAGCGTGGGTTATTGAATTGATTGATTGATTGAACATTTTATTAATGTTTAATTGCTTTCATTTCTTTCATTTCTAAAACCACGAACGTCGGAGTGATTGTAATTCGGTTGTGGGCGGGTTCTGGGATCACGAGCGGGGGTTATAAGAAATAACCACGTCTAACTTGACTGTTTCAGCCAATCAGAATCGAGAAATTTGCATGCCATTGTATAAAGGCGCAACAAACACTGGTATTTGTTCATTTTTAAGGCCTTATTGGTAAGCTACCTCCTTATACTACATCATTATTGGAATGGAAGTTTGGAACATATGGAATTCGTTCTAGTGACTGGCTAGTCCTTAAGGTCCCTTGAGTTTGCTCTGATCAGGGTAAATCTGCATTTCTCTATGATGTCTCTAGCTCATGAACTCCAACAGTCCTTAAAGCTTGAGATTCTCCCCTCTGTTGCAGAGTTTAAAACCTTGATCTCCAACCTTTGTCAATCAAGTTGTACGTGTTTTAGTTGATTTGTTATCCTTACTTTTGTCTGACCTTGTTGTCTTATTGTTATGATTTTAGATTGTTGTGTGATTTTATGCCTTTTTTCTTTTGCTTACTGTATTTCTGTATGTACACTCGACGTGACTGTAAATGAGGGACACTTCAGTTGCCTTTCGAGTTTAAATAAAGGTTTTAAATTAAATCATCACTAATCATCACAGTTTTAAAGGGATTAAAAGAAGATGCATTTATATTGTTGGGGTTAACTTGTGGAACAATGCTGATCTACATTTAAGAATGAGTAATTCGCTTTTGGTTTACAAAAAGATGGTTTATATAGCTATTTCTGAATAATTCGTATTTTTTTCAGTTTTTCTGTTTTGGAGTCTTAATTTGTATATAGGACAGGCATGTATAAGGGGGGGTGACAGTGTCTCGGGAGGTAGGGCAGTCGTCTGGTAATCTGGAGCTTCCATATTTTGATTCCCGCTCCTCCCGGGCAGTGTGTCCTTGAGCAATACACTTAACCCTTAACCTGTTAAGCTGTTGGGGGACCCTGCTATTCTCGTCATAAATCGATCAATACAGACCGTATTAATTAATGTTGTGTTTCTATTTCAAATGTAGCCAAGAGGAAAGACCCTAACCCTATCAAAACAGCAGTCAAACAAACTACGTTTGTTTACCGATGTTTTAAAGAAATCTAAAATAAGTTTCTCTGAATAATGTCAATTCTCTGTGCATTGCATAGAAAAAAAGTGAGTAGTCACTTGAGGAAATTACTAAATGGGTAAAGTGTGAGTGAATGGGTAAAATGTGAGGAACAAATTGTAAAGTGCTTTGGATAAAAGCGCTATATAAATGCACCATTTACCATTTACCATTTATAAGCATTATGCTTCAGCCTGTACCTTTTCAGTCACTGCCTAAATCAAAGACAGTTGAATGATTGTGCATATTGTATTGTGTGTGATGACTGAATAAAACTACTACTACTACTAAAGAAATCATCACTAAACAGTTTTGGGATGGATGTGTATATGAGATTATGTACAGAATGAATCAACTTTGCTCTAACGCCTCACCGTTGGGGAAGGAGCCAACGGCAGCAGACGGGACCCCAGCGTAGATACCCCTGAAGCCCCCGGCCTGGTAGAAGCCCTGCTGGCTCTGGAGCCTGGTCTTCATGGTGTCCAGGGGGAACAGGGTGAGGTCCACACACATCCCTGCACAGCCCCCAGCCTGGGCCACGGTTTGAGAAACACAACAACAGTCATTACCTGAGTTTGCAAGTCGTGATTTTCAAGATTCTACTAATGGTTCATCTTTGTGACTGGTGACGATGACTCCACCTGAGTTTGATTATGGCCAACAGTGATGTCATCGGAGGGGACATTGAATCCTTTTGTTGTGTTAATTACAGCACCATGAAATTACGTGGATGAAAAAATAGCAATACCTTATATCTTATAGGGACCTTATCATTTTGTTGAGCTGTAATTAACACAAGGCTTCAATGTCCCAAACTTACTTACTCTCAATAACTAACTAACTAACTAACTAACTAACTAACTAACTAACTAACTAACTAACTAACTAACTAACTAACTAACTAACTAAATTAATGTGTGCAAAACGGTTTAGTTTTTGGATGTGGGTGAGATTATGTGCAAAATAAATCAACATTGTTTTTTGGTGAAGTGCCCCTGGCGCTTCAGGTTGCATGGTGTTTTTATTACTTTTGAATTATTTTTTAATAACCAATAACAGTAAAATGTGTGTGGTTACTGTGGTATATGCCTATTTGTTTCCAACTAAGACACGTTGATGCAGGGGTGTGGCTGTGAGTGGGCCAATAAGAGGCTTCATTTGGATTTGATTAGATTAGATTATTTAATTACCACACAGCCAGGCTGGTGGAATGTGTTCCAACATAGAACATCACTTACAATACATACTACATGCATGTATTGTAAAGTATATTTTACTTTACTTTTAATTTCACATTCAACACTTCATTAGGTAGATGACAAGAGTTGTCGATAATGCCAGTCTCAACAGACCCAAGCTATAAATGTACATGCTGGCGTTAGAGGAACAGATTTCTCTCTCTCTCTATTCCCTGAATATTCACAGCAAATGTTGTGACTGAACAACTATCAGGTAAGGATGAAAACCGATTAGCATTTTTAATTTTTTACTTAGGTGGTCTGCCATGTGCACAATCTTCCCATTTCACATTCTAATTATCTCTCTCAACACAAATCTATCTGACGTTACCAGACGACATCCTAAAACATAGGCTACACACAGTGATCATCCGTGAGTCAACACTGCTGCTCATCATCAACATAGACTACACAGCGATCATCCAGGAGTTGTTAAGTCAAACGATTACTTTCCAACACTAGCCTCTCCATTGTGCATTTGCGCTATTTAAAAAAAGTTACATTTGATAATTTCTTTCAGGTAAGCTCCTTCAGTCTTCACTATGGTATTTCCTCATTGAGCTGCAGGATATTTCCATGGATATTTATTATGTATGCTTGTTGTTGTGAATCTCCGGGTGCCCTCAAACTAAGAGGTAATGACTAGTTCTGGGGAAATCAGTTAGTTTAGTCCTAAAAAAAAATAGTTGTAGTTTATGAGCTAACACGCCTCCCCCCTAAGAGAGGCGTGGTGATCACAACGTGGATGACGTGATGATGCCGGTCTATGGATGAATCCATACAAAAACATGTATACATTGCATGCATTCCACAGCTATAGAACACTCAATGCAATTCCTTCGGAGCGATTCGACCCTGCGGTATTCTATTCTATTTGCACACTCAATTCATTGCTGCGACTTCGGGTGAGCTGAATGAATGAATGAATGAATGAATGAATGAATGAATGAATGAATGAATGAATGAATGAATGAATGAATGAACACTATTTAAATTAACAGATTGCAGAATGGGTACAATACAGTACGGCTCAATACACACAATTGTTAAGGGGTTGCAGACCAGAGAAAGACGTGTGTCTTGTTTACATCAGGGTCCCCCATTTTCAATTCATAATGCATATAGCTCTTGTCTATACTCTCAAAATCCATAGGAAATAAAAACATCTCAAGCTTCACACAGAGCCATTATATGGCTGAGGTCACCCTCCAACACACACACACACACACACACACACACACACACACACACACACACACACACACACACACACACACACACACACACACACACACACACACACACACACACACACACACACACACACACACACACACACACACTTCACAAAATGCAAGTAACAGCAAGCTATCTTGTTAGTCTGGTTGGTTGTGAAGATGAATGTTATCCATCCATGTAGTAGAATGGTCACTTTACCACCAGCGACGCGGTGAATTGTCTTCTTTCCATGTTCCGTTTTCAATGTCGTTACTTGTCAGCCCGTGTAACGCTGTTCTAATAGTGCACCTGCACCGTGGAGCATGTTTGACACTTCACTGCAACCAAAACATGCCTGTCAAGGACGCTGCCATCTTTGCGGGATTACTTCCGCGTCGGTGTGTGACGCCGATGACGCACCATAACATTGGTCACGTGCCTGCGCCTCTGCCGGAAAAAAGACACATGCTCCCTATTGCGTGATTTTTTTCCGTAGCCGATGTGTGCGAAGACGCTCTCTGATTGGCTAGCCGCGTACAGCGAAGACCCTCTCTGATTGGTTTAGCGCCGAAGGGTCTCTTCCGCCTTGTACATATTATATTCTCTGCTTCAAAGTGGTTATGCTTTGGCCCTCTTTCGGGTTAGGGTTAGGGTTAAGGTTAATGTTAGGGTTAAGGTTAAGGTTAGGGTTAAGGTTAGGGTTAGGGTTAGGGTTAAGAGGAAGGTTAGGGTTAGGGTTAGGCGGAAGAGACCCTTCGGCGCTAAACCAATCAGAGAGGGTCTTCGCTGTACGCGGCTAGCCAATCAGAGAGCGTCTTCGCACACATAGGCTATATGGAAAAAAAACACGCTGCCCTCTTAGGTGTGTTTAGTTGTTGTTGTTGTTGTTGTTGTTGTTGTTGTTGTTGTTGTTGTTGATGATGATTGCATTGTACAAATAAACGTTAAATTATTATAAAACGAGACAAATATGAATATTCTACACTGTCTCATTGTTGTTCACAGCTTTATTGTTGCAAGAGTACCCTGCAATACTATACAGATGAAAATACACTTAGGTATTTAGCAAAAAAAAACATAAATAAAGGTTTTCTATTTTAAATTGTACATTTGTATATACAAAATGTAATAAAACGATTGCTAGAGCTCGTGGCCATTAGGCTACTCCATTGCCTAATCTCCTAAGAAATATAGCTTTCCCCCTTGGGACAAATTAATAAAGATGACTGCATGTGTCCTCAGTTTGAACATGTTTTCAAAGGGGACATGTATGGGGTTTGTCTATGTATATGTATGGTTTTGACATTTTATGGGAAAAGTACATAATACTCCTTGCCGTTCGGTTTGAAGTCTTCAGATTAACAACCCTAACACAAGATGTTCAGAATTGCTAATCCCCCATGATGTCAAGATGGGATGAATTCGCTGTGATTAATTAATTAGCTGTGTTTTTGGAGCCAGGAACACTGCCTAACTAATCTACTGCATTTTTTTTTTACTCTTGGCTGTGGGGCATCCAGGCAGGGAAGAAAATAATTAACTTACAATGTGGTGTGCTGCTACACCCACCAGGTGCAATACAAAGGGAAGAAAGACTCTCAAAAATAAATAATTAAAATTAGATTTAGACGAGTTTATTTGCAAAAGATTCAAGGACGTTGATTGATTGATTGATTGATTGAAAACTTTATTAACAGATTGCAGAATGGGTACAATACAGTACAGCTCAATACACACAATTGTTAAGGGGATGCAGACCAGAGAAAGACTTTCGTCTTGTTTACATCAGGGTCCCCCATTTTCAATTCATCATATATACATTTGTTGAAAAGATACATAGTTTGTCCCCATTAAAGGAACACACCAACATTATGGGAAATGCGGTTACTGTCTTCTCCAGAGTCAGACAAGAAGATATATACCGGTTCCCTCTCTGTGTGTTTAGTAGAAAACTGTCCGGCTAGCCTAACTTACCACAAATGAACGGAAGCGGATCGATAGCCTACAGACCTAGCCTAGTTTAAAACTCCGGGAGAGGTGTTTTTGGCCAACAGCTAGGCTAGCTGATCCGTATCCACTTCCATTCATTTGTGCTAAGCTATAGGCTTTTGTAATTAGTTCACATAATGTTGTTATACCTTGTTATTACATGGCGTTTTAACATTAGCCGAAATGCTTGATTGTGATTGGTCAATAGCGCTCGTCAGAGGTCCGTTATATTACTCGATAACTGACCTCTGCCGAGCAATAATGACCGCTGTTCGCAGCTGTTCGCAATCAAGCCCACTGACACACACTGCAGCAGTGCAATCAGTCCACACACCTGCCGGCGATTATAACAACTTTATTTGGGCTGACAGCGGACGGAGCCACAGAACAACTGCGTCTGCATTTGATCTCGTCTTGTCGATGGTGTAAAATGAATTAGGTATATTGTTAGTAAGTTAGCCATGTAATAAGCGGGATAATGTATAGCTATACTCGGTCATTGTCGCAAAATAATTGACCTTCACTACGTTTAAAACACCTCGGCGAGGCGCCTCGGTATTCTAAACTCTGTGTCGGTCAATTATTTTGCGACAATGACCTCGTAGCTATACATTATCCCTTACATAGTTCATCAACATGTATGCTATATCTTTTCAAACCTGGCTGGTTTACATCTGAAAAGTGCAAAAAAAAAATATTAAATTTAAACAACTTTTCTGATGTGCTTCCCGCCACCAGAGCCTGAGTGAAATAATGGGTTCTTCCTGAATCTGTGGTAAAATTACAACAATTGCGTACATTTCCCTTGATATAGGGAGCGGGTCAACTTACCCACTGGCTCACCTCACCCCACTCTCCCCTACATGATAGGCCCTCTGCTGATCACAACAGGGCAGCACACACCACCTTCTATCAGTCTCTCTCTCTGTCTCTGTCACACACACCACCTTCTATCAGTCTCTCTCTCTGTCTCTGTCACACACACCACCTTCTATCAGCCTCTCCCTCTCTCTCTCTCTCTCTCTCTCTCTCTCTCTCTCTCTCTCTATCTCTCTCACACACACACACACACACACACACACACACACTCACACCACCTTCTATCAGCCCCCCTCTCTCTCTCTCCTCTCTCTTTCTTTCTTTCTTTCTCTCTCTCTCTCTCTCTCTCTCTCTCTCTCTCTCTCTCTCTCTCTCTCTCTCTCTCTCTCTCTGTCTCTCTCTATCTCTCACACACACACACCACCACCTTCTATCAGCGCCCCCTCTCTCTCTCTCTCTCTCTCTCTCTCTCTCTATCTCTCTCTCTCTCTCTCTCTCTCTCTCTCTGTCTCTCTCTATCTCTCACACACACACACCACCTTCTATCAGCCCCCCTCTCTCTTTCTCTCTCTCTCTCTC
Organism: Notolepis coatsorum; assembly: GCF_963971535.1. Lineage (NCBI taxonomy): Eukaryota > Metazoa > Chordata > Actinopteri > Aulopiformes > Paralepididae > Notolepis > Notolepis coatsorum. Next base: position 164,491,907 of record NC_140170.1, on the reverse strand, counting down.
TCTCTCTCTCTCTCTCTCTCTCTCTCTCTCTCTCTCTCTCTCTCTCTCTACCATACACTCTCATACCCTTGCCCCTATAGAGCTGTAGGGCATCTCTGCCTCGCTGCCCCCCAGCCCTCCCCCTCGCCATGGTGCAGCGGGCCGGTGCTCAGGTGAGTGTGTTCCTTTCCTCTGGCACTCGGCGGGGGTTATTTATGGGCTGCTGTCAGCCTGGCAGCGCCTCCTATTAGGGGAGAGCAGGAGAAGGGCCACAACCCTTTACTCTGCCCGGACCCAATGATGTTTGGGCTGAGTGGGCCCGGTTTGAGGCGCGGCGTCCACCATCCATCTTGCAGACGCACGTCTCAGAGAGAATCCCACTGGGCAGGACCCAGCTGTGTCAGGAATGGGCTCCTGTCTGATGTGCAATAAGCCTAACGCGGCCTCTCTATACGCTGGCTTTTCCCCCTTGTCCCGATTCTGTTCGTAGTAGGGTTGAGTAGAGGAGACACTTTTATCACTGACTAATGTGGACCAGTTCATCCGCTGCCCCAGTCGCTTTTGTTCACGCTTTGTTTCTGTCATCTCATTCTAGTCTGCATTCTAGTCGTGATGGCGGCACGGTGGTGTAGTGGTTAACACTGTCGCCTCACAGCAAGATGGTCCTGGGTTCAATTCCCGCTTGGGGACCAGGTTGCCAGGTACCAAGGTGGGGAATCTTACCGGGCCTTTCTGTGTAGAGTTTGCATGTTCTCCCCCTGTGGCAAAAACATGCAGAACAGATCTCTGTCGCGTCCCTGACAAAGACGGACTGGAGCACTTGGATTGGTTCCCCACGCCGCAGCCCATGTCTGCTCCCGGCTGCCCTCGGGGGGGGGGAAGGACGACCGGATGGGTCAAGCGCAGAGACTAAAATGTAATCGGCGACCCAAAAATCGCATGTATGTGTTCCTGTGTGTGTCGCCCATCGCATGCGTGTGTCGCTGCATGACTACATTGTCAATGTATGCAATGATTAAAGACTTCTTCAAAAGTCCAGTTTAATCTTAATCCTTAATTGAATCTAGTCACATTTGTACCCCACGCCTTGGTTTACCTCACTAAACACATGGAATGGTCATTTGTAACGACAGCCCTCATGTCACAGTGCAGGTAATTACATGTTACAGTGATGTTCCTCCTCCAGGGGAGCCGGCTCATTGTCCACCGGCTCAGTCGATATGGTGCATTAATTCTATGCCATGGCTGCTATTGATTTCTGTGGTTGTGTGGTTGAAATGTTTGCAGCGTCCAGGGTCCTGTCTGCTCTCTCACGTGAAGCCATCCATCACCTTGTCAAAACCTGTCCTTGGCTGTGGGGACTTGCCTGTCATTTGAGCACTTTTATCTGTGCTTGTCTACAGTATTACGTCTAAATGGGATTTTAACCCTTTCACTACCACACTACAGAAGGTTAACCCTTTACTAGCACACTACAGATGGTTAACCGTCTGTAGTGTGATAGGTTAACCATCTGTAGTGTGATAGTAAAGGGTTAACCTTCTGTAGTGTGGTAGTGAAAGGGTTAACCCTTTGTCGTGTGGCAGTGAACGGGTTAACATTCTGTATTGTCGCAGTGAAAGGGTTAACCGTTTTGGTAGTGCGGTAGTGAAAGGGTTAATGGGAACACATTAAATAGATACAGCTAATAATCAGATCTCAGAGTTTAAATTCCCAAGAGCACACGATTTCATTCGGTCACCTTCATTCTCTTCTTCTCGCTTAATGAAACAAGGTAGACCTCCCTCCCATGTAGGTGTGCACTGCAGTGGTGTGTGTGTCTAGAAAGCTGAGATTTTAGCTACCATCTAAGGCCCCGTTTAGACGAGCGTTTTGTGAACAGAAACAGCAAAAGTCATCTTGCGGTTTCACTTTTAATTTTACGTTTAGACGAGCGTTTTGGAGTGGAATTCTCCGTGCAGACGACGCTGTAACGACGTATTTTTGCGGATTCACCTGCTAGCGTTTCCGTCTAAACGGGGCCTAAGTGCTCAAAGTGAGGGTGGGACACAACCAGTGTTGGGACTAACGCGTTACAAAGTAACTCATTACAGTAACGAAGTTACTTTTTGCGATAAATAGTACTCTAACGCATTACTTTTCAAATTCAGTAACGCTACTTACGTTACTGAATGGTTCGTCACTGCGTTATTTGCGTTATATACGGCGTAGATTGATAGCGAGCGGTAGTGATTATTATTATTATTATTATTATTATTATTATTATTATTATTATTATTATTATTATTATTTATCCTCATATCCTGTCTGCCTGGCTGCGAGGAAACGCTATGCTGGGGGCGTGTTTTGTTTACTATTCCTGAGATTCCTGACTGATAATGGCAGCGCCCAGCTACCGCTACTCGCGTATTTCTCTTTTGTTGAGCGAAAAGAAAATAACGTTTTAGTTATGTCATTTGTGTTTTGGCTCAAAGATACTGGAGTATAACGTTAACTACGAGGACTCATCCAAATCCACTCGCCACCCGCGTAGAATGATACGAGGCGACACACAGCAAATGGGACGGAAACGTTTTTTCAACTACTTGGAGAGAGAATATACAGTACAACATGGAAATGAAACAAAGAAAATGTTTAAGGGGCTGCAGGACTAACTTTACATTTCGACAGACACTGGTGAGTGCAGTGATGTGAATGTAAATGAATGGAAACTCAAGTTGATCAAGGCATTTCTGACTACAAATCTGCCAGGGAATCTCATCAATACTAATCAAACAATATAAATATAGTCCTTTCATGCACAATTGATATCCTAACTATTCTAACGTTGCAATGCACGATTGATATCTTAAACAACGTTGCAAGACTGTTATAATGAAACGCTCCGGCGACAGATATCAAGGCTGTTCCTCAAGCACTTATTTTCAACCTAGAACCTAGAACGTGCATGCGCTCAACCTAAACGTGCATGCACGCAACCTAAACGTGCATGCGCGCAACCTAAACGTGCCTGCGCTCAACCTCCCCGAGCAATTAGGCACGGTGCATTTCTTATTACGTCGGGACATTTGTGTTTGTGTCAGATTTGTGTTTATCTAGACCACATTGCTTAGCAGAGTTCAGTGATGTGAATGGAAACTGTCAAGTTGATCAACCGATTTTGAGTATCTGTATCTGGCTGCATGGGAGCAATTTTTTTCTTCTTCAAGTAACTAAATAGTTACTTTTCACAGTAACGCATTACTTTTGGGTGTAAGTAACTAGTAACGTAACGGAGTTACTTTTTAAATGAGTAACTAGTAAAGTAACTGAGTTACTATTTTTCAGTAACTAGCACAACACTGGACACAACAGAGAAAACCTCAATGCTCTATATACTATCAGAACAATACCTGTCTCTACACCAAAGGAACTCATCAGATTCAGGTAAAGATGTCACACTGTCACTGCCTGGCTTCTCTCTCTCTCTCTCTCTCTCTCTCTCTCTCTCTCTCTCTCTCTCTCTCTCTCTCTCTCTCTCTCTCTCTCTCTCTCTCTCTCGTTACCAGGCATGGAGTTCAGGTGTGCTGGACCCAAAGGAGCAGCTGATTGACATCTGTGTGCCGATTACATCAACTATATAGCCCGCCTGCTGCCAGATCGTAATTTTGTGTTTCCCAGTCAGTCGTAGTTTATTGTGCGCTCGTGAGTGATCTATTCCGAGTTATTTGACCGTGCCTAACCCTTTGTTGTCCTCCTTTCCCCTCCTTTACCTGGCTCTTCATTCTTCATCCTGATCCCGTGCTTGGATACCGTGTTCTGACCTCCGCCTGTCTGACCATTCTCCTTGCCTTTTCCCGGAACGTATGAGGACCTGAACCCATGTATGACCCTTCGCCTGTTGGACTACCTTGCCCCTGCGTACTCCCCTTATTACCTGAGTACCTGTTAGGTTATCGACCCCTGCCCATCTGACTACCCTGCTCCACACACTCACCCTTGACTGTACGAGATCCCCCTCCGTGTGTCACTCGATTCCTGCCCGGATACCTGACGACCCTGTCCGCATATTGGGTTCAATACGCTCAGCCGTGATAAAAGAGTCATGTTAGGGCCAGGCAATACTTTTTCCACAAAAGCTTGTTAACCTGATGCACCAGATCCAGCTACCTCACATCAGAATCAGAAAGGTTTTTATTGCCCAGTAAGTTTGCACATACAAGGAATTTGTTTTTGTCGTTTGGTGCATCAACATTAACAGACAATTAGGGTAGAATAAAATTAAATGGAATACATAATTATTTTTTTTATAAAAGTACAATAGAATAGAATATAGGACAAGGCTGTACAATTGTGCAGGATGTAGTACACTAAATTAGAATAAACAGTGAAATAGAATATGTAACAGGGCTGTGCAATTGTGCAGTATTGTAAAAAAAAATATGAACAGTCTCATGTTCAGATGCTCCGTTTTGAGTACATGTGCAAATCTATAGTCCAGGAAGGGTGTGTTAATGTAACACAGTGTGTGTGTGGGGGGGAGGGGGGTCAGTACTATTGTGCTTCTATGTTAATTTAGTTTATATTCCATATATTTTATTTTATTCACCTTTTTATTTTCTATTCTACCATAATTGTCTGTCTGTCAATGTTGCACCAAAAACAACCAAATCAAATTCCTTGTATGTGAAAACTACTTTCCTGGGGTGGCCCTGTTAGGCTCATCTTTTTATTCTGCTTGTGCTACTGAACAGTATAACCCGTTTTGTTGAAGTTGACAATGCTGGATCTCAGTACATTTCCTTTTAGTTATAGTTTAGCCTTAATTATTGCATTGCAGCTTAGCATCAGTGGTTCAGTGGCATTTTGTTAGCCCTAGCTGAGTTTGGTAAGGAGGCTGATCCTCACACAGAAGTACAGGGTTGTGTTCCTGTATCTAAGGAACACCAGAATGAATAGTGTTGAGCTTTCTGGAGATGGTATTGGCCTAACACAACAAGACATCTGTGATGGGAGGTGCCCACCTAATAATAATAATAATAATAATAATAATAATAATAATAATAATAATAATAATAATAATAATAATAATAATAATAATAAAATGTATTTATATAGCAACTTTTAAAAGTACAAAGCTTTTACAAAGTAAAAGACAAGGTATAAATAACACAGTAAAACAAAATAACAGAAAATGTCATAAAAAGAAAAGGACATTAGATAAAAACGAGTAGCAATGAAGATGAAAGCAAGAATCTGTATATAATCAATTACACAAAAACAAGTCTATAAAATGAGACTTAACACTTTGCCGCCCAACCACGAGTTAATTCGTGTTTCGATTCCACCCGTTGAGGACCAGAGCCACGAGTTAACTCGTGGCAAGTTGTTATTGTTTTATTCCATATTAATAAACGGATCAAGGTCCCCGATCGGCTCTGCAGATTTACCCGCCAGATTTAAATCTGCGACATGCAATACCGGCCAGATCCTCTTAGGGGCGCCATCGCTCCACTGCAGTATCATTGAGGCCGAATGGGAAAATAATTTTTTTTACTGTCTGGGGCGTTTCATATGAGCCTCGATCCCAGCCGAACATACTCCATCTTTGATCACGTTACCGAACGCAGATTTCAGCCTGGAATAATGGGATTTATGATCAGCCAATGGACATATCGATCTACCAGATTCCGATGACTAATGACGAAATGCTGCCGGCGATCACATGGCCTGACGGTAGGATACTATTCACCCAAATTACAGCTGGATTGGACATTGTTGTAACACGCAAGCGATCGATCAGTGAAAATGGCTACTTGAACGCACACTGTATTGCTAATCAATACTACTAATCGGCGTCCCCCGCCGCCACCATTTCATCGATAGATGCTCTGTAATAGTCCGGATGCTACGCAGTTTGTTTTATTTCATTCGTATATATACAACAGAAATGGCGTTTGATATAACATGACTAGCCTTTAGCCTCATATCTAGCTTCCCAGAAAAAAGACGAGACAAAAACTGCGATAAAGCTTATATTCACGACGCTATAAAATGACAAACAACCGATGGATTTTTATTTTCTTTAAGCCATTATGAAGGCACGGTTTATGCACTCAAGTGACAATGAGAATGGACAGATAGCAATACTATAAAGTATATTTATACAACAGCATGCAAATTTCTCGATTCTGATTGGCTGAAACAGTCATTTTACACGTCTTTATTGGCAACAATTCCACGCTGCTGGCCCAGGACCCGCCCACAACCGACCCACATCACATCACTCCGCTGGATCACAAGAAGGTGCAATAATCTTTACAAATGGATATGTTGATAGCGACTAAACGACTAAATATCAAGCGATTCTGTCACAGCGAATGTCTTAGTCGTTTAAACAATGTTGGATGATGTAATTGATGGGTCTTGAATCATTCTGTAACAAAAGAAAAATCGCGGATTGATTGATTGATTAATTTACAATTTTTTTTTCAATTTCTTTTTCCTTGCGACTGTCAGCGCTCGCTCTAGTCTCCACCCACCGCCACCCCCCCCCCCCCCCACACACACACACACACACAGACACACACACACACACACGCACGCACACACACGCACACACACACACACACACACTCTGCCTGCAACGCGGGGGATAGTCAGACTGAGAGAGCTGGGTGCTGCGCTGTTCTAAGTGAGCATGGCCTATTGAGTTGATTGATTGATTGATTGCTAATTTTATTACTGTACGCTTGGTTTCCAACTGGTTAAGTTTAGGCCCTCTACAGTAGGTTTAAAAAAATAAATAAAAGAATAGGGCGAAGAAAACGTTTTTTTCCTATAGGGCAAAGAAAACGTTTTAATTTGTTTTACCTACTTTATATAGAAGCATCTAAGAATGAAGTTCTATGGAAAGTAGGTCTGCATTCCCTTAACAATTGTGTGTATTGAGCCGTACTGTATTGTACCCATTCTGCATCTGGTAATAAGATTTTCAATCAATCATTCCAATAATACACAGTTGGATGTGTTAGTTGGTTGGATGCACTTCAAGCTGCTTCCACATGAGGCAACTTCTCTCAATCATTCCAATAATACACAGTTGGATGTGTTAGTTTGGTTGGATGCACTTCAAGCTGCTTCCACATGGAGGCAACTTGTCTTTTTTGTAGTTGTGGGAACAACTTTTTCTGGCGGATGGTTTTTTCAATAAATCTTCGATTAATGTGTGTTTATTGTATAGAAATAAGGTTGGATGAATCTGGCAGTTGTATAAAAGCTTTACACCACTTGCAGTCGTGATTTGTGAACATTAAACCATGCCTAGGGGGGTCTAACGACCACCCCTAGGCATGGTTTATTGTTCACAAACCACTCCTGCGCGTGATGTAATGCTTAAATATAGCTGTTAGAAAGTACATCGGTTTGTTGACAAAGCGTTGTCCTCCAGCCACATATTACACTGCAAGCCGTGGTCGTCAATGTGTTAAAGGGCAATGCCACCCATTTAAAGAATTCTCATATAAATAAAAACCTTTGCTGTAAACAGCTCTTTTGTTTATATTCACATTTCTGTTGTTCTGTAGTCTACTGTAGTCTACAAGCTGAATACTGTACATTTACCACCTCATATAACCATTGTAGTTACTTTTTTCGCTGTTTTCTTTGCTCTCACAATGTTTATATCCCATCCGTGTTTAATTTGTGTCTGACCTCCTGATTGACAGGCAGTTATCTTGTTAGATGTTGAGGACGATTATAAAAATCAATGAAATTGAAGCACAAGGGCATGTTGATACGCCTCCAGTGCACTATTTTTCTGTTCTACATCACCCCTGTGCTCGTGGCGTGCTTGTGCGTCCTCTGCGTGTGCTGGAAGAACACATGATACACAATTTCCAGGGTCCCCCTTTCCTCCTACTATGCTCTATAGCGCCACGTTCATCAACTAGTGGTCAAAAACTCCACTGGACACCTTTAAGAGTTAACCAGTTACATAGAGTAAGCACTTCCTATCTACACAATACAGCCAGAGTGTTCCCACTACTACTGCTCCATTAGAGGCAAATAATAGAAAACTCCACCTATTGTAATGTTCCCAGCCTTCCCAGAGACGCATTTCTCTCCTCTCCCCAGGCTCCTCAAGGCCGTTCCTACCGCCGCCTCTACTGCCTCCATGAAGCCTGACGCTGCTGTGCTCTGTGCTTTGTGCCGGTTGTCGGGCTATACTCAAATCAACTCTAAATGGATCTAATCAGTGGATTGCATATTTTTGTCAAGGAAGCAGAATAAGGCTAACCCCTCTCTGCCTCTGCAACATTTCAATCGGGCTACCAACTTGAAGTCGTGGACATTTGGATTATCGAAGCTTTTGGGATTGCAATAAGAAGATTTTGGATCTGTTTACAGCGCACAGGACCTACCAAAATGAACTGATTAAGACACTTGGCCACTTGGACTAATGCATTCAGTCATTTGGACGGAGTTGTTAAAACGCACTCCACTCAAACCAATAGACTTATAATTCACTCTACTCAAAATCAAATTTAAATCGACGTGACTGGGGAAATGTTGCCAGTCAGTCAGCCAAAACAAATTCCTGGACGACTCCAAGGTCGAACTGAGAGCTGCTGGAGTCGAAGGCCCTCTTGGAGATAAGAGTGGCACACGGCCCCCCCACCCCCCTCCCCTCCACCCCCCCTCCTACGTGTATGGCCCAGCGCCTCACGTTGGTGATGGCAGCTAACTCGTATGCGTGCTGGAGGGGGGAGCCAAGGCTGTCTCGTCAACCCCCAGCCCCCCCCCCCCCCCCCGGGTAATACGCATACGTCTGTCTCAAAGAGTCCTGCATGTATAACAAATGCGCATGTTGGTGAATTTATGACTGTGTGCCATTATTACTATCAATGTAATAATTGTGGAATATTACTATAATGAGCTGTATGTGTATGAACCAAGCATCCTTTGTGAAGCACTTTGGTTGACAAGTGTCATGTTTAAATGTGGTATATAAATAAATTTGATTGATTGATTGATTGATTGATTTCTACCCAGAAGACACTGCTTCTTCCTTGTTTGAGATTCAGTGATGGTTGGAACACTGACATTTCTGCATTACTGTCACCTAAGTGGAAAAGGTTATTGGAATTTGTAACCTCTTCACAGAATAAATCAGAGCCTCTAGGTGGCGGTATACAAATGAGAACAGTCAATCGCCCCCTCGACTTGGCATACCGTGCGGCAAAGGGAACCGCTCCCGCCTACCTCCGGTCAATGGTCTCTAACTACACACCCTCAAGACCCCTACGCTCTGCATCTTCTGGCCGTCTCAGACCCACTCCTATCCGAGCTCCGGGAGGGTCATCAAGGAGAACCTGCCTTTTCTCAGTCCTTGTCCCACAATAGCGGAATGAACTACCCACCCCAGTTAGGATAGCCGAAACCCGTCCAATCTTTCGCCGTCGACTAAAGACGCACTTCTTCAACCATTATCTGAAATAAAAAAAAAAGATTAAAAATTAAATCAAACCCTAACTAACCTTACTGTCATGCACCTGTCCTAATAAACTAACCTACACTGTAGCATTCAACACTTTGATGAACATTGTTACTCAGCTGATAGAGTTGTGCCCTTCCTGATGACTTATCGTACAGAACTTGTAAGTCGCTTTGGATAAAAGCGTCAGCTAAATGACTAAATGTAAATGTACACATGTTGTAGAAGAAGTTAATCTGCTCCACGTGTCGTCGGGCCATGAAGAACAGAATTTTCTTTCAGAAGCGCTCACAATTATCTCCATGGAGCTAACACACGTTTTATAGCCTCATAAAGTCTCAAACTATTTCTTTCCCACTTCCCCTAACCTTGTTCCCAGTTTTATCTCCTCCCTGAGATAAAGACTGGTAAAGCACTACGATCGAAGGTGGGAATTTCCGGTGTATGTACTTCCCCTGGAAGCTGCCTCCGAACGGACCAAACTTTTCCCGAATCCTGTCGGCAAACAAGCTAGAACGTCCCGGTAATGTTTGTAGTAAATTCTTCAGGCAAAGCCGTTGCAGTGGCTTAAACGAGGAAATATTGTGCATTTCACACCTTTCTATAATTGTTTTGTCGAAACCGGAAAGCCTGTAGCCGCCCGGTACTTCCTGTACTTCCGTTTTCACACTTTAGGAGGCATAGCTTTACCAGCCTACACTTCCCCCCAAGAATAGAGTAACCAGGAAGTAAATAAACCTATTGCATGCAGCTACCAGAATACAAACATGTTGGTCCTTTAAAACAATATACAAAAGGAGGTAATATCTGTACAAGTGGGTCGACAAACTGGCATTCAACAAGAGGCCGTGAAAGCAAGTTGCATCTCTGTGAGTCAGTGTGTGTGTGTATAGTTTTGAAAACAACACACAACCCAAAGTGCTGTCTTAGAAAAGTTAGCACCAACATGTTCAACCACTTTTTTGATGGAAACCGTTGGGCGGGTGGGGCTAAGTGACTCCAAGGAGTGAATGCAAAAAAACCTGTCTGGATGAGAGTAGGAGTGTGTTCATTTACCCTGTGTGTACGGTAAGGTCAATGAGAAGCACCCCGACGTTTCAGGCAGATTTGCAGGGAGCACTATTGATCTTGACCCCGTTCCGAGTATGATCTCAGAGATAAAAGGGAGGAGACGAGAGGAGAACTTATTCACTGTCAGCCGCGAGTCAGCAGAGGGCAATTCCAGCCCGCAGGCTGTCTTTGAAAAACTGAAGGGCAAAGCACTGAGGATTAAGCCAAGAAAGAAGGGAGGGCAGGGGAAAGGCAAGCAGCGGTAAGGTTTATAGCGTAAAGCCTGTGTCTGCTGAACTGTGTTTGGTTCTCTGGGCGGAGACGTGCATATCGAGTGACAGGGCTGCAGTCTCAGTCAAAAGGTTATGCTGGAATCAGCCTCGGCCTCAGCGCAGGTGAGAGGGAGTTCAGAGTTCCCAGGTGAGAGGGTGTTCAGAGTTCCCAGGTGAGAGGGAGTTCAGAGTTCCCAGGTGAGAGAGTGTTCAGAGTTCCCAGGTGAGAGAGTGTTCAGAGTTCCCAGGTGAGAGGGAGTTCAGAGTTCCCAGGTGAGAGGGTGTTCAGAGTTCCCAGGTGAGAGGGTGTTCAGAGTTCCCAGGTGAGAGGGTGTTCAGAGTTCCCAGGTGAGAGGGTGTTCAGAGTTCCCAGGTGAGAGGGTGTTCAGAGTTCCCAGGTGAGAGGGAGTTCAGAGTTCCCAGGTGAGAGGGTGTTCAGAGTTCCCAGGTGAGAGGGAGTTCAGAGTTCCCAGGCGAGAGGGTGTTCAGAGTTCCCAGGTGAGAGAGTGTTCAGAGTTCCCAGGTGAGAGGGTGTTCAGAGTTCCCAGCTGAGAGGGTTTTCAGAGTTCCCAGGTGAGAGGGTGTTCAGAGTTCCCAGGTGAGAGAGTGTTCAGAGTTCCCAGGTGAGAGGGAGTTCAGAGTTCCCAGGTGAGAGGGAGTTCAGAGTTCCCAGGTGAGAGGGTGTTCAGAGTTCCCAGGTGAGAGGGTGTTCAGAGTTCCCAGGTGAGAGAGTGTTCAGAGTTCCCAGGTGAGAGTGTTCAGAGTTCCCAGGTGAGAGGGTGTTCAGAGTTCCCAGATGAGAGGGTGTTCAGAGTTCCCAGATGAGAGGGTGTTCAGAGTTCCCAGGTGAGAGGGTGTTCAGAGTTCCCAGGTGAGAGAGTGTTCAGAGTTCCCAGGTGAGAGGGTGTTCAGAGTTCCCAGGTGAGAGAGTGTTCAGAGTTCCCAGGTGAGAGAGTGTTCAGAGTTCCCAGGTGAGAGAGTGTTCAGAGTTCCCAGGTGAGAGGGTGTTCAGCTTTTGGAGAACTTGCTCCTTTGGGCACAGTCGTGGGAACAGTTGTCAAAGTTCCTTTTTCTCTCACTCTCCTTAGTTTGCAGGTAATGACCAGAGAGAGCACCAGCTGTAACGGTCATTAATTGCGGAACACGCTCATCTCGGCTCGCCCGAGGACACGCAGTGGTGCGTTATTCAGACTTCAGACACAAGTCCTGCTCGTTAGCCGGACATACATTTGCATCGTTGGGACATGGCAACAGCCCAGGCCGGCGAGCGATGTGACTAAGCACCTTTCAGATTAGCCTTTGCTTTTTATTCAGGACCTGGTCGGCCACCTAAAGGGTCCAGCAGAGCTGCGCCGCATTCTATTCGCTTTCTTCAGTGAATAGAATGCGGATCAGGAGATGTGGCCACGTGGTGCCTGATGAACCACGTAGATTGGTGCAGAGCGTTCGCCGGACCGCTTTGGCATGAAGCTAACTTGGTTTTTCACTTCATGCAAATGCATCCAGCCAAAGCACCTCGCCCTGGCTCACGAAATTCAGATCAAACTGTCAAATAGGCGTTGCAGGTCAAATATGAATTAAGATCCAGTGATTGCATATCCTATGTCTTGCCTAAAATGTTGTCAGAAACATATTTTAGTGACCCATTTAGATGGTACGAGCACGCCGTCGTGTTTTTCATGTCTGATAAACGGAGACACGTAAGTCACGAACCACCTGTTGTCAACACCCAGCGTGGAGTGTGAGGCCAACGCAACATAACCCCATGCCTCGGCTGGAATAGATGAAAATGGCCCACAGGTCTGTGACGGGCAGGTTGGGGGTTAAAAGAAATGGAAGAGAAGGGGGGAGAAGATGAGGGGAGTTGAGGGGAGGAGAGAGAGAGAGAGAGAGAGAGGGAGAATAAAAGAACATTCATTATAAATTCTGCAAATCGACAAACTGTCAGGCTGTAACACAGTTGCACTGCCGTCTGTGGAGCTGTTCTATACCTCCGCTATGCTATCGACTCTCATCGCATCTGAACCACTTTTGTCCTTTTTTCACTTTTCTCTCCTGCCAGCAACACCGCTCTCTCTCTCTCTCTCTCTCGACCCCCCTCCCTCTCTCTCCCCCCTCCCTCTCTCGCTCCCCACCCCCTCTCTCTCTCTCTCACCTGCTCCACCTGCTCCTCCTGCTCCAGCACTCCGTGCTCTTTGACTTTGGAGAGCCTCCACAGAGCCATGTCATCATCCCCCTCTCCCCCCCCCCCCCCCCCCCCACCCTGTCCCCGCTGGCCCATGGTGAAATATGAGCTGGTTGTAGCTTATTGATCCTGTGCCTAAATATAGATAGATCACAGATGAGGCAAAGCACTCCTGACGCGTCGTTGGCGTCTGTGCCAGTGGGCGCGGTGGTCACTATCGATTGCCATGATGAATTTCGCCACGACGACGCACGCGCCGATGGATTTTCTACTCCTCTGCCTGATGTTTTTGTTGTCTTGGAGGGAGAGGGCGGTGGTCTCGTCTGAGGAGGTCACGCGTGGGGGCCAAACCGCGATGGCCATTGATTGGTCGGGAGGTTCGTAATTACCACTGCGTCTGAGGGGTCCAGCGGGTCATTAGTATTGTCCTCAGAGACAATAAGGCCTTGAATATGTGAGATAGTATGGCGTACGCGGGGTAACATTTTACATACCGCTGCTGTCGGGACAAAACCTCATAACTCCAAAAACCCAACTTTTCAACAGATGAAAAAAACTAACACAGATTTGAGGGTGAATAGAGTTAAGAGATTTAGACAGATGATCGGTTTAATGCTTTCCCATTGTTTAAACTTTGTAAAACCCACACACACATATGGAGGATGATCTACGGAGTTGATTTATATAATAAAAAAAAAATTCAAAAAATGGAGTTATGAGGTTTTGTCCCGACAGCAGCGATACAGTACATTGGAATAACTGGTTTCTTTCATAATATGTGTATTGTGCATGTTGTGGGGGTGACAGTGGCTTAGAAGGTAGAGCGTTCGTCTGGTAGTCTGGAGGTTCCCGGTCCGATTCCCACTCCTCCCGGGCAGCGTGCCGATGTGTCCTTGAGCAAAGACACTTAACCCCTAATTGCTCCCGATGAGCAGGTTGGCACCTTGCATGGTCGCCTCCGTCGTCGGTGTGTGAATGTGTGAGTGAATGGGTGAATGGGTGAATGTGAGGAATAAACATTTCAAAGTGCTTTGGATAAAAGCGCTATATAAATGCACCATTTACCATTCATAATATGATCTGCTTTTGTATATGTCACAATGGAAATCCCAATCATTTACCGTATTATCTTCTTTCAAAAGAAAATATCCAACCATTGTCAATGATGTGTTTCCATTCCCCTTAATGGACAGAAAAGAACCGTCCCTGATGTTAGCTTGTTCCAAGACAAGGACAAGCTAACAGATGAACATTTCCCTGAGGAGATCTGCTGACCAGTGCAAAAGGAGGACAAACACATAGTCACACAGTCTCCTCGCCGACAGTGACTCGCACAAAAGGATCACACAGGAGATGCACAAAAAGGGCAGAAAATTAGACCCAGGCAACTACCGCTCTGTTTCTATTCTTACCTCCATCTCGAAAGTCATGGAAAAAATTGTCTACGAACAGGTAGAAAAGTACATAGCGGAAAAACGAATTCCAATCTGGCTTCAGAACATCCCACTCCACTGACACATGCCTTCTCTATTTGAACGACCACATCAAACAAGAGGTGGACGCGGGCAAATACTGCGGCATGGTCATGCTGGACCTATACAAAAGGCCTTCAACACTGTCAATCACTCCATTCTGATTGACAAGCTAAAAGCAATTGGTTTTGATAGTCTATCAGTGAGCTGGATGCAATCCTACCTGGAGGGGAGATAACAGATGGTGGAGGTAAACGGTACTCTATCCCCCCCCTCACAGTGAGCTGTGGTGTTCCACAAGGAAGCATACTAGGGCCGCTACTGTTCCTAATTTATGCAAATGACATGTCGTCAGCTTGTGACTGCAACTTGTTCCTGTTCGCGGACGACTCAGCCCTGCTGGTCTCTGACAAGAACAAGTTAAAGGTTAAAAAAACCCTCAGTTCAGAACTCGGCAGAATCTGCACCTGGCTCGCTGATAACAAACTATCATTACACATGGGCAAAACAGAGTCCATTCTCTTCGGTTAAAAAAACAAACTCAGCAAGACCGACGGCTTCTCAGTTACAGTGGGTGACAATATTGTCGCAAGGAAAGATGGAATTACATAACTGGGTTCCATCCTAGAGGCAAATCTTTCCTGTGACAAAATGGCATCCAATGTAATAAAAAAAGTCAACCAACAAACTAGATTCTTGTACCGGATTTCCTCTCTGGTAAACAAGAATACCCTGAAGACTCTGGCAGGAGCACTCATTCAAGGGTACTACGACTATGCTTGCACCTCATGGTACCAAAGCACCTCAAAGGCGCTAAAAACAACATTACAAACATCACAAAACAAACTGGTCAGACTACTACTTGACCTTACTCCTAAAACCCACCTCACCCCTGCCCACTTTGACAACCTAGGATGGCTTAGAGTAGACGACAGAGTACAGCAACTTGCAATGGACCTGGTCTACAAGATACACTATACGACTAAGGTACCCATCTACATGTCTAAATACTTCCCAAAGGTCAGTGAATACCACGACCACAACACCAGAGGGAGCTCCACAAATCATGTGCAACCCAGATTCGGCTCAAACAAGGGACTAAACACATTTAGCAATTATGCCACAACAATGTGGAACGCACTACCCACAGCCGTAAAAAGTTGTGAATCCCTACCCTCCTTCAAAACCGCTCTTAAAGAGCACATACGGGAGGCTGCAATTCGAAACTGGCCACCGTAAAGGTCCAACCCCCCCCCCCCTCCTAATAGTCAGTCTCCTCCCCACCGCATGTATATATTTTCTCCCCACCGTATGTATATTTTTTCTCCCACCCGCCCACCCACCCCCTCCTAATGTACAGTCTCCTCCCCATCATATGTATATACTCTCTGTTAGGATCTATGGGTAACTAACTACTGTATATTTGCATATCGTATATGTCACAAATGTAACAGTACTATATACCTGTATGTCATGTATGTCCCTATGCCATAAATGTCATGATGTCATGTATGTTGTGTATGTCATAAATGTCACTATGAATTGAAAATGGGGGACCCTGATGTAAACAAGACAAACGTCTTTCTCTGGTCTGCATCCCCTTAACAATTGTGTGTATTGAGCCGTACTGTATTGTACCCATTTTGCAATCTGTTAAATAAAGTTTTCATTCATTCATCCATTCATTCATTCATTCATTCATTCATTCATTCATTCATTCATTCATTCATTCATTCATTCATTCATTCATTCATTCATTCATTCATTCATTCATTCATGCGCTTTATATATAATTCATCACACCTAGTGTGGTTGACTTCCCCCTCTCAGTGGGTTTTAACTGGCTGGCCCTTTACCTGCCCTGCGACCTATTCACAGATGGCACTCAGATTTGTCAAGGCCTAAGTACTGAACAACAATTGCCTTTTCACTCTGCGCTGCAGAATTGATCATGGATGCCTTCCCACTGTATCCTGTAGCGTTTGATAAATCACTCCACATTTTGGTTTAATTCCAGCTACTGCTGCTCTCTTTCTCCCTCCTTCCCATTGACAACAACATAGCTCTCTGTCTAATGGCTTCACTGCAGGTTTACATACACTAGCCTGCTGAGGCATGTGAAGAGAGATGGAGGCTTGGTTCTCGATGCACGACTGGCTCTGGTGCTCCAAGGAGTATCCAAGAATCATATTTAAAAGTTTATGTCAGGTTTTCCCGTACCACACTGTACCTCACAGACCCATGGGAGTACCACACTGTACCTCACAGACCCATGAGAGTACCACACTGTACCTCACAGACCCATGGGAGTACCACACTGTACCTCACAGACCCATGGGAGTACCACACTGTACCTCACAGACCCATGGGTACCATACTGTACCTCACAGACCCATGGTATAACACTGTACCTCACAGACCCATGGGAGTACCACACTGTACCTCACAGACCCATGGGAGTACCACACTGTACCTCACAGACCCATGGGAGTACCACACTGTACCTCACAGACCCATGGTACCACACTGTACCTCACAGACCCATGGGAGTACCACACTGTACCTCACAGACCCATGGGAGTACCACCAGGGAGAAATGCGAGGCCCTGTGCGAGATTTAAACGTGAGCCCCCCCCCCCTAAAAGGTAAAAAAAAAAAAATGTCATACAGTCAACATATTCTTAAATAATAGCATTATTAGCATAGCATGATACAGTCAACATATAGCAAGAGAGAGAGCGAGAGAGAGCTCCCGTTCTACAGTCAATATACAGTGTTATCGCTGCACAGACCCGGCAATGCCCCTGACCCTCCACCAGAGCAAGGCCAGAGAGAGAGAGAGAGAGAGAGAGAGAGAGAGAGAGAGAGAGAGAGAGAGAGAGAGAGAGAGAGAGAGAGAGAGAGAGAGAGAGAGAGAGACACACACATTGGAAAGAAACAACCCAAAACCAGAGCAAATTGAAATGCTATTTGGCCCTAAACAGAGAGTACACAGTGGCAGAATACCTGAGCACTGTGACTGACCCAATACTAAGAAGATCCTTGACTATGTACAGACTCAGCGAGCACAGCCTAGCCATCGAGAAAGGCCGCCATAGGCAGACCTGGCTCCCAAGCGAAGACAGACCCACTGCACACAAGATAAGGTGGAAACCGAGCTCCACTTCTTAACAACCTGCCCACTATACCAAGACATATACTTCCCACAAATTGTAAACACCCAAAGAGACTTTGAAAACATGGACAATAACTCAAAACTCCCATACCTACTGGGAGAAATAAAGCCCATTTGAATTGAAGAGAGAGAGATAGATAGAGCATGTCTGTGTGTGTTAGAAAGAGAGAGATAGAGAGAGAGCATGTCTGTTTGTGTGTGTGTGTTAGAGAGAGAGCATGTATATGTGTGTTAGAAAGAGAGAGAAATATAGAGAGAGAGCATGTCATTTTGTGTGTTAGAGAGAGATATAGAGCATGTCTGTGTGTGTGTGTGTGTTAGAGAGAAAGCATGTATGAGAGAGATAAGCAAGACAGCTAAGATGAGCCCCTAAAGGATATTCAACTTTTAATGGAAGAACAAAACAGAAGAAAAAGATAACTTCACAAAGGCAACATGAATATACATAGATCCAAAAGGACAAAGATCAACACTTAAATCCAAAGAGAAGAGGGTCTATACCAGAGAAAACAAAGTAGCAAGGAGCCAACGGCCGACATCAACTAAATAGGCTAACTGCAAATAGAGTAGCCAGGTACTGACACCAGGTACACACCGTTAACTACAACAGCTAGCCGGCCCGTTTGGCTCAATATAACGTTAGCTACGTTAGCTAGCCGGCCCGCTTTGGATCAATATAACATTAACTACAACAGCTAGCCGGCCCGTTTGGCTCAATATAACGTTAGCTACGTTAGCTAGCCGGCCCGCTTGGCTCAATATAACATTAGCTACAACAGCTAGCCGGCCCGTTTGGCTCAATATAACGTTAGCTACGTTAGCTAGCCAGCCCACTTGGCTCAATATAACATTAGCTACAACAGCTAGCCGGCCCGTTTGGCTCTATATAACGTTAGCTACGTTAGCTAGCCGGCCCGCTTTGGCTCAATATAACATTAGCTACAACAGCTAGCCGGCCCGTTTGGCTCAATATAACGTTAGCTACGTTAGCTAGCCGGACCGCTTGGCTCAACATAACGTTAGCCAACATAACGTTAGCCTTAGCCACGATAGCTAGCCGGCCCGAGAGAGAGAGAGAGAGAGAGATATATCCACGGCGGGAATAGAATAGAGTGCATTAAAAACTCACCAAACGTCCAAGAGGATGGAGACAACCGCGTGGAGTTGACGAAGTTCATCTGCCGAACGACCGTCCTCTTCATCTTGGCATAACAATGCTGCACGAGGGGAGCTCCAGTAGCTCACCATGTACCTCGACGCGAAAGCGTCTGGGAATACCGTGCTGCGTCACGGATCTGGTTGACTCCGAGTTCGATTCCCGGACCCGCCGTCATTTGCCGAATGTCTTCCCCTGTTCTCCCTCCCGTTTCACCCTGCATCTGTCGGTCATGCTTGACCAGAAAAGCGATAAACACTAAAAAATGGGGTGTGGCGGGGAGCTCTGGTGTTTTAGCATTAGCTGAACAGCTAACCGAAAGCTAGCGTTAAAGTTTTAGCTTTAACGTTACAGTACCTTGGCTAAAGTTGGGGCTATTCATAATCCAGCAATAATGGCTGCAGACCTGCAAGCAACGTACAGCAAGTTGGCAAAAAAAAAAAAAAAAGTAAATCACCAGTAACGTTACATTGTCTTTCCATCTAACGTTAGCTCATGCTAACCTAGCTCACGCTAACGTCGTCACTGATTGACCTCTCGCACACAATTAATGACATGTTGCGGATAGCCATATCGGTGACAATGTTTAGCTTTTAGTGCCAAATAATAAGAGTCTGAGGCGGAGTCTCAAAAGAGAATGTTGAATATTTATTGTGCATCACAACAGAGCCTCTGCTACTACAGTAGTTAACCTAAACGGAGCCGACGCGTTATTTTTTTTCCTAGCCGCATTTCTGGCAGACGCTCTCTGATTGGCCACTGACTGACGCTCTCTGATTGGCCACTGACATGTTTGCCCAATCGCGTGACGAGCTGTGTCTTTGCCCATTTCCGCGTCGAACAGCCTGCAAACTACCTGGCGTTCTATCGCCATGCACTAAGACAAACTCTAACCTTAACCAACTTCGAAAGAGTGCCTAAGCTTAACCAGTGTAGAAACAGGCGTCGGCCAATCAGAGAGCGTCTTGCCAGAAATGCGGCTAGGAAAAAAAATAACGCGGAGCCGACTGCGTGTAACTGTTCCGCAACAGTAAGTGACTTCCGGGGTAGGCCTGATTGGCCCCGACAGGCACGTGACGCGGCAAACTCAGGACGCGCAACGAGGCTGCTGAGAGCTGTCGCGCGGAAATAGGCTGTCTATTGCCATTCTCTAACACAAACTCTAACCTTAACCAGCTCCTTAACAGCGCCTAAACTTAACCGTTCTAACCTTAACCAACTCCGAAACAATGCCTAACCTTAACCTTAACCTTAACCATGCCTAACCTTAACCGGCGAAAGAATACACGTTAAAAAAAAAATCACGTTAAAAAAAAAAGATTTGATGGGGATTCGAACTCACCAACAACGGACCGCAGGATCGCAGGACCGGTGCTCTGCCAGGTGAGCTATAGCGCCCAATGAAAGTCATGGCGTATTTGGACGGTTACATAATTCCGCAAGCTCTGCCGCTCGGCTCCGCGGAGCGTGCCGCGCGGCAGAGAAAGTTGCGCGTCACGTGCCTGTCGGCCGCGTCACGTGCCTGTCGGGGCCAATCAGGCCTACCCCGGAAGTCACTTACTGTTGCGGAACAGTTACACGCGAGCCGACTGGATAGGAAGTGCGCAACGTATAATGTCCGTGTAGAACCAATGTGCCAACAACCTTTCCGTGGGTGAACTCATTGAGATAGTTTTCAATTACTGATACTAATACTAATCTATATACAATCACCTGTTGTTGAATAAATACCATTACTTTATAGTTATTACAAAAAAACAGTATATATAAACAGTAGCTGTATAAAAAATAAATAATTTTTTCTTTTTTTTTTTTTTTTTTTATTATTTTTTAAACACACATATAAACAAACATGACAACACACGATAAGATACACAAGCATTAATATACAGTGTATATCCAACGAAATTACCATTTATACCAATGTCTTATACAGGATATACCCCTAATACCTGTTATCTAAAAACCTACACACATATGCTCCAGCTCGAACCCCACCCTCCCGGACCCCTCTTTGGATAGTACCTCCATTATCCCTCGCTCCTAACCAGACACTACCATTATAAGCTAGCTTTTATTCTCTCCACCACTTCTAACCACATTGTCATTTTGGATTCATTGAGACCCAGAATTCTTGCTGTAGATATTTCGAGATATGTCAGAAACTTTCCGGCAAATTTTTTCCGGTTGAAACCAGTGTGATGCGATCAGCTTTTTAGCTACTGTGATACCCGATAAAACCAATCTCTTTAGCTGTGGATGTACTGCAAACTCAAAAACATCATTCAATAGTAATACAGAGGGGTGTACAGGTATATTCCAAGATACGAGTTTTGATAGTTGTTGGGTCACATCTTTCCAGAATATCTTAACTGGTGGGCAGTCCCAGTACATGTGCATAAATGTCCCTTCCTCCCCATTTGTACATTGGGAGCATTTGGAGTCTTGTATAAGACCCATTTTTTTCAGTCTTATAGGAGTCAAGTATGTCCTGTGAATATAGTTAAGATTGATTTGTTGATGGTCCGGGTTCCTTGATGTGAATCTAATATTTGCCCAGGCTTCTTGCCAATCAAAATCACTTTCCAGGTCTGGTATATCCCTCCTCCAGACGGAGTCTAGGTGGAGGGTTTCATATGAGGACGTTAGTAATTGATGATAGAAATCTGAAACAAAACCTCTCGATGTCTCTCTTTCATAGAAGAATTTGTGGTATCTGTGGTGTTCAATTGGTATGTCTAATGGAACACCGTGAGACTTCAAACATAGCCGTAACTGTATGTAAAAAAGCCATGTGGACTTGGTGAGATAACATTTTTTGCATATGTCTCCATAACTACACAAACCCTGTTTGTTAAAAACATCCCCTAATGAATGTATGCCTTGCTCTTCCCATATAGGGAATCTTATAGGTCGTTTTTCAATTAAGAGTGCATTGTTATTGAATAAGGGAGTATGATTGTGCCATTTATGTGGGTTAGGATATTTTTTGTGTGTTTCACGCCATATCCGGATCGCATGAGTAATTATGGGGCCAAATTTCCGTTCACAATGCTTGATTGGTAGTTTAGTGTATGCTATGTCCTTCAGTCTATGTGGGGCTACTATGTTTTCTTCTAATTTTCTCCAGGATACTAATGCTTGGGGATCAAATCCATCTTAACTATTGATATCCTTGCCTGTACTGAGTTTTTAAGTTTTGCCCACCTATCAAGGTCGTCTTTGATTTTGTTTTGGATTTTTGTGTAATTGTGCTTCACCGTTTGTCTTATGGTGGGGAATATTTCCACTCCCAAGCATCTAAAATGTTTTACCATAGGTATCTCTCCTGGGAGGGTTATATCTTTTTTTGCAGGGGTGTTAAGTGGAAGGAAAGCCGACTTCGGCCAATTTATCTTGAATCCCGATAAATCACCAAAGTTCTCAATCAACTTGAGCAGATGAGGCAGTGTGGTGTTGGGGTTTTGCATGAACAGTATTACGTCGTCCGCATATAAACTAATTTTATGTTGTGTGCCCTTGATTACGATTGGTTGTATGGATTGGGATTGTCTTATATATTGTGCTAAAGGCTCTAATGATAGGTCGAATAGTCCGGGACTAAGAGGGCAACCCTGTCTGGCTGAGTGTGATACCGGAAAGATTTTGGAGATGATTGTACTTGTAGTAATCATGGCCGATGGGTCTTTGTATACTACTTTAATCATATCAATGAAACCTTTACCTAACCCCATCTTCTCTAATACTGCCCATAGATACGACCATTCCAGCCTGTCAAAAGCTTTCATTGCATCCAGGGACAGCATCGCCTTAGGTATGGTGTCGTCCTTATCGGCATCTAGTACGTGCAGTATTCGTCTTATGTTATCAGTGATCAAGCGACCTCTTATGAAGCCAGTTTGGTCCGGATGAACTAAAGACGTCATATGCTTTTGTAATCTGATGGCTAATACCTTAGAGTACAGTTTGATATCGGTTCCGAGGAGGCTTAAGGGTCTGTAACTACCGCACTCGGTGGGGTCTTTGTCTTTTTTGAGAAGGACTGTTATGAGTGCAATATTGTCGTTTTTGTTTTTATGGAAGTTCCCCTCCTTGACTGAGTATAAGATCATATTTAGTAATAAGGGTCCAATTATGTCCCAACAAGAAAGGTACATTTCTGGTGGGATACCGTCTCTTCCAGGAGCCTTACCACTTTGCATTTCGGATATGGCCTTCTTGAGTTCCTCTAGTGTGATCGGTGTTTCTAACTGTTTAGCGTCATCCTCTGAGAGTTTAGGGAGAATAATTTGATTAAGATATGTGTCTATTTTGTTTTGATCGAAGGTCGTTTCTGATTTATATAAGTCGGAGTAGAATTCTTTGAATGTATCGTTTATTTTTTCAGGGTCTGTTTCAAGTACTTGTTGTGCTCTAATGGTAGTTATATCTGCACATTTTGCATTAATTCTTAATCGCATGGCTAATAGGTGACTAGGTTTAGAACCTTGGGAGTACTGCTGTTGTCTTGTGCTACGTATTTGTATTTCCGATTGTTGTCTGTATATGGCATTGATCTCTTTTTTTTAGTACATTAACTTGATTTTCTAGTTGAGTTGAGTTGTTGTATTTTAAAGAATTAAATAACGTTGAGTAAAGCGTTTCCAGTTCAGACAGTTTTGTGCATTGATTCTTGCGCATTTTGGAGGAAAAGCTATCAGTGAAATCCTTGATCATTCCCTTTACCGACATCCATATTATTCTGGGGTCTTGCACCGAGTTTGCATTCTCCCGTAGGAAAACTATAAGAGCTTCTTTGAGTTGTGTAATGAATTCCTTGTTATTAAGCAGCATCGAGTTAAATCGCCATCTTGGGGCTCGGGAAGATAGTATACCAAATGTTCCTTTTAGGAGTAAATAACAGTGATCTGATAGTGCATTGGGTATCATTTCTACTTCATAGTTATCAAATAGTCTCGGGATGCAAAGACATAATCTATTCTGGATAATGTGTTATGTCTCGCAGATCGACAAGAGTACTTTCGGGTCGTGGGATTAAGTGATCGCCATAAGTCATTTACACCTGTAATCTTCGACCAATCCTTTAATGCCTTAGATGAATTCTTTTGTTCGCTGGAAAAGGCGAGGTAAGATTTGTCCATCCTTGGATTCCAAATGGCATTAAAATCCGCACCTATTATAAATGAGTAATCGTTTTATAATTTATTATAAAAAACGTTTTATAATTTATATAATATTTTATTATTATAATTTTTTTTAATGTATGCACTGGTATCGGATCAGTATCGGTATTGGCCGATACCCAAAGCTTAGGTATCGGAATCGGATCGGGAAGGAAAAAATGGTATCGGAACATCTCTACATGTAACCCCTCCCTTCGTTGAAACCAATAGTATGTCTGCTGCAGAGCCCCAGAGCTCCAATAGTGAGTATGTCTGCTGCAGAGCCAGGAACAAGTCAGACACATTCTACAAATGTGTCTAATGTGAAATATATAAGCATATAAGCAAAACTAGATTTTAGGTCTGTTATGAAAAAGGGCCTCGCGGGAAGGGGGGCCTCGCAAAAAAATAAAATAATAATAATAATAATAATAATAATAATAATAATAATAATAATAATAATAATAATAATAATAATAATAATAATAATAATAATAATAATAATAATAATAATAATAATAATAATAATAATAATAATAATAATAATAATAATAATAATAATAATAATAATAATAATAATAAAATAAATAATAAATAAAAAATAAAAAATAAAATTTAAATAAATTGTGCGAGGCCCCCCTTCCCGCGAGGCCCTGTGCGACCGCACTGCTCGCACACCCCCTGAGGCGGCCCTGAGTACCACACTGTACCTCACAGACCCATGGGAGTACCACACTGTACCTCACAGACCCATGGGAGTACCACACTGTACCTCACAGACCCATGGGTGCTTACGGTTTTAGTATGGGTGGCTCCAGTGGTGGGAATGCAACCCTACACCGCGGAACGGTGGTGTAGTGGTTAAGGTAATGCGTCCACATTTCCAGCTGAAAAACGCTGGCGGAGCGCTGGTAGCTATGGCAACGAGCTATCACTCACCAACCTACCTGATGACAGAGAGAAAGAAATCTAGCGACAGCCATCTTGTATCACTGTTAACAACTTTTTATCGTATTTTACTGCTGCGGTTTTTCACATATAGCATATTTTAATACACTTTATTGTATATTAATTATATACAGTTATTGCCTGACACCACAGTTCGCCCTTTGCTTTTTATTAGTGTATTCGTGTAGTTATTAGTGTATTTGTGCTTTGTCGCGAATCGCAATGACCACCAACCAGCAGACGCTTGCCCTCATACTTCTCCTGGCCCGTCTCTTGTGGGTAGGCAGGCAGGCAACTCCGGTGTCAGGTTACAATGTGTCACGAGCGCCACGGTAAATATGATTGGCTGTGATTGGTTGTCTGAAAAGGCGCTCAGCTCATCACTCTGAAAAGTTCAGACGTTTTCAACTTTAAACGCTGGGTGGACGCACGCCCTAACACTGTTGCCTCACAGCAAGAAGGTCCAGGGTTCGATTCCTGCTTGGGGACCAGGTTTCCGCGTTGCCAGGTGCCCAGGTGGCGTCTATGCCAAATACAACGCAGTTCGGTTTCCAGGTTCCTCTGATTGGCCACGACGCCCACGTGACCCCGCGCTAGCACGCCCCCTTATCCACGCCTGCCGCTACACCGCGCCAAGCTCCTCTGTGTGTTGCAGCGCGCGGCAGAGCGGCAGAGGTCCCTGTGTGTTCTCGCTTCCTCAATTTATACGCATGGAAGTATTGACTACGCCGTAACGAATCATTAAAAAAATATACCGTTAACTGTCCAACATATGTTGTTTCTTTACACATATGTTGGATTATGTAATTGGTTTGTCAATTGGTTCCAGCTGGTGCCACTAGTAACGTCGCGGCGATGTCCGTAGTTTGATGTGCAATTGTGTTGTGGTCATCATTTGTCTCCGACTCGTTGAGAGTCATAATAATAACCTTTTCGGGCGAAACTGGCAGAGACCTTTTTATCCCACTTTCTCCGCTATTAAAGCTGTAATTATTGACGGTGATGTTCGCTTCTAAACCCACCACCGCTGCAGGCCATTGTATTGACTCCGCCGCCGACATTAACAGCGTTCACCTTGATGTAAAGTAGCGATTTTATTGGTTTGTCATGACAAACCAATTACATAATCCAACATATGTGTAAAGAAACAACATATTCCAGTTAACGGTATATTTTTTTAATGATTCGTTACGGCGTAGTCAATACTTCCATGCGTATAAATTGAGGAAGCGAGAACACACAGGGACCTCTGCCGCTCTGCCGCGCGCTGCAACACACAGAGGAGTTTGGCGCGGCGTAGCGGCAGGCGTGGTTAAGGGGGCGTGCTAGCGCGGGGTCACGTGGGCGTCGTGGCCAATCAGAGGAACCCGGAAACCGAACTGCGTTGTATTTGGCATAGACGCGCCCAGCTGGGGTATCTCCCAGGCCTTTCTGTGTGGAGTTTGCATGTTCTCCCCGTGCTCGCAAGGGTTCCCCCCCCCCCCGATAAGATAAACCCAATGGAAAAACATGCACAACAGATCGCTAACGTTGTTGCGTCCTTGACGAAGACGGCCAGGAGCACCCGGATTGGTCCCCGGGGCGCGGTACCTCGCAGACGCCCTATCTGCACCCAGCAGCCCTGATGACGGGATGGGTCAAGTGCAGAGACTCAATCGCATCGGCGACACAAAATAATTGCATGTGTGTGTGTTCCTGTGTGTGTGTGCCGCTGTTAACTTGCTCCTCTTCATTAAAGAACATGATTCTGCTGTGTGCTATATGACTCTGATCTCCAAGGATATACACTAACTGCACAACACACATACATATTTACCTTTACATTTAACATTTTGTCATTTAGCTGACGCTTTTATCCAAATCGACTTACAAGTTTTGTACGACAAGTCATCAGGAAGGGCACAACTCTATCAGCTGAGTAACAATGTTCATCAAAGTGTTGAGTGCTACAGTGTAGGTTAGTATATTAGGATTAGTGCATGACAGTAAGGTTAGTTAGGTTAGATTTTCTTTGTTTTCCCATTTCAGATAATGGTTGAAAAAGTGCGTCTTTAGTCGACGGCAAGGACTGAGAAAATATATTGAACCCTAAACCTAAATTGACCCTAACTGTAACCACTGACCCAACAAGCAACCAGCAAAACCAGTCCTCACAAGAAAGGCGAAGCTTAAAAAATAAATAAATAAACTCTCTGTCTCCACCTCTCTGTCTCTACCTCTCTGTCTCCACCTCTCTGTCTCTACCTCTCTGTCTCCACCTCTCTCTGTATGACTGTATCCACCTCTTTGTCTCTACCTCTCTGTCTCTACCTCTCTGTCTCCACCTCTCTGTCTCTACCTCTCTGTCTCCACCTCTCTGTCTCTACCTCTCTGTCTCCACATCTCTCTGTCTCTACCTCTCTGTCTCCACCTCTCTGTCTCTACCTCTCTGTCTCCACCTCTCTGTCTCTACCTCTCTGTCTCCACCTCTCTCTGTCTCTACCTCTCTGTCTCCACCTCTCTCTGTATGACTGTATCCACCTCTTTGTCTCTACCTCTCTGTCTCTACCTCTCTGTCTCCACCTCTCTGTCTCCACCTCTCTGTCTCTACCTCTCTCTGTCTCCACCTCTCTCTGTCTCCACCTCTCTGTCTCCACCTCTCTGTCTCCACCTCTCTGTCTCTACCTCTCTGTCTCCACCTCTCTCTGTCTCTACCTCTCTCTGTCTCTACCTCTCTGTCTCTACCTCTCTGTCTCCACCTCTCTCTGTCTCTACCTCTCTGTCTCTACCTCTCTGTCTCCACCTCTCTGTCTCTACCTCTCTGTCTCTACCTCTCTGTCTCCACCTCTCTCTGTCTCTACCTCTCTGTCTCTACCTCTCTGTCTCCACCTCTCTCTGTCTCTACCTCTCTGTCTCTACCTCTCTGTCTCTACCTCTCTGTCTCTACCTCTCTGTCTCTACCTCTCTGTCTCCACCTCTCTGTCTCTACCTCTCTGTCTCTACCTATCTGTCTCCACCTCTCTGTCTCTACCTCTCTGTCTCTACCTCTCTGTCTCCACATCTCTCTGTCTCTAACTCTCTGTCTCTACCTCTCTGTCTCCACCTCTCTCTGTCTCCACCTCTCTCTGTCTCTACCTCTCTGTCTCTACCTCTCTGTCTCCACCTCTCTGTCTCTACCTCTCTGTCTCTACCTCTCTGTCTCCACCTCTCTCTGTCTCTACCTCTCTGTCTCTACCTCTCTGTCTCCACCTCTCTCTGTCTCTACCTCTCTGTCTCTACCTCTCTGTCTCTACCTCTCTGTCTCTACCTCTCTGTCTCTACCTCTCTGTCTCCACCTCTCTGTCTCTACCTCTCTGTCTCTACCTCTCTGTCTCCACCTCTCTGTCTCTACCTCTCTGTCTCTACCTCTCTGTCTCCACATCTCTCTGTCTCCACCTCTCTATGTCTCTACCTCTCTGTCTCTACCTCTCTGTCTCCACATCTCTCTGTCTCTACCTCTCTGTCTCCACCTCTCTGTCTCCACCTCTCTGTCTCCACATCTCTCTGTCTCCACCTCTCTGTCTCCACATCTCTCTGTCTCTACCTCTCTGTCTCCACCTCTCTCTGTCTCTACCTCTCTGTCTCTACCTCTCTGTCTCCACCTCTCTCTGTCTCCACCTCTCTGTCTCCACCTCTCTCTGTCTCTACCTCTCTGTCTCTACCTCTCTGTCTCCACCTCTCTGTCTCCACCTCTCTGTCTCACCCTCTCTCTGTCTCCACCTCTCTCTGTCTCTACCTCTCTGTCTCCACCTCTCTGTCTCTACCTCTCTGTCTCCACCTCTCTGTCTCCACCTCTCTCTGTCTCTACCTCTCTGTCTCCACCTCTCTCTGTCTCCACCTCTCTCTGTCTCTACCTCTCTGTCTCTACCTCTCTGTCTCCACCTCTCTCTGTCTCCACCTCTCTCTGTCTCTACCTCTCTCTGTCTCTACCTCTCTGTCTCTACCTCTCTGTCTCTACCTCTCTGTCTCTACCTCTCTGTCTCTACCTCTCTGTCTCCACCTCTCTGTCTCCACATCTCTCTGTCTCCACCTCTCTGTCTCCACCTCTCTCTGTCTCCACCTCTCTGTCTCCACATCTCTCTGTCTCCACCTCTCTGTCTCTACATCTCTCTGTCTCCACCTCTCTGTCTCCACCTCTCTGTCTCTATCTCTCTGTCTCCACATCTCTCTGTCTCCACCTCTCTGTCTCCACATCTCTCTGTCTCCACCTCTCTGTCTCCACCTCTCTGTCTCTATCTCTCTGTCTCCACCTCTCTGTCTCCACATCTCTCTGTCTCCACCTCTCTGTCTCCACCTCTCTCTGTCTCTACCTCTCTGTCTCCACCTCTCTGTCTCCACCTCTCTGTCTCTACCTCTCTGTCTCTACCTCTCTGTCTCTACCTCTCTCTGTCTCTACCTCTCTGTCTCCACCTCTCTCTGTCTCCACCTCTCTGTCTCTACCTCTCTCTGTCTCTACCTCTCTGTCTCCACATCTCTCTGTCTCCACCTCTCTCTGTCTCCACCTCTCTGTCTCCACCTCTCTCTGTCTCTACCTCTCTGTCTCCACCTCTCTCTGTCTCTACCTCTCTGTCTCCACCTCTCTGTCTCCACCTCTCTGTCTCCACCTCTCTCTGTCTCTACCTCTCTGTCTCCACCTCTCTCTGTCTCTACCTCTCTGTCTCCACCTCTCTCTGTCTCTACCTCTCTGTCTCTACCTCTCTGTCTCCACCTCTCTGTCTCCACCTCTCTGTCTCTACCTCTCTGTCTCTACCTCTCTCTGTTTCCACTTCTCTCTGTCTCCACCCCCCCCCCGCCCACCCACCCAACCCCACCCCACCTACCCAACCTCCTCCAATGTACAGTTTCTACGTCAAATGTATATACACTCTTTTCTGGATTTTTTTTTATCACAAACAGTACTGTATTTGCAAATCTGGTATGTCATAAATGTATAGATGTAGCAGTACTGTCTATCTGTATGTCGTGTGTGTAATATATGTTATGATGAATTGAAAATGGGGGACCCTGATGTAAACAAGACGAAAGTCTTTCTCTGGTCCCCTTAACAATTGTATGTATTGAGCTGTACTGTACTGTACCCATTCTGCAATCTGTTAATAAACTTTTCAATCAATCAATCAATCAATGTATTGAGCCGTACTGTACTGTACCCATTCTGCAATCTGTTAATAAAGTTTTCAATCAATCAATCAATCAATCAATCAATCAATCAATCAATCAATCAATCAATCAATCAATCAATCAATCAATCAATCAATCAATCAATCTGTCTCCACCTCTCTCTGTCTCCACCTCTAATCTGTGTTTATTCTGTGTTTTTATACAGCCCATCCTGCTCAGAACTACAGCAATCGGTGAATTCCCTGTGTAGCCCTTAGTGTCTGATAATTGGCCTAAATAACTAAATACAGTTGTACGACAGCAGATGCTTGTAATTGTAGGCCTCTCACAGCAGTGCCTCCCAGTATGGCATCACTTCCTGGGGCTTATCTCTGGACCACATGTGGGCTGAAACTTTGACCTCTGGCAGCACGATCCCCTCATGCAATTTCTATTACTACACATACTAGGAGTTAAATCAATATCTAACATTGCCATCAAGGTCCTATCTAGGAGTGTGACCCGACAGTGGCCTGTGTGTGTGTGTGTGTGTGTGTGTGTGTGTGTGTGTGTGTGTGTGTGTGCAGTGCGTGCGTGTGTGTGTGTGTGTGTGTGATGGACCAGATCTGAACAAGCAGATTCCATCTTAGCTGGCGGTCGTTCCCCTCAGGCAGCTGTGAGGTGGATCAATACTCTGAGCTTGTCTCTGTCAGACTGAAACGTCTTAGAGTGGCTCTCCTGGCAAAACACTGTATGGATCTATTTAGCTGCTACAGATCGATCCAGAACATGTGCTGTAAACGGAGGAGAAAAGGCAAGGACAGTATGCATGTCTGTGTGTATAATAATAATAATAATAATAATAATAATAATAATAATAATAATAATAATAATAATAATAATAATAATTATAATAATAATATAATAATAATAATAATAATAATAATAATAATAATAATAATAATAATAATAATAATAATAATAATAATAACCATTTCTTTAATTTATATAGCGCCTTTCAGGAGGCGCTTAACAGAGGAGGGGGACAAACTAAGGGGAAGGAAATCAGAGGGACAATTGGGTAAAGGAGGGAAGTCAGGCAGAGTCATTAATACATTTGGTGAAGAGGTGAGATTTGAGTTGTGATTTGAAGGAGTCTATAGAGGGAGGGAGTTCCAGAGGGTGGGTGCAGCAACAGAGAAGTATGCGTGCGTGTGTGTGTGTGTGTGTGATTGCGTTTGTCCCGTGCACGCTTTGGTCCCACAGGGGACAATTAAGTCTCTCATCGACTGTTTGGGACAATGAAGATGGAGGAGCTACATTACTGTGAAATATGCACAAACATGTCCGACGATGCCCTCCTGTCCCGTCTGATAGAAGTATAGATCTGTTTCTCAGACGCCCCCTCTCTCTCACAGTGACATGTGATTCATCCCTTCATAAACCGATGCATCATATGACATCGATGTGACACAAAGAAGCAGTCGCAGGGAGAGCTCTGCCACATTGTGAACATGCATCTGAAGGGTATAAGTAGAGGAATGAGCATCTCTTCATCGGCAAGGTTTTTCTCTCACCGCCAAACCGGCTCCTTTCTTCTATGCCTTTCAATTGTCTACCTATGTGTATATATGGTAAATGGCTGCATTTATATAGCACTTTTATCTAAAGCGCTTTACAATTTTGTTCCTCACATTTACCCATTCACACACTGACGGCGGAGGCAACCATGCAAGGTGCCAACCTGCTCATCAGGAGCAATTTAGGGGTTAAGTGTCTTGCTCAAGGACACTTCGACAGGCTGCCCGGGAGGAGCGGGAATCGAACCGGGAGCCTCCGGATTACCAGACAACTGCTCTACCTCCTGAGCCACTGTCGCCCCTATCTATTTATACGTTCATGTGGCTTTCTATCTCTGAAGATAATATATTTTTAATATGTCCTGTATCCATATAGCTTATGTGTGATTATGTGTTTTTTTTTTATATTCTTTCCTGTGTTGAATACATTCAGCTTCTAAGACGGCAGCCATTTTTGGGGCCTATTCAGACTCCTGTGTCAATAGGAGCACAATAGCATGACTGAAGTATCATTTGAATAGACAAGCCCCTAAGACTGGTCAAAACACATCTGGTCTGATTTCAGATTACTCCTTCAGGTTACACAGGAGGAGCTGGTGAAAGGTAGAACATACTGGTATGATACAAGGTCTGACGGCAGTGAACTCATTACCCTGCAACAGATGATTATTAGGACTGAGACAAATAAATGTTACTTACAGATTATCCTCTGCTCGCAAGTAATGACCTTTCATTGCTTTCAAATAGCAAAGAGTGAGCGCTGAGGGAGATGCTAACCTTTCATTTTGAGTAACATCTGGGCAGCCTAAAATAGTTTACCGTGGTATCAGAGTGCCACCTAGTGGCGTTCAATAGAATCACACCATAGCCAACTGAATATTGATAGTGACACAATGTTGGTGAATTGTTAGACATCAACAGGTAGATACTGACATCTATTGATCATTTCAAGCAGACAAAGTGCATTGCATTATGGGAAAAAACGTGGCACATCCATCCCACAATTGAATGGAATTCGATTTTGGACCTGCTGCTGTATGTGTTAAGTAAGGGGAGGGGCTTACAGCTCCCTGGTACCCCCCTCTCTAGGTTCCATGGTGGGTCATGTGACCAGGACATATATACATATACATATACATTTTTGTGTCAATAATACAATACAATAATATTATTATCAATAATACAATGACACAATAATACAAGGCAATAAAGAATATGACTCTTACTTGTTAACAGAATTCGGCTATAGGGCGACAATAATGTGGTCAAGAGGCATGGTTTCTATCTTGAGCCTGAACTGGCGTGGTTTCTTTTTATTCACATGGAAAGAGCAGCAGTAACATACATGTTCTTCTCTCACTGAGCGACATTGGGGGAGAGAACGAAATGGGAGTAGGGAGACCGGGGCACAGTGGATCAAGGGGCACAGTGAATCAGTGGCTATTTATAGAAACTTGTACACAGGAATGCCTTGATGATGTCATCAGTGTGTGCCTCTGGTTAATCCATATCTGAAAATGTGTTACATTTCCAGGCAACGCACTTTTGTGAAGAATTGAAAGGTAATCCCCGTTTTGTACCATCAAATATAAAATTTCGGGTTTCTTAAGTGATTCACTGTGCCCCGGTAAAAGGAGGTTGCTTTGTTTGTTGACTAACGGCAATATTAACTCCTCAATTTAACTATTTTTTATTCCAAATATAACTATATATATATTATATCAATCTGTGCCATACTATTGCATGCTTTATCTGGTTTCAGAAAAAATATGTATAATATCTGGACTGATTCACAATGCCCCAGGTAGCGATCCATTGTACCCCGTTACTGGGGCACAGTGGATCAAATATATTTTTACATTCAACCCCATCTCAGCATCTCATATTTGGCAGTTGGCAGGATATGATAGACATGTTTTATAGAGAACATATTCTGCTATCAATTCCACAGTAGACCAGAACCATGCTGTCATCAAGCCAGGAAAAATGCTGAAATATAAGATTTCTGATCCACTGTGCCCCGGTCTCCCTACCTTTGCTTTTATACTCGCCACAAGGTGGAGTACCTGGGTGGCTCCGCCTAGAGCGCCCTCTAGTGGGAACAGATATATATGCAACTAGACAGTCACTGGTGGAGACAATTATATATGCAGGTAAACAGTTACTAGTGTAAACAGCCATATGTACAGTTAGACAGTTACTAACAATCCTACACAGAGCCTCTGATCTCAACATTACTAATAGTATCTATTCAGATTCGAATTCTTTATTGCCTATATTTATTGTAACATATAATATAACTGATAGGGCATACAGACCCTCATCTGCACCTTGTTTACACTGTTTACTTTCTCATATTTTATATTCAGATCTAATTTGATTGCCTACAGTATATTTATGTATTTCTACTATTACCTTGCCCATACCTGTACCTCCCCTCCCCCCTTCCCCATGCTGCTATGGCGCCCGAATTTCAATCAATAAAGGAATATTATGTTATTGTTCCCATGATGTTCCGCACACTTCGCCGTTTTCCCAAAAACAAAGATTCAGTCCAAAGATTTAAAGCTTCTACTGAATGAGAAAAGTTGTCTTTCAGAGCTTGGGAAGAGCTAGTCTGTCCATGAGGAGGAGTCTGTCTCAGAGTCACTAACCAGGAGTTGATCCTGACTCTTAAAGGGTATGTCCATGAGGAGTCTGTCTCAGAGTCACTAACCAGGAGTTGATCCTGACTCTTAAAGGGTATGTCCATGAGGAGTCTGTCTCAGAGTCACTAACCAGGAGTTGATCCTGACTCTTAAAGGGTATGTCCATGAGGAGTCTGTCTCAGAGTCACTAACCAGGAGTTGATCCTGACTCTTAAAGGGTCTGTCCATGAGGAGTCTGTCTCAGAGTCACTAACCAGGAGTTGATCCTGACTCTTAAAGGGTCTGTCCATGAGGAGTCTGTCTCAGAGTCACTAACCAGGAGTTGATGATCCTGACTCGACAGTGGATCAGGAGGTTGAGCAGTCGTCTGGTAATTGGAAGGTTCCCGGTTCGATTCCCACTCCTCCCGGGCAGTCCTTGACACTTAATGCCGATGAGTAGGGTTGGCATCTTGCATGGTCGCCTCCGCCGTCAGTGTGTGAATGTGTGAGTGAATGGGTGAATGTGAGGAACAGAAATTGTAAAGCGCTTTGGATAAAAGTGCTATATAAATGCACCATTTAGCATTTCTTAAAGGGTAAGTTTGGACCCCTACGTCCTACTCACTAATGAGTCCTTTCTCAACACAATGCCTGCTGTTCTTCATACTAGATCCCTGCAGCTCCTGCTAGTTGGACACAAAATGTATGCAAAGTAAATATTTATGGCCTGTAGCAGCTGATAATGTAATCATTTCCCAACCAATAAAATGTCCTAACTGATGTTGTAATAAGATGTCATGCTAAGTTGTGTACTGCACGTACTGTACACACTACTATAGGGCAGCGCATACAGTATCTACTATCTCCTAATGAAACAAGTAATTAGAATAATATAAGTGTAAGTTCATTCTTACACTATAGGCTATAAAGTGTGCGTGTGTGTGTACGTGTGTGTGTGCACGCTGAACAGGTGGCCAGGAGCACACAACACGATTGTAGCTAAGGGGCTACACAACCCTGACTGTATTAAAGATTGTTTAGATTAAACCACTACTAAAGAATATTAATAGCCAGACAGTACAGTTAGACAAAATGGCGGACACTCAATTGACTGCGCGGGGACAGGGATACCAAGTTAACAGCATTTTAATAGTCATAGCAACATACATATTACTGATTACGGTTCTCCTTTAATAATAGAATGTCAGTGCAACAACGTCAGCGGTTACGAATGGTTCCTAGACTACGGATACTCGACCGGAGCTCTGAAGGGAGTGAGACGAATCGAGGCGATACAGGGAAAAGCAAATGGTGGCTGGAGACGATGGTTTCTCTCTAGAGCTCCTGCTCCGGAGGAACTGTAGACTGGTCGGATAATCCTGTCGCCGCTGGAAGAAGGGGTCTCGTACGGAACCGGTCCTTGTAATCCTAGCGCCCGATGGCAGGGTTAATAGCTATTAATCCAAAAGCCTGTTGGCATAGATGGTAGCTAGTTAGCTTCGTTTGTACGTGAAACTAACCCGCAGACGGTCTCCAATGAGTAGTTATATCCAAACGTCGATGGGTTTAACTATACGTCTCTCCGCGTTACTTCGCTTACACAAGTCACTATACTGTGCCAATAATGGCTCGACAATATTATAGTTGTATCTAAGTAGCCATTAGCTCTCTATAACGATACACCGCTGTCGGTCTGCGTACAACTGTACCGGACGTCTCACACTCTCGCTCTGCTAGTTTTCCTGTGGTGTTACTGCCGCTGCTGCTGCCTGCACCGTCTACACCAGGGGTAGGCAACCCTAGGCACGCGTGCCTGCGGGGGCATTTGCATAGGCACAGGGGGCAGCACTAAAAAAAAAAAAAAAAAAAAAAATAAAAAATATTATTTAATTTTTTTTTTTATATTTTTTTTTTGCTTTGAAATATTATAGTGAACTATTTTGCACTGTTGTCGCATTTATCTTGTTGAAATCCTCCCACAGGTTCTTTTTACTTCCACATATTTAATTGAGACCCTTTATTTGTTTATTATTTCAATTTAGCTGGAAATACATTGCTACATCATTCAGTAACATTTGCAGAGCCTTATAACAAAAACATTATTACGGTCACCATTGTGACCAGTGGGATTAATCAACAAATTGTATTATTTATTTTTCAATTTCATTGAACATTGCACATGTTAAAAGCCATTTTTTTACTCAAAATGTGAGTATTACCAAGTCAACTTGTGTTCTTAAAACAATGACAATAAACATAGTTTTATTAGGTTGAAATAATGTGGTTGTGTACTTATTTTTCTGTTAACTTATTATGGATTGAAAACTGAAAACCTTAATGCACAGTAACTGAACTCAATATTTTTAAGTTCTGGTAACTAATAATTTTTTTTT
Source organism: Notolepis coatsorum (assembly GCF_963971535.1). Classification (NCBI taxonomy): domain Eukaryota; kingdom Metazoa; phylum Chordata; class Actinopteri; order Aulopiformes; family Paralepididae; genus Notolepis; species Notolepis coatsorum. Next base: position 164,455,313 of record NC_140170.1, on the reverse strand, counting down.
ACAGTGTAGTCTTGCGATCAATCAAAACTTATTTACACGATATACCTCACATTCACCCTCCATTCACATCCTGGTGTTCTCCTGGTGTTCTCCATTAGGCCTGTAGGTGGAGCTATGACAGCACACGTACAGTACACACACCGATGGTGTGTGATGTGTCCAAAAATGAATGGGCAAATGTGAGTGAAATGGTCGCACTGTATGCAGCTGTTTGTCTGCATTGCATTCCCCCCCCCCCAACTCAGATTTAGGGTTGATGCAACCATCATAATAATATTGTTAATAATAACAATAACAATAATGATGTAATAATGTAAAAACTTTCATTAAAAAGACCTGATTATGAGAAAAAAAAATTACGATGCATGGAATATTGTTGAGGCACACTAGTTACAACTATATTTCAAACAGGCACTCCATGTCAAAAAGGTTGCTGACCCCTGGTCTACACAATATACTCAATCTGATCCCTATTGGGCTCAGCCTATTCACCTGTACAGAATCAATGCGCTTGCTCTGGGCTTGTCTGAACGTGTCTGAACATGTCTAGAAAATATGTCTAGGGGGCGCGTCTCTGGCGCCTACAACGTCAAGGATGGGACCCAATAAGGCGAGCGAAGAATACTGTTATGCAAACAGATGGCGTAAAGATATATATCTTAAATATATAAACAATATACAAGTTATACAAAATAATAAACGCAGACTTTCAGTGTTAATCTGGACCTTCAGAACAGCCGCCCCCTAATTAGTCCGCACCTAATTAGTAAATAAAATGTGGGGCACAGATTAATATTAATGGTCAAGTCAACTTCTCCATAATGGGCTGTGGAGGGGTTGGAAGTGATCTACAAAGTCGGTGGGTTATCGTCGTCGTCAGGGGGGTCAGGGAACGCAGGAAGCTCTATCAACTTGGCTACTGGTCTGGTATAAGTCCGCCCTTGGACGATGACTTCTGCCGTTCTGACCTTCCCATCTGAACCATTAATCACTCTGCTCACACGGCCGGCTGGCCACGTAGCTCGGGGTAGTGACTGGTCTATTATCATCACGACGGTACCCATGGTCAGGTTGTCCCTGTCTTTAACCCACTTCTGACGGGCTGGAAGGGAGGGTAGGTAGCGTAGGAGGAAGCGGGCCCAAGACTGGTCGGTCAGTACTTGGCTGTGTCTCCACATTCTCCGTCCGTTCATCCCGTCCTGTCCGCACACCGTCTGAGAAAGGGCAGGGTCCGGCCGCCCCATCAAGAGGTAGTTTGGGGTGATGGGTTCTATGTCAGCTACGTCGCTTGGAACGTAGCCGAGGGGCTTGGAGTTCAGAACTCCCTCTTCTTGAGCCCTCAGGTAGGCCACTGATCCGTACGCCACTTCTGAGGCGTGGCTGAAGACGTGCAGGTCTGTCTGACACTTCTCCAGTCGCACGGTAGGGGGGAAGTAACTCCGCGGGATGGCCACCTCGCGGAGTAAGACAAGTTCATCCTCCCACTCTCTCCATGTGGTAGCTAGGTGCTCGGGTATGGGGTCGTTCCAGCCCTGCTCCTTGTCCCACAGTTCTCTCACCAGCATCTTCGCCCGGGTGGTGTAGGGGAGGATACATCCCATTGGGTCGTACTGGCTGGCGAGTGTTCGGTACACACTCCGCCGAGTGGTCAGTCTAGTCGTGGACGTCTCCTGATCCGTCCTCAGAGGTGTGTGTCGGTAGTGAAGCGAGTCCGTCTTGAAGCGCCAGACGAGGCCCAGGGTCATCTCTTGCGCTTCGCCTGGGGTGTGCGCCATCCAGGTCTCGCTGCTCGCGGCCTTGGTCTCTGGAGGGAGGTGCCGGAGAACTTGAGGGTCGCTACTGGCCCACTGTCGGAGGTCGAATCCACCGTTGGCTAACGAAGCCCGTAGCTTCATTAGGATGCTCTCTGCTTCTTCTGGCGTGGACACGCTCTGTAGGCAGTGGTGCGTCGCTCCCTTAGGCACATGCAGAGTGGGCATCCCGTCCCGCCTCAAGAGTGGGGTTGTGTATCTGAACACTCCGTCGACCTCGACTCTCGTAGTCTTCTGATCTAGTAGAGCGACGGCATACTTGTCCTCTTTGGACCGAACCATCTTGCGTTCGGTCTTGAATGGCAGCGTGTCTAGTGTCCATAGCCTCTCAACGTGCTGTAGGAGAGTGTTGTCTGTGTCGCTCACCTTGGTGTAAAGGCAGCGTGTGGACGTTGGTCGGCTGGCAGGTCCGAAGAGGGGGCCCTGGAGCGTCCACCCCAGTCGGGTCTTAACCGCGGCTGGGCATCCTTTGGGTCCGATGTGGGCTGCCTTGGTTGGGACTATGAGGTCCGCGTGGTCGGAGCGAATGAGTAGGGTCGGTGTAGCTCCGCTGATGAGCGGTATGGGCAGTTGGCGTAGGTGGTCGTACTTTTCCCTCAGCTGTGGGATGGGGTAATCGTAGCGTGACAAACCTATGTCGTAGCTCATGAGCGCCTTGCTGATGCTGTACCGCTTCTCAGGCTGGTCGATCGCTGCAATGGTGAACGAGACGTTTTCACCTTTGATTGTCTGTAAATCTTGACCAATGGTACGGAGGGTCATGGTCTCCTCTGGTCCCCGCAGGTCCAACTGGGTCGCGGCGGAGGCGAGGAGGAGTGTCTTCTCCGACCCGTCGCCGAGGACGGCGTAGGTGTCGAGTACCTTGTCCCCGTGGCTGAGGAGTACTCGTACTACCTTGAGGAGCACTCTGGGGCTCCCACGATTCGCGGGGTCGATGTGGAGCACTTCTGTTCCCGAGTTGCTTTGTAGAGTTAATCTTCGCTTGTGGACCTCGCGCAGTGATTCGCAGTAAGCGGCGTCCTGCTCGTTAGCCTCACCCCACTGATTCAATTCGGCGGGGGTCAGTTTCTTGTATGCGCCGCACCGCGACCGCCAGTGTCCGCCGTGGCAGTAACTACATGTGATCTTGAATTCTGGAACCTCCATTTTCCATTCCTCTTTGGCGGGGGGGTTGTGACTCTTCTGTTGTGACACCGACTCGGCCTGGTACATCACTGTGATGGGCCTACTTTGGTCTTCTGGTGGGCGCTTGTTGCTCTCGTGCAGTGCTTCGAGGTGAGCGCCGTCACACTTGCCACACTTCTTCTTAAGGCGGCATTCTGCTGCCATGTGGCCGCGCGCGCAGCGGAAGCAGCGGCGGTTATCTTTAATCCACTGACTTACTTCGGCGGTGGTCAGTCTCTTGAATGCGTCGCACTGTGACAGCCAGTGTTCACTGTCGCAGTATTGACAGGCAATCTTCCATTTCTCCTTGGCGGGGGAGTTGTGACTCGTCTGCCGTGACACCGACTCGGCCTGGTGCATCACTGTGATGGGCCTGCTTTGGTCTTTAAACCTCCTCGGTCCCTCTTTAATGTTCGAGCCACCCCATGCGAAGGTGTCAATTCTTAGGCTGCTAACCTCCCTGGCTAGGAAGTCAGCGAGATCCAGCAGTGACTGTTCTGGGCCATTCGGGTCACGGTAGCTTCGTTGCCGCCGAAAGCGTTCTTGGCGGAATGGGGGGAGCTTCTCCAATATGCGCTCCACGTTGGAGTTGGCGTACAACTCATACATCCCCTGGTCTAGTTGGGACCCGAGCATCCCTACTAGGGACTGTACCTTGACGGATAGGTCGTCCAGGGCTCGGTTGTCTCTAGCCGGGGGGAGACGTTCAATCTCACGTATCTCCTGAATGACATAGTCCCATGTACGTCCGTAACGTGCGTCGAGGGCAACCAGGGCGTCAGAATAGGGAGTTTGTGAATTGGAGTATGCCAGCGCTATGTTGTGCGCTCTAGTTACCTTGAGGTGCTTAAGGAGAATGGCATACTTGTATGACTCGTCCTGTACTCCGGACATAATTGTCTCTAGGCACATACGCAGCTCGGTATACTGCGCTCGGTCTTCTCTTGTGAAGTCTGGGAATGTGCGTGTCCCAATGTAGTGTGCCATGGATGGCTGCGACACTGACGCACGTGGGGGGAGAGGCATCCATGGCGAGTCTCCCTGTACGTTGGGTCGTTGGTTCGTGCTGGGCAGGAACCAGGGGCTGGGTTTCCACGCACTATTCCTTGGTGCCGTCTGGTGCTCGAACTCCCCACTGGGACGTGTTGGGGCTTCATAACGCAGCGTGTCGGGACTGAGACCGGGGCTGCGCTGAGCCTCCTGGTCTGAGATGGGGTAGTGCGGGTGGGCTTTCTGTCCTCCCTCGTCCTCCGTCAGGCTTTGTAGTCGCTCGGCTAGCTGCTCTGCAACGTAAGTAGGTTCTTCCCGTAGGCGGGGTCCCGTGTAGCTTGGTCGGGGAGGGGAAGGTGCCCTCGACCCGTGTCGTGATGATCTCCGGGAGCTCCGGGTGGAAGAGTGGGGAGTCACCCTCTGGAGCGCTTGCTCCATCATTTGTGCTTGTAGACGGTCTCGCTCCGCCTCGCGCTGCGCATTTGCGCGGTCTCGCTCCATGGTTTCTTGAGCCTGGAGGCGCCTCTCTTCCAGTCTGAGATGTATCGCGGCGTCAGCCTGGAGGCGACTCTCTTCCAGTCTGAGATGTTCGCGCTCACTCTCTCGTTGCGCCTGGAGGCGTCTCTCTTCCACTCTGGAATGTTCACGCTCACTTTCTTGTTGCGCCTGGAGGCGGTCACGCTCACCCTGGATGCGGTCACGCTCACTCTCTTGTTGCGCCTGGAGGCGGTCACGCTCACCCTGGATGCGGTCACGCTCACTCTCTTGTTGCGCCTGGAGGCGATCACGCTCACCCTGGATGCGGTCACGCTCACTCTCTTGTTGCGCCTGGAGGCGATCTCTTTCCGCTGAAGCGGTTAGCGTGGTGATCAGGACTTGAGCTAGCCTCTGGTCGGCCTCGCTTGGGGATGACGCTGATGATGGTGATTTGGAGTTGGCAGGGCTTGGCAGTGACCTGGTCTCCTTACGCGCTCCGAGGTCCATCTCGGGGGCGCTGTACTTTGTCTTCTCCCGCGCTCCGAGGTCCATCTCGGGGGTGCGGTGCTCTTTACTCTGGTGCGCTCCGAGGTCCATCTCGGGGGGGCATTCTTTATCCTGGTGCGCTCCGAGGTCCATCTCGGGGCGCGTTCTTTACCTTCTTGCGCTCCGAGGTCCATCTCGGGGGCTTGGTGTTCTATGGGTTCATGCGCTCCGAGGTCCACCTCGGGGGCGCGGTGTTCTATGGGCATAGTCAAGTCATGTCCCGCTTGTCCCCCCCCCGTGAGCTAAGTCAGTTTCACTTAAACTAGCTTGGGTCTCTACCTCTGGGGTTGACAGGTCGATAAGGTTGGGCATACTTGAGCTACTAATGTTATCCTTGCTTAACGTCCTCGTAGATAAGCTAGGAGGTAGATCTACAGCGTAGTTCTCCAAGTGGGGAGGGGGCTGACGCTGGCGCCTAGGGCGCTCTAATGGGGGAGAGCCGATTGGAGAGTGTCCGCCGCTGGCCATATTATTACTAATATGATTATTATTACTGATACCATCCGGCTCGAAGGACCAATTGTAGCTAAGGGGCTACACAACCCTGACTGTATTAAAGATTGTTTAGATTAAACCACTACTAAAGAATATTAATAGCCAGACAGTACAGTTAGACAAAATGGCGGACACTCAATTGACTGCGCAGGGACAGGGATACCAAGTTAACAGCATTTTAATAGTCATAGCAACATACATATTACTGATTACGGTTCTCCTTTAATAATAGAATGTCAGTGCAACAAAGTCAGCGGTTACGAATGGTTCCTAGACTACGGATACTCGACCGGAGCTCTGAAGGGAGTTAGACGAATCGAGGCGATACAGGGAAAAGCAAATGGTGGCTGGAGACGATGGTTTCTCTCTAGAGCTCCTGCTCCGGAGGAACTGTAGACTGGTCGGATAATCCTGTCGCCGCTGGAAGAAGGGGTCTCGTACGGAACCGGTCCTTGTAATCCTAGCGCCCGATGGCAGGGTTAATAGCTATTAATCCAAAAGCCTGTTGGCATAGATGGTAGCTAGTTAGCTTCGTTTGTACGTGAAACTAACCCGCAGACGGTCTCCAATGAGTAGTTATATCCAAACGTCGATGGGTTTAACTATACGTCTCTCCACGTTACTTCGCTTACACAAGTCACTATACTGTGCCAATAATGGCTCGACAATATTATAGTTGTATCTAAGTAGCCATTAGCTCTCTATAACGATACACCGCTGTCGGTCTGCGTACACTGTACCGGACGTCTCACACTCTCGCTCTGCTAGTTTTCCTGTGGTGTTACTGCCGCTGCTGCTGCCTGCACCGTCTACACAATATACTCAATCTGATCCCTATTGGGCTCAGCCTATTCACCTGTACAGAATCAATGCGCTTGCTCTGGGCTTGTCTGAACGTGTCTGAACATGTCTAGAAAATATGTCTAGGGGGCGCGTCTCTGGCGCCTACAACTTCAAGGATGGGACCCAATAAGGCGAGCGAAGAATACTGTTATGCAAACAGATGGCGTAAAGATATATATCGTATATATATAAACAATATACAAGTTATACAAAATAATAAACGCAGACTTTCAGTGTTAATCTGGACCTTCAGAACAACGATGGTATAAATATGGAATATTAATACAGTCTATTCCACTATAGCTATATCCACGCGATTACTGTAGCTTGAGTTCTTATTTATTTATCCACTGTCATTTGCAGTGTTGGTGTACTGTTTTTATTTATTTTCGGACATCACAATGACTCTTGAGGCATGACTGTAAATGTAAAAAAAATTATCATACAAATATTGTCATATTTATTATTATGATGATTATTTTATTCCAAGGATGTCTGTAGAGTTGACATGAATGCAATCACCATGATTCCTCCCAAATAAAGCCCTTAAGAACACGGCGCACACCAGTCTGTCCCACTTACAACTGCTATTCAGTGCTCCTAAATCCTGCTCTTAATTAAGACCGAATCCAGGAGAAGGGACCGTTCATGAATCCCCAAATTGGCCCGAAAATGTCTTAAGTGGCGCTACGATTTTTTTTGGTCTGATCTTTTGTCTTAAGTCCGTTGGTGAAGGAGACCCAATGACTTCATGGGGCGACAGTGGATCAGGAGGCAGAGTGTTAGTCTGATAATTGGAAGGTTCCCATTCCCAGTTCGATTCTGCCTCCTCCCAGCAGCGTGTTGAAGTGTCCTTGAGCAAGACCCTTAATAACGAACTGCTCCTGATGAGCAGGTTTGCACCTTGCATGGTTACCTCTGATGTCGGTGTGTGTTTATGTGAGTGAATGGGTGAATGTGAAGCATAAGTTATAAAGTGCTTCAGATAAAAGCGCTATATAAATGCAGTCCATTCATAACTGCTGCCCGGTGACACACACTTAACATTCCCATCACATGTTACTGTACATGTTCTCAAACGTCTTCATGTTAAGGACCCCACATTGAGAGTTAATAGGCCACCCCTGGAGGTTCCTGGACCCCACTTTGAGAACCACTGTCCTTGAAAACCTTGATTTGATCAAACCAACACGCTGATTGTGATTTATTAACAGAAATGAAGAATACGGAAGTGAGGTTTTTATACTGTATACTGTACATATTATTTACATGAACTATGTTCATATTTGTATGAATTGGTATGTGTGTGTGTGTGTATGTGTGCATGCATGTGCGTTTGCATGTGTGTGTGTGTGCTTGCCGTCTTGTGTGTATTTTAATGTTTACTATGTAATCATTGTCTTACTGTACCATGTGCTTGCAGGTGTGTGTGTGTATGTGTGTGTGTGTGTGTGTGTGTGTGTGTGTGTGTGTGTGTGTGTGTGTGTGTGTGTGTGTGTGTGTGTGTGTGTGTTTGTCAGGTGTCCAGTTTGTTCTATTTCATTATGGCTCCGCTCAGCATAGGCTGACCAGGTGAAAATGGTTCAGTCGCAGGACAGCAGCACTGCTCTTGCGGGACAATGCGGGACACGTATGGGGGGGGGGATTCTTTATTTTTTTTTGCTAATTAAAATTAAAGAAATGTATTTATTATTTAAATGCCTTTATTTCATATTCGACGCAGACGGTAGGCTATATATAGCACATTTTGTTATTAATCTTATTAAACTGTATAGATTCTTGCTTCACCAATCACCTTCTCAGCCGCTACTGTCTATGTCACCAACATCTTTATTTAATCACACTTTCATCATTAAGCAGGTAACCATCAATCTTGGTAAGCTGATAAAATCACTCCATTAATAGAAAGAGCAGGAGCTAAGTCTTTTCAGCCATCTGTTCCTGAGCATTATTAGCAGTGAAGTGTAGAAGAGAGGAGACGGAATGCGATGGTTGATCTTCACAATATAATAATGTTTTTATTAATGATTTTAAAACAATAAAGCCATAACCATGTATAAAAATACTTAACATATGTTAACTTAACTGTTAATCAATTACAACGAATACTGCAGATTAATTATCTATTGAATGGTGGTCTCTCTCTCTCTATCTCTCTCTCTCTCTCTCTCAACGCAATCGGGAAGGAAGACCCTTCACCGACTCGCAAATATTCAGCACCATGGACAGCTGCCCCAGATCTCTCTCTCTCTCTCTCTCTCTCTCTCTCTCTCTCTCTCTCTCTCTCTCTCTCTCTCTCTCTCTCTCTCTCTCTCTCTCTCTCTCTCTCGACCGGTCTCGGTCTATCGATTATGCCGTGCGCAACCAATATGAGTCTATCTGACCGGTTTAATGTTGGCATTATTTTTACGAACCGACAGCTCCGTAATAAACTATCAATTTATATGCAATTATTGTGTCTTGGCTCCTTTCAACAAGACGAAAGCAATTGTTTGTATTGAGCCGTACTGTATTGTAGTACCCATTCAAATCTGTTAATTAATAAAGTTTACAATCAAAAAATCACCTGTATTTCATTTTTGATGAGCTCAACGCTGCAGCGGTTCCTTTGGTCCGTCCAGGCCCCCACCATCAATGAGAACAGTCTCTCGACAAAAGCGTTGGTGACCGGGATGCTTAATGCAAAGGATACCAACATAGTCGTGTTCGGGGTAATTGCATTCTTGAGCAGCGCCATCCACTTTTTCGCTACAGGATCTCCTGTCGCTGCGACTTCGGTCACCCGTGGCAACAGAACACAGAACTCGTCGTACAATTGGTCATGTCCAGTTTGCTGCTGATGTTAAGAGCTTCAGCTGCTTCGCGAAGCTCTTGGAAGCTGAATGCTCTGTTCTTGAGAGCCAAGCATGACAGCTGTTTCAGGTAATTCTGATCCTTGAAATCAAACCATTTGTCGATTTGGCGGTCTTCTGATTGCTCGAGTGACTGACGTCAGTCACGTACTCACGTCACACACACAGCTGCCACGGCCTCGCGGCTCGCTCGGACAGGTGACAGGCAGCGCTGCGCGACTCGCGAGACTTGAGTGAGCTGCTCTGGCTGCGCAAATGCATTGGTTTGTGATGCCGCCCGATTTTTTTATTTTAAATATAAGAGGGTATTGGAACGAGGCATTAAATTAACAACATTTAAAACATTTTTTAAATAATAATCTTTGAACGAAAAAAAATTATAAAAAAAAGAATTATAATAATAATATTTTTTTTTAATTTTTTTTAATCTTTGAATTGCAGGACATTGTTTTGTTGTTGCGGGACGCGGGACAAACGTCCCAATATCAGGACTGTCCCGCGAGTCGCGGGACAGGTGGTCACCCTAGCTCAGCATCAGTTGCATATATCTCGCTTCAGTGGATATGCACTGAATACATTTCAAAATGTACCTTTACATACCAACATCCGTCTGACCACACCCCCATCTGCTGCCTACATAAGCAGGGGTGGGGCCACACACTCATCTCCTTCTCAAATTTCATGTACAATATAGTGCCTGTATACCAATCACTTGGCGAGGAAGAAAGTATTAGCTGGAGAAAGGAAAACAGAAGAACAAGGAGATACGTTGACATTATATCTTTATTTTCTCTCTCACGATTTTCGAGAAAATACGGCGATATTGTCTTCGTCACTGGAGTGTCTGGAAGATGATGATCATTCTAAATCTCCACCGGTTTTTTCGTATTAGGGGCTCGCGTCGCTGATATACTCCCCAACTGCAGTCCTCCTTTGCTGCCGCTGGATGGGTTTGGCCCTCCGGCCATGCAGCTGGACTGTGGAAGGCACCGTCTGTTGTGAGGGACTCGTTGTTTTCGAGCCTGGGTGAGTAATGTTTTGCTTGCGAGCGCCAGTTGTCTGTTAGTGCTATGGGGGCTAGCTGACCATTTTTACGAAAGCCGGCCCCAGATTAGGGTCCTCTGTTCGGCCTCTTAGGCGACGGCGGAGGATCTTGGTCTGAAGCCCATGATGGTCAACTAGTGGGCCGCGACCAGGACCTGGTGAACCCAGGATTCTCTGGACAAGCGGATGCTTCTCTGTCCCGTGCAGGCCCCATCTTTCACTTGAGTGGAAGTACACCCTAAACGAGGAAATGTGTTGCATGGATGTTCGTTATCGGAAGATCCATGTTCAAGTCGGCTGCAGCCCAGATGGGACTTGTGCCGGCTCCGCCGTATGTCTGGTAAAATCACCGTTGTAAACTGTGTTGACATTTCTTTTTCTCTTCTCTCTTAAAGGATGAGGAGGGTTTCAGACGGCGGCCTGTCTGAAGTGTGGCTTGTTATGTCGTTGTGTACAGTTCAGGTGATAGCTGCTTAGCTTGCGTGCTAGTTGTGGCCTACCTGTTAGCCAGTCAGCTGTTAGCTGCGGCGCTAGCCCGTTGTGTCACTAGGCTAGGAAACGTTAGCTTGTTGCTATCAGTTGAGAGCGGCCGTTAGCTTAATGCTACACTGTTGAACGTTGCTATGACTATAACATGCCTTAAACACTCTGACTACGACGTCATCTTTGACAGAGGATGTTAGTCGAACCTACACCGGGAGCCCTGCCAGCGAGGACTGCGTCAACATGGAGAAACGTAGCGGCTGGGTGGCGCAGCGACGTTACCCTTGTCGCCAACACAGGAGATGCGTGTTCAACTTCGGTGTCCCGTTAACCAGATTGCAGTTCTCTTGGCCTGCGCTCAGGGTAGGAGTCCCGACCGGACTTTAAACACTTCTTCTTTTCTTCCCTTCTAAATGTTTTGTAATAACGATGTTTTCCAAAACGTGTGTTGCTGCAATACATTGAGGATACGACGCGTGTGTTGTGTGTAAATTGTCTTGTCACTGGTATAGCTTCTCTCTCCATAGAAATCGGGTTGTTGTTTACATGTGTAAAAATGATCTGGTTAGTTGTGATGAGAACATGTGTGTTCATGTAACGTGAACTCACAACTAAGGGGGTTAATTAACCTATGAAGCTATGCTTAGTGACATGTGATTGAGGAATGAATTCTTTTCTCAGCCTGTAATGACAATGAACAGTGTGTTCACATATTAACAGGGTTACCTGTTCAACTTGGTCGTATCAAGGGTAAGGAAGGAGGGGTGATCCCCTGGTTTCCCTGGGGCTTCCCCCCCCTCCTCTCAGACATGTTGTTTACAACATATTGTGTCACTGTGTTTGTGGGGATACGATGTAACCCTCAGCTTAATTGCTGGGGTTGTGCTTTCCGCTTGAGAAACAATTTTTTTCCTAAAGAAAAAATTGTTTGGTCACTTATCATGTGAGTTGGCCTGTGGCCAATACATAATCGAGGACTTCTGTCTTCTCTCGTTATGAAAAACGGCGTTCCTCTGTAGTAGGAGTGTACTGTGCCATTTTTTGTTGTGATGAAGGGTTGTGTGTGTCTTTGTGATCTACAACTGGGTTAGGTTTGGCCCACAGAAGCACATGTGTAAGTCTGGACCGGGGCTCTTAAAGGGGCCCTCTCTGTTCTGTGGTTTTTCCTTAGTAAAACTCAGGTAGCAGGTTATCACATGAGCTATGTGAGGCTGTTCGATGCTTCATGTAGCAGGCTATGACTGTGTCATGCTCTACTTGTCATTACATCGTATCATGAGTGAGGGGTCGTAAAGGGGTGAACTGGTAATCCTTTCCTCCCCTTCTTCTGATTGGTCAGGGGTTAAAACCTCCTGTCCTTCAAGGTTCCTGTCACGTTGCTGTTCGGCACGTTACAGGGTAAGGGGGGGGGGGGGGGGGGAGTTTCCTGGTCCCACGCCCTGGAAGATTGGGCGAGTGCACCGTGGAAATTCCCCCGCCATAGAGTACGTCACTGAGCGCGTCTCTAGTGGTAAGACTTCCGTGGGTTGTTCAGGTCCATGTTATGGATCTGTTTCAGGGAGTTGTCAGAGCTCCTCCTCATGAAGCTCCTCCTCAGAGAGAAGTGCCTTCTGTGAGTTCGGACTCTCCTTCCCAGTGAGGGAGCCTCCTCAGAGTTTCAGAGCCTCCTCCTCAGATTGTCAAGGTGAGTAGAACTTCAAAAAGGAGTTCTGCTCTATTGTGTGTGTATTCAATTCGATTATTGAGTGTGTATTGGTTCAGTGCCTCCTCCTCGGAGAGCCCTAACCCAAGTGTTACATAGCTCAATGTTGCAATATTATTTTCAATCTATACAGCTCGCGTGGGAAGTCTCTCTGGGGATTCCCGTCTCCTCCCTGTGGAGAGGGTGGTGGGATGTAAAAATGAAAATAATTTTTACCCTCGTGGGATTCATGTCAGTCTGTGTTTCTTTCTTTTTTAAATAAAAAGAGGAAAGAACATGAAGCACGATGGCTCCTTGTCGTTCTCCCAGGCGACTTGGAGGAACAATGTCTGGTGTCTTGTTAGACTATCCATTGATGTGTTTGGGTCTCGACGCGTATGTAAGTGCTGGCTCTGGGTGTTTCTGATGGGAATCACGCATGAGGCTGGTGCGCCTTGGTTCCTTGTTATTAAAACAGCGTTTTTATAGGGCAACTGGGATGGAGTTTTGTCTCTTCCGAGCGCCAGTTTACTAGGTTGTCTCGACGAATTCTCGTTCATATCTGGGGGATGTTAACGGAATAGATCAGAACATAGGTAGAGGGGTCTCACGCCCTTGGGGTGAGCCACTGCGCGCGGTACAAATGGGACCGTCTGGGTGGCGCCCTCTTTTCATGTTTTAGATCGACACGCATACCTACCCCCTCTCCTGGAGTGGGCATGACGGCGTGGTTAGGGCACGGGACTGGTTCTGGTTGCGCTGGTCCAGGTCAGTTAACCCGTTGTCCGCCGGGGATGCAGAGCTGCTGTTCTGGTACCCTGAGGGACTTGTGCTTTTTTCGGGGGGAAAAATGCCGGGTCGGCCCGGGTGTCACAGGGTTAGGCGTTATGGAGACCCTTTGTTGGGTACAGGTTGTACTCTGCACTATTGTAATGGCTTACGGCCATACCAACCTGAACACGCCCGATCTCGTCCGATCTCGGAAGCTAAGCAGGTTCGGTCCTGGTTAGTACCTGGTTGGGAGACCGCCTGGGAATACCAAGTGCAGTACGCTTAGGGCTGGTTCTCCATTATTTTCGCTCCTCTCTCACGCGTGGCGAAGAGGGGGCTGTTGGGGTGGTCTTTTGGACCTCCTCTGGTAACCCTGTGTGCTTCCCGAGCCGCCGGGCCCGGTCCGAAGTAATGTTTCGTCGACCCGTAGGCCTGGAATAACCCTTTTTGGAAACTGAAACACTTGTACTGCGGTATAGCCAGTGTATACTCGCAGGTGTGTTTTGGAGTTTTTTCTTGAGGGGTTATAGGAACGACCACCGTCTGTGTACCAAGAGGGTGGTTGATTCCCTGGTGTGTTGGAGCAGAGTCAACTCCCAGGTTATCCGGTTGAGTGTGCCCCTGCACGTTCATGACGTCTGCCAATCGTGTCAGCCTTCTCTGCCTCGACCCCTCTGGGTGGTTTTTTTTTGATGGAGGCTTTGTCATGGTGCTCAACAACGCCAGCATACGCCCCTTCCGCCGGGGGGGCTGTTTTCAGTTGACCCCTTTGGCGCCTGTCTCGTCCGCAGTGCTCCAGGCTCAGGTCTACAGCCTGCTGCCTGGTTTCCCCGGTGCGCTGTCTGCTTCCGTTGGTTAACCTTTTTTGAGTGCTTTACGGCCATGCTGACTGCCTGTGTTACAAGGTCAGTGTGCCAGGCGGTGTACTATTGGGGGGAAAGGGCCCGCTCTTGGAGGGGCCCTGTCCGAATACGCTGGCGATGTGGGGGGCGGTGTCACTAAGTGACTGCCTGGTGGGGTCTTGATGCCTGGCGTCATTGACCTCTCCGGGCCCCCTTTTTCCAGGGGATCCAGTCCCTTCAGTGGGTCTGGGTCTTCCTTCGCGCTCCGCTGCTACGGCCTTGCCACGGGGTTGAGTTTGCTCTTGACCCCGTGATTTTTGGGGGCAGTAACAAGGGTTGTTCCTTCCGTTCGTTCCCTGGTGGCATGCGGGTTGTGCGTGTGCGTAGTCGTGGGGTCAAGCCACAGTCTGCTCACCCTGTGCGTTGAGTTGCTTGAGTTCCTCTTCGCACGGTCGGATCCATCTCCCTCCCGTAAGCCTCCAATAGGGAGGGTATCCTCCATTAGGGAGGGTCGGGGGGCTCTGTCCTCCCCGGTCTGATGGTTGTGGGGGGCCTCAGCGGAGTACATTTGTCGAGCTTTGGCTCCCGATCAGCTCCTGTTATGCAACTGATGCTGAGCGGAGCCATAATGAAATAGAACGTAAGGTTATGTATATAACCAAGTTCTATGAATTATGGTGACGCTCAGCATCAGGACGCCGCTGCGGCCCTTGATCTTTCATTGTGGTGAAATTTGTTGGGAAGGAGATGAGTGTGTGGCCCCACCCCTGCTTATGTAGGCAGCAGATGGGGGTGTGGTCAGATGGATGTTGGTATGTAAAAGTACATTTTGAAATGTATTCAGTGCATATCCACTGAAGCGAGATATATGCAACTGATGCTGAGCGTCACCATAATTCATAGAACTTGGTTATATACATAACCTTACGGTAGCCTCCATATAGAGAGAGTGATCTGCAATCTGCTTGGGTTGGGGGTGCAATTCCTAACAGGCTAAACCATATGGATAAAAGTACCCATATTATGTGCATTACACAAACTAAAAACAGATATTATGTGCATTACACAAACTAAAAACAGATATTGTCGGAATTACTAGAAGAAAGAAACGTCACCACCTTTGGCTGATAGTGATTTATTCATTTCTTAGGATTTCTTTTGGACTGGTCTAATAAATGTTTAAGGTTCTTGGATGGATCCCCCCACTGCCTCCGCCTCCTCCTCCAGGGGTCACTGCAGGGCGCCACGGGGAGCGGCGTACTGGCTCATATTAGGCAGGCCATGCATTATGCAGCAGCTTAGGCCACTGCGCTGGATCTCCATGTCCTCGGCTACAGTCCACCTGTTGCTGCTCTGGTCGTAGCACTCCACATCGGAGATGGCGTGGTGGCCATTGAAACCTCCGGCCACGAAGAGCAGGTCGTCCAGCACCCCGATGCCAAAGTTGGTGCGGGGGGTGAGCATGGTGGGCAGGGCGCGCCAGGAGTCAGTCAAGGGGCTGTAGGCCTCCGCACTACACACAATGTTTTCACCGTCAAACCCTCCCACCTGAGGACAGGACACATGAGAGGAATGTTTTAGTATGTGGTTAAGGCAGGCAGGCAGACACTGTATTAATCCACTTAGGGAAATGAGGGCATCACAGCAGCATTGCAAGTCAAATGATACATATCTATAAAAATATCTAGTATAAAGCATTTGTCTCCGTGTGCACCTACCACATATACTTGTCCTCCGTATGCAGCGACTCCCACTGCGATACGCCTGCTGCTCATGGGGGCGATCAGAGTCCACTGGTTGGTGTCTGGGCTATAGCACTCAGATGTGAGCAGACCGGCATCCACCCTGCTTTCGCCACCACAGATGTAAACCTGTAATAAGAAAGAATATTCTAATTTAGTTTATATATTCCATTTTATTTCATTCTACTTTAATTGTCTGTTAATGTTGATGCACCGAAGGACCCAAGACAAATTCCGTGTATGTGCAGCTGACTTGATGAAGACATTTCTGATTTCTGATTCTGAATGATACCAATCGCTTAGTTTTTAATGTAAACATTCCTCGGGTTCATCTAACACCTTGTGTCCCTCAGTTCCACCCACCTTGCCGCTGAGGGCTGCTGCGCCGGCGTCGGCCCTGGGCTCCAGCATGGGTGAAATCATTGTCCACTGGTTGGTTTCAGGCTCGTAGCGCTCTGCGGTGTTCAGTTTCACGTGTCCGTCGAACCCTCCCATGGCGTAGATACAGCCGTCCAACACGACCACGCTGACGTCAGCGCGGCATGAGTGCATGGGAGCCGCCTGCAGCCAGCTGCGAGTGACGGGGTTGAACCTGCACACACTGCTGAGACGCTCTATGCCGTCCCAGCCGCCGACGCAGTAGACCAGACCGTGGAGATAAGCAGTGCCGTGGTAGGCCCGGGGACTCTCCACCTCAACGCTCACGTCCATCCATCCCCCGGCTCGGATATCGTAAGCCTCCATGCCATTGGTCGCGCTGTCGCCACTCCAGCCTCCGATGGCCAATAGGACCTCCTGGGGCAGGCGTGGACGCATCAGGGGGTTTCGGAGCCTGTCGGAGCCAGGGGGTTTCAGGGCGCTGAGGATGAGGGCCCTGCAATCCTGGCTGTCCCTCACCACGGGGTTGTTCTGGACGTTGTTCAGGAAGTAGTCAGGCCTCATCAAGCCCATGCGAACCTGGGAAGAGACAAGCAGACAGCGGGTACAACTTAGACAGCGGTTGTAGACGGTTTCACTGGAATTCTGTTGCTAGGGAACTGTTTGGACCCAAATGTTTGAGAACAGTAATACAATTAGTTACCTTGGGCAGCAGTAAAGGGATGTGTGTTTTACGCTCCTCACGGGAGTGGTCGATCCAACGGAGGACGGCCTCGAACACCGTCTCCTCGCTCTTCACGTTCAGTTGCTGCAGGGACAGCTCTACAAACTCCTGTGAGACGCGCAGCATCTCCTCGAAGTGGCACACGGTGAAGAGATAGGCCTTGCGCCTCAGGTCAGGGCAGCAGTAGATGTCCGCGAACCTCCAGATGCTGACACAGTTTTCCATAGACAGCTGGGCCTCTAGGAAGTCATAGCATGCTGCTACTATTCCAGTGACGAGAAGCTGGTCTGCAGCCACCAGAAGCTCTCCCACGTTCTCTGCTGTCACCGGCACAAAGCATGTGTAGGCGTACTCTATGATGAGCTGCATCATACCCGCGGACACCCCAGGGATACTGTAGACTGATTTCTCTGAGTCGCTCCAGTGAGTGAAGAGGGCTCTGTGGGATGCAGAGTATAGAGATATCTGATGAGTAAACAGTAAGCAACATTCTGTTTTGTGTACAAATATATTTTCACTGTAGAAGTATAGGGTCTTAGCACAGAAGTATAATATATTTTTACAGTAGAAGTACAGTATAGTATCTTTTTACAGTTGAAGTAGAGTATAGTATCTTTTCATAGTAGAAGTACAGTATAGTATCTTTTTACAGTAGAAATACAGTATAGTATCTTTTTACAGTAGAAGTACAGTATATTATCTTTTTACAGGAGAAGTACAGTATAGTATCTTTTCATAGTAGAAGTACAGTATATTATATTTTTACAGAAAAAGTACAGTATAGTATCTTTTTACAGTAGAAGTAAAGTATAGTATCTTTTTACAGTAGAAGTACAGTATCCAGTCCATCCCTACCAAGTAGGGCTGACCCCAAACGTTCGAACGTTCAAACCTTAGTTTGTTACGTTGGCATTCGAATTCTAAATCAAAATTCAAATTTTTTATTTTTAATACGTTTTATTTAAAAGAAGAATTCTATTAATTCTGTTTAAACCAATGGGGTTTTTCTTCACAGTTGCAGATAAAGATTAGGCTACACTAATATTATAGTATTAAAAGAAACTGATGAGTTATATTCATTAAAGAAAGTTGATTTAATTGATTTAGTTGGGCTGAGGCTTCTCCCTGGGCTGGGTCTGGGGCTCGAAAGTTGATTTAATAAAAAAGAAAAGACTCATTTAATCAGATTAATCACTTTATTCAAATTGAGGATTTAGTTTGAGGATATAAAAAAAAACGTATTATAAAATTATTAAAAATATATATATTAAGGGCGGTCAGGTGGCGTAGCGGAGATTGCGTTCGTCACCAACCCCGGAGACGCTGGATTCGTCTGTTCGAATCCAGCTCACAGCTCCGGGGTTGTCACCAGCTTGGCTGGCCGTTCACACTAATACAATTGGCAGTATTAGAGGGTGGGAGAAGCTGGCGGGGTGGGTCCGGGTCGTTGTAAACAGCGACTCCTACAGTTCGGTCGGGGCGCCTGCTAAGCGCGGATAGGATCTAAGGGCGGTAGTGCGATCCTTCCACACGTTACACTCTCTCAGTGAGAGTCCGCGCTGCCAGGTGAAAAGAAGCGGTTGATTGGCTAGACGTGTGTCGGAGGAAGCACGTGATAGCCTCCACTCTCCCAGACCGACTGTGGGGGGTAAGTGCGCAGCGACCAGGAAGGGGATTGGGAATTGGCATAACGACTAACATTGGGATGGGGAAAAATCGGAGGAAAAAGGAGGGGGAAAAAGATCAATAAAGAAATATATATATATTTAAAAAAAAAATTTCGAACATTCGTTCGAAAAACCCTGACGAAGTTCGAATCCCAAAAACAGGCTTTGGGGACAGCCTTACTACCAAGCTAACCTGAACCAAGTTAACCTGAACCAAGCTAAACTTACCTGAAATAGGCGCTGCAGCCACACAGGATGGCCTTGTGGGCGTTAAACTCAGTGCTGTTGACTTTAATAACCACATCACAGAACCTTCCCTCCAGTCGCAGTTCATTAAGGATTGTACAGGACATTGTTTCCTTTTCCATGTGGTGATTTGGGAGGGGGAAAAAGATCAATAAAGAAATATATATATTTAAAAAAAAAAATTCGAACGTTCGTTCGAAAAACCCTGACGAAGTTCGAATCCCAAAAACAGGCTTCGGGGACAGCCTTACTACCAAGCTAACCTGAACCAAGTTAACCTGAACCAAGCTAAACTTACCTGAAATAGGCGCTGCAGCCACACAGGATGGCCTTGTGGGCGTTAAACTCAGTGCTGTTGACTTTAATAACCACATCACAGAACCTTCCCTCCAGTCGCAGTTCCTTTTCCATGTGGTGATTTTTAAATGGTATCTACAGAATATATTCAAGCTTACAGACAAGTAGCCAGACACAACAAGTGAGATCTTCACTTGTCTTCTGAGATCTGAGATCTTCTGAGAGAATTGTTGAATAGATACACAAATGTTCTAGAATGCTTGATTATGACATCATACTGTGACATCACAACGGAACATCATACTGTGACATCATACTGTGACATCACAACGGAACATATTTGAGTTCCATTTGAATAATATAAATAATATGTATGGTATAATATAATGTAATGTTATATATTATAATATAATGTAATATATTAATAAAGTATAATATATTTAGCTCCCATTTGAATAATAAAGATATTATGTTTAAAAACATGACATTCTTTAGAAGTCTTAAAATATATATTTTTTTATTTAAATTAAAATAAATGTAAAATAATAACGTTGTTTATATAGCACCATTCATACAGATTGCAGCTCAAAGTGCTTTACACAAAAAACGAAACAAAAGGATAAAAAAATATTGAAAATAATTTCAATCACTCCATAACTAAGGATGGAAATTAAAAGACATGAAAATGATAAAAATGGTAATAAAACAACTAGATAAGATAGTAAAAATAGCTAAATAAGACAAACAGTAAGACAATAACATAAGACAATAAAATAATTACAAATAAAATAATAAGAAAGACCGAAAAATGTAATAGTTAAAATAATAAAATAGCTAAATTTGATAACACTAAAATAAGTAGGGATGGGTATCGTTAGGATTTTATCGATACTACTACTCTTATCGATACTTGTTCTGAAGGGTCCAGATTAATACTGAAAGTCTGCGTTTATTATTTTGTATAACTTGTATATTGTTTATATATATAAGCTATATACCTTTAAGCCATTAGTTTGCACCATAGTATTATTCGCTCGCCTCATTGGGCACCGCCCTTGACATTGGAGGCGCCAGCAGACGAGCCCCTCAGACAGAGTTCAAAGACGTGTCCGGGCAAGTTCAGACATGCCCATAGCAGGCGCATTGATTCCGGACAGGTAAATCGGCTGCGCTCTAGAAATCAGTCTGAGTATATATATTGTAGATGGCGCAAGCAGCCGTGTGAGCAGTAACCTAACAGCAGTGGAAGTAACGAGTCGGCAGTATCAGAACAGGAGAAGCAGCAGAGCGAGATTGTAATACGTTCGGTACAGTTGTACACAGACCTACCAGCGGTGTATCGTTACGGATAGCTAGTAGCTACTTAGATACGACCATAATATTGTAGAGCCATTATTGGCGCAGTATAGTGACTTGTGTAAGCGAAGTAACGTGGAGAAACGTATAGTTAAAACCATCGGCGTTTGGATCTAACTACTCCCTGAAGACCGTCATCGGGCTAGCTTCCAGTACAAACGAAGCTAGCTAGCTACCATCTATGCCATCAGGCTTTGGATTAAGAGCTATTAACCCTGCCATCGGGCGCTAGGATTACAAGGACCGGTTCCGTACGAGACCCCTTTTCTTCAGTGACCACAGGATTATCCGACCATTCTTCAATTCCTCCGGAGATTACAACTCCAGAGAGGGAAATCATCGTCTCCAGCTACCCCCCTTGCTTTGCCCTGTATCACCTCCTCTCACTCCCTGCAGAGCTCCGGTCGAGTATTCTTAACCTAGGAAATATCCATTCCCCCTGACTTTGATACTCTGACATTCTACTATTAAAAGAGCAACGTGATAATTCAGTTGTATATTGATATGACGATTAAAATACTGTAAACTTGATATCCTTGTCCCCGTGCCGTCAATTGAGTGTCTGCCATATTTATCTAACTGTACTGTCTGGCAAGTAATAATATTTAGTAGTGATTTAATCTAAACAATCTTTTAATACAGTCCGGGTTGTGTAGCCCCTCAGCTACAATACTGCTTAACGGTTCGGTACTTTATCGATACTCTTATCGGTTCTTTTAGATTATTATTATTTAAAAATAAATTATACATTTATTATTTGAACGGCTTAAGGCTATATCTGTACTTGATGTGTGTTTGTTGTGGGGCGGCTTTGGCTCAGGGGTAGAGGTCAGGGGTGCAATGATCGAAGGGTTGGTGGTTCGAATCCCGCTCAAGCCCATGTCCATCCCATCGCCGTTGTGTCCTTGGGCAAGACACTTAACCTACTTGCCTCGTATGAATGTGTATGCATGTGAATGAATGTTGGTGGTGGTCGGAGGGGCCGTAGGCGATGATTATTCGCCACGCTTCCGTGAGTCTGCCTCAGGGCAGCTCTGGCTGCAATTGTAGCTTACCACCACCGGTATGACTGTGTATGAACGAATAATGGACTCTGTGAAGCGCTCTGGGTGTCATGAAGAGCGCTGTGTAAATCCAAGCCATTATTATTATTATTATTATTATTATTATTATTATTATTATTATTATTATTATTATTATTATTATTATTATTATTATTATTATTATTATTATTATTATTATTATTATTATTGTGTTGCATATTTGAAATAAACGTCAATCAAATCAAACCCCCCCTCTTAAAAACAAAAACATGTGTTTAACCTAGCCATCTATAAAACGTCATGCTAAAACTGTGAAACAAATGTCCTACTCCCCTAAAGAAAGAAATAATAGCAAACATGACTCAGTTATCCAATAGTGCTGCTGCTTTTTATTTAGTTAAAATCTTTTAGTTAATAAGACTAAAATACAATATGACTACAACGATTTCATGACGGCTTCCTGTCCTCGCGTTTCCGGTGCAATGCACAGAGATTTTTAACGTTACATTTTCAACAACAGATTGCTGCTAATTAAACACTTCATGGAAACTGAGTAACGCTAACGTTATGTCGAGTTCATACGTGTAGTGTAGTATGAACTCGACATAACGTTAACGTTACTCCATTTCAAGTGTTGCTGCCACCGTTGCGTCGCAGATGGATGGTACACTCTGTTAGCTCCGTAGCTAATCCACTCCGTTGCGTCGCAGATGGATGGTGAATGAATGAATGAGTGAAAACTTTATTTAACAGATTGCAGAATGGGTACAATACAGTACGGCTCATGAAGACCAGAGAAAGACGTTTGTCTTGTTTACATCAGGGTCCCCCATTTTCAATTCATAGTGGTACACTCTGTTAGCTCCGTAGCTAATCCACTCCAAGACTACCGATAGCAGTACCGATAACGTACGAATACTCTGTTTTTTTCTATTTTAGTACCGGTTCCCGGTTGGAACCGGGTTTCGGGGGGCATCCCTAAAAATAAGACATTAAAAAAGAACAAATACAATTATTAAAAAAAAATACATAAAACAATGATAACAATGATAATAGAATATTTAAGTAAAAATAATAGAAATAAAGAAAAATAAGACAATAAAATAAAGATAATTCATTTAAAAGCTATTTTAAAAAGGTACATTTTGAGCAGTGGAGTGTGCTGAAGTACAGTATAGTATATTTTTACAGTATACGTACAGTATAGTATCTTTTTACAGTATACATACAGTATAGTATCTTTTTACAGTAGACGTACAGTATAGTATCTTTTTACAGTAGACGTACAGTATCTTTTTGTTAACCAAGTTAACCTAAAACAAGCTAACCTGAACCAAGCTAAACTTACCTGAAATAGGCGCTGCAGCCACACAGGATGATCTTGTGGGCGTTAAACTCAGTGCTGTTGACTTTAATAACCACATCACAGAACCTTCCCTCCAGACGCAGTTCATTAAGGATTGTACAGGACATTGTTTCCTTTTCCATGTGGTGATTTTTAAATGGTATCTACAGATTATATTCAAGCTTACAGACAAGTAGCCGGACACAACAAGTGAGATCTTAACTTGTCTTCTGCGATCTGAGATCTTCTGAGAGAATTGTTGAATAGATACACAAATGTTCTAGAATGTTTGATTATGACATACTGTGACATCACAACGGAACATGTTTGAGTTCTATTTGAATAATATAAATAATATGTATGATATTATAATACATAATAAATATAGACATAATATCTAAAAACGAGGGTTGGGACTTTATTGCATTCATTTCGTTTAATTAACTACAGAAAGAATTAAACGTAAAATAAAAGTATGCATTTAATCGCATGATGATTTTTCTTTATTGTGTAAGAATGTTACCTTTCAAAGGAGACCAGACTCATGTGCTGTAAGTATAAAGTATAATAAATCGCAAATAACTTTTTTTCTTAGTCTGGTTTGTTCATGAAAAAAATGTAATAAGAGGAATTGAGATCAATCAAGAGTTTTTTTTTTCAATTGTCAACTGTTCTGGAATATACTTGAAAGTACTGCGTTTTACTTTTACCTCGAAAGTGCTTGAGTTTACAAAAGGTCCTTTGCGCTATAGGGTGGCCAACCCGCGGTGTGCGAGGCGCATGCAGCTCTTTGTGTGGCTCCTCCCTCCAATTTTTTTATTTTAAATTTAATTTTTTTTTAACAAATGTTTTTTATTTTCCCTTTTTTAACATGAAACAAGACAAACAATACAGTAACAGTAATAATCAATGATAAATCACAGGACAATAACAGAAATAATAATAACAATAATGACAGTCCAGTAATTAAATCAGAATGAATGTGTCAGGATGGAGGTAGGTGAGTTCCAATTGTTGTAGGCAATCACAGAGACAGAGAAGGTATACTCTTGAACAGGTTCGACTTTAATAGTAAAGAACACAAAGAGTAATACTAGGATACTATGCCAAGGCACGGGAACGAGAGAATAGATAATGGAGCTTAGTGGTGGTCCAGAACTGGAACCGGCCGCGTTATCTCCGAACGCCTATAGAGAAGACCTGACAAATGACAAACAGAGGAAAGGAATATTACATAGCCACCAAATACCAACATTCCGCACACACCCCCGTGACAGCCAATCAGAAGCCAACCCCTAAGTGACAGCACTAAATGACAGGGAAAAACAAGTGACAGCAATCAGGTGACAGATGACAGAGAAGGTGGGTGGTTCTCGACCGTAGTCAAGAACCAGAATCGTAACAGTACCCTCCCCCGACGAACGGCACCAGACGTTCACCTGGGGGCCTCGGGATTCAGCCGCCGGAAATCAACGATCAGGCTGGGATCTAAAATATCCCTTTGAGGCACCCAAGAACGCTCTTCTATCCCATACCCCTTCCAATCCACCAAGAACTGAAACCCCCTACCCCTCCGCCTACAACCCAGTATCCTCCGCACCGTGTAAATGGGCTGACCACCCATAAACCGAGGCGGAGGAACCGTAGGCAGTGGCGGGGCCAAGGGCGAAGGAACGGCTTCAACAGGGACACATGAAACGTCGGATGAACCCTCATAGAGCTCGGAAGCCGTAGCCTGTAAGCCACAGGATTCACCCGACGTACCACTTTAAAGGGCCCTATAAAGCGAGGAGCCAGCTTCCTGGATTCCACCCGGAGAGGGAGATCCCGGGTGGAAAGCCAAACCCGCTGCCCAGGACGGTAAACCGGAGCCGGACAACGCTTGCGGTTAGCCTGCCGCTGGGTACTAACCGAAACCTTCTGCAGCGCCGCCCGGACCCGCTTCCACGTCCTGCGGCAGCGAGCCACATGTGCCTGGGCCGAGGGCACCTCCGCCTCCTGCTCCTGCTCGGGAAACAGAGGAGGTTGAAAACCATACTGACACTGAAAGGGAGACATACCAGTAGAGGAGGAGAGGAGGGTATTATGCGCATACTCAGCCCATGCCAACCTCCTACTCCACGTAACTGGCGTTTGCCACGTAACTGCCCGGCAACGTAACATCTCAAGACCCCCTCCAGGTCCTGGTTGACGCGCTCCATCTGCCCGTTCGACTGCGGATGAAACCCAGACGAAAGGCTGACAGAGGCGCCGAGACCGGCGGCAAACGCCTTCCAGAACCTGGAAGCGAACTGAGGACCCCGGTCCGACACTATATCCACCGGAAGCCCCTGGACCCGAAAGACATGCTGTATCACCAGATCAGCAGTCTCTCGGGCCGATGGAAGCTTGGGGAGAGGAACAAAGTGAGCCGCCTTCGAGAACCGGTCCACCACCACCATAATGGCGGTGAACCCGTCCGAAAGGGGGAGGCCAGAAATAAAGTCCAGGGATATGTGCGACCAGGGCCGTTTAGGAATAGGAAGTGGCCGGAGGAGACCTGCCGGTGCACGGCGAGAGGTCTTACTGCGCGCGCACATCGGGCAGGCCACCACAAAGGAACGCGTATCCCCCTCCACTGTCGGCCACCAGAACCTCCTACGGATAAATTCCAGGGTCCTGGTGGTCCCAGGGTGGCTGGTGAGGGATGAGGCATGTGCCCACTGCAGCAAACGTGAGCGTGCCGCCTTGGGCACATACGACCGCCCCGGAGGGCCCCTGCCAGGGTCGGGCTCCCGCGTCAGCGCCGACCTTACCACCTTATCTATGCCCCAAGACACGGGCGCCAAAATCAAGGCCGGTGGAATAATGGGATGGGGCTGCTCCTCCCGGCCAGGAAGATCAAACTGGCGCGATAATGCGTCGGGTTTGATATTCTTGGACCCGGGCCTATAGGAGATGGTAAATCGAAATCGTGTGAAGAATAACGCCCACCTGGCCTGGCGAGCGTTAAGGCGTTTAGCCCCTTGGATGTAAGCCAAGTTCTTATGATCGGTCCAAACAATGAAAGGATGTGCCGCCCCCTCCAACCAATGTCTCCATTCCTCCAGTGCCAATTTGATAGCCAACAACTCCCGATTACCCACGTCGTAGTTGCGCTCGGCTGGTGACAGACGGCAAGAAAAAAAAGCACACGGGTGCACTTTCCCATCCTTTAAGCACCTCTGAGAGAGCACCCCCCCCCACCACGATGTCAGAGGCATCCACCTCCACAATGAACGGAACCTCCGCATCGTGGCGGATCAATACAGGAGCGGATGTAAACCGACGTTTGAGATCGCAGAAGGCCGACTCTGCCCTAGGCGACCATTCAAAGCCAGGGAGAGAGGCTTTGGTGAGAGCTGTTAACGGATTGGCTAAGGCGCTAAAGTTGCGAATAAAGCGCCTGTAAAAATTTGCAAAGACCAAAAACCGCTGTAACCCCTTGAGCGACGAAGGCCGTGGCCAGTCCAAGACTGCACTCACCTTGGCCGAATCCATGCGTAGATCACCCTTCGTAAACACAAAGCCCAGGAAGGAAACGGTATCAGTGTGAAACACACACTTCTCGGCCTTAACGAATAGTTGATGCTTGAGGAGACGGTCTAGCACCTCCCGAACATGCAGTTGGTGTTGCACCATATCGCGAGAAAAAATTAGGATATCATCTAGGTAAACAAACACAGACACCCCAATCAAGTCTCGCAGCACGTCGTTAACCAGGGCTTGGAAGACTGCCGGAGCATTAGCCAAACCAAAGGGCATGACCAAATACTCATAGTGACCATTGGGCGTATTAAATGCAGTCTTCCACTCGTCTCCTTCTCTAATCCTGACCAGATTGTATGCATTACGTAAGTCAAGTTTAGAAAAGACCTGCGCCCCCTGTAAGCACTCAAAGGCCGTGTCCATGAGAGGTAAAGGATATCGTTTTTTTTTTTTTTTTAAACTTTGACCAGTCAGCTGGTTCTTTTAGCGTTTATCGCTTTTTCTGGTCAAGCATGACCGACAGATACAGGTTGAATGGGGTATAGATCGGGGGAAAGACACTCTGAGAAAATACGGCGAGTCCGGGAGTCGAACTCGTGTACCCCAGATCCGTGACGCGCACGGTTGTCCCCGACGCCGAAATAGCGTCCGAGGTACGCGGTGAGCTACTGGAGCTCCCCAAGGATATCGGTTCTTGATGGAAACATCATTCAATCCCCTATAATCAATGCACGGACGCTGATCCCCATCTTTTTTATCAACAAAGAAGAAACCAGCGCCGGCCGGGGATGTGGAGGGACGTATGTGCCCCGCAAGCAATGCCTCCTCAATGTAGGTGTTCATGGCCAAGGTCTCAGGGCGTGAGAGAGAGAACATTCGCCCGCGAGGCGGGGAGGTACCGGGTAGGAGATTAATGGGACAGTCGTATGATCTATGAGGCGGTAGTGCTTTAGCACGCGTCTTGCCGCCCCCTCCAGAAATGTACGTGAGTCAGATGGTAGTGCTGGGGTGAGCCCACCTGCTGGCGCCCTCTCGAGGCCCGGCGGCGCACCTCCTCTTCCCGACTGGCGCAGAGTTGAGCCAGCCTGTTCCCGACAGCTGCCGAAACGATGACCGGTGCGGCCGCACCGGAAGCAGCGTCGCTCCTCGATGAAGCGCCGCCGCTCGTCGTCTGAGAGCGACAGCGCCCCAAGCTGCATGGATTCATCACCCAGTGGCCCACTTGTGTAATGCGGGAAGATATCAACAATGGGAGGAGAAAGGACACGTACCTGGGTAGTATCTTCACGTTCCCTCTCTCTCTCCCGATGTCGGTTGTCCATCCGTATGGCGGTGTTGATGAGCGTTTCCATCTGCTCAGGGATCTCACGCACGGAGAACTCGTCCCTCATCCGTGCGGAGAGTCCCTTGAGGAACAGGACCACACAAGGAATCTCCGGCCAAGCCGCCTCCCGAGCCACGATCCGAAATTCAATGGCGTATTCTGAGACCGTGCGGAGGCCCTGCCGGCAGGCGAGAAGCCGCCCACCGGCCTCGAAGATCGAGAGTACTCGGGAAGTGTCGAATACCCTTCTCAACTCCCCGGTGAAGTCGTCCGCACAGTCGCAGATAGACGAACCGCTCTCTAATTCGGCCGTAGCCCAGGAGAGTGCTTGACCGGTGAGGAGGGTGATAATATATGCGACTTGTGCTCTGGAAGAGGGAAATGAGCGTGGCTGCAGCTGGAACACGAGTGAGCACTGGGTGATGAACTCCCTGCATCCCTCCGGTGCTCCCGCGTAGCGGCCTGGTGCGGGTAGCCGTGGCTCCTGGTTCCGATCCTGGTGCCCAAGAGCTCCCCGACTCTCCTCGGTGTTGAACGTGGTGTTGAACGCCGCCTCTCCTGCCGCCGTCTCTGCCACCGTCGTCCTTACCCCCGCGACCTCGACTTGTGCCTGCTGGGCTGTGAGGAGCGCCGACTGCGCTGTCTCCTGTGATGCGCTGACGATCCCGCCCAGCCGAACCAACTCGGCGCTGACCAGATGTTGGTGTTCCTCCATGCGCTCCTGTGCACTCTTCTGTGCCCGGAGCATCTCCATGATTGCCTCCATGGAACTCTGATGGTCGGGTCTTCTGTCAGGATGGAGGTAGGTGAGTTCCAATTGTTGTAGGCAATCACAGAGACGGAGAAGGTATACTCTTGAACAGGTTCGACTTTAATAGTAAAGAACACAAAGAGTAATACTAGGATACTATGCCAAGGCACAGGAACGAGAGAATAGATAATGGAGCTTAGTGGTGGTCCAGAACTGGAACCGGCCGCGTTATCTCCGAACGCCTATAGAGAAGACCTGACGAATGACAAGCAGAGGAAAGGAATGTTACATAGCCACCAAATACCAACATTCCACACACACCCCCGTGACAGCCAATCAGAAGCCAACCCCTAAGTGACAGCACTAAATGACAGGGAAAAACAAGTGACAGCAATCAGGTGACAGATGACAGAGAAGGTGGGTGGTTCTCGACCGTAGTCAAAAACCAGAATCGTAACATGAATGTAGATTAAAAAGACATAAAAAAATAAATAAAATAAAAATACAATACATGGGCTCTTGCTTGCTCTTCCTCGCTCTTCCCTTCCCCTTCCCTTCCCCCCCACCCCCCCTCAGGACCCCCACATGGACTATACATCCACTACTTCATTTAACATCAGAAAAATACAAATTTATATGCGTTCCTTTATCTTCTCCACCACAGCTACCCAGACTGCTATGCTGGCTTCATTAACACCTAAAATTCGTGCAGTGGATATGTCTAGATAAATCGCATCGAGATAGGTAAGTGTAGTGGATGTCCCTTACGGGCATCCATAGCTGTTGCTGTAAGGCGTGGCGCAGGCGCAGTTGTGTTAGATTAATAAAGACGTTACTTGAAATGGCCACGCTGTCTGAGTCCTTATATGAAACACCACCTAAGCTTTACCACATGGTGTCAGAAGTGTTCAACCCATGTCAGAAGGGTTAACCCGTTACCTAGGAGACGAAGAGAAGAGACTGGTCAAGCGGCGAGAGAGATATTACAGGCTATTACAAGAGATAGCACAACAGCTAACGTTAGCTAACTATGTCGGACGGCGAAGGGGCACCAGCGCCAGCAAGGGCGGCGCCACCAGCACCGGCAGCAGGTCGCGCGCAGACGGACAGTTTCCATGTCAGCGCACCGGAGAAGTTTGACTGCACAGACGGCAAGAACTGGCCGAGATGGATCCGGAGGTTTGACAGATATCGCGTCGCATCGGGACTGGATAGGAAAGGAGAGGCTTTCCAAGTCAATACGCTGATATACTTCATGGGAGATGAAGCGGAGGACATTCTAAATCAGGGGTGGGCAATTATTTTTCCCGGGGGGCCGAATGAGCAACTGAAAATATGTTGGGGGGCCGGGCCAAAATTCCAAACTCAATTATGCATAATATAAATTTTATTTCTATATAAAAAGCAGTAAATGGCATTGTTTTGACCCCTGGTAAGAGTGTATGTTATTATTTGGCAATTAAAAGGTAAGGTTAGCTTTCAAAAATATAATTTATTCAAATAGAATTTATTTCCAAAATGATAAACAAAATGTGAAACATTAATAACAAAGGGCATTTTGAGTTTCATATACTATTGAAACAAGGATTTTCTTAGCTTTCTAAAGACATCACATCATCTTATAGCAAAAATAAACAAAACAAGTCACTAAACTGTGTAAAGAAAAGTGTCCCAGTTTTGTAGCCTTTTTGACTTTACATGCCTATATTAAACATTTAATGTTTTCAGAACTGTGCAAAAAAAAGAAAAAAAAATATCAAGTGTCCCATTTCACTTGTTATATTTCCACATTTTAGTGTTCTTCAGTTCGGCCACATATGTAGGTGGATCCAAAGAGAACCAACATCTTCTGAGCATGTCTCCTAAGCGTATATTGTGCGTGTGAACGTTGACATGAAAAAAAAAGTAAAAAAAAAAAATATATATATATATATTAAAAAAAAAAAATTGTTTATTTTTTATTTTTATTTTTTATTATCATGTAATCTTTCGCGGGCCGGTCAGAATCATCCCGCGGGCCGTGTCCGGCCCGCGGGCCGTACAATGCCCAGGTCTGTTCTAAATGCTACTCAGCTGAGTGCACAGGAAAGGCTCGTATATGCAACTGTGGTTACGTGTTTGGAAGAACATTTCGTAGGGCGACATAACGTCATATTCGAGCGTGCGCAGTTTAACGTACGTAAACAAGAGCCAGGGGAAGCCGCGGATAGCTTCATAACGGCAGTGCATAAACTCGCAGAACACTGTAACTTTGGGGTGTTGAGGGAGGAGTTAATCCGGGATCGCATTATTGTCGGGATAAAAGACCTGGCCCTTTCAGAGAAACTGCAGCTAGACGCTGACATGACATTGAACAAGGCTATCAGTCAAGTGAAACAGCAGGAAACGGTGAAGCAGCAACAGACTGTGATGCGGGGCGGGGCTACACACACAGAGAAAAGGAGAGAGGTGGATGCGATCTCTCGTCCATTCAAAAAGAAAGAGGCATATGGTCACAAACAAACAGGGTATACCAGAACAAGACAGACAGAGACAGTCAAAAACACAGAGAAATGTCAGAAATGTGGTCGATTTTCCCCCCATAGCTGGAGAGAATGTCCAGCTAGCAATGCAGAATGTAGAAAGTGCCACAAAACAGGGCATTTTGCTGCAGTGTGCCGTTTCGCACAGCCAGTGTATGAGATGCTAGAGGAGGGAGAGTTACAACAGGACACCCTTTTTCTAGGAGAAGTGAAGGATCATGTCTCTGGCTGGCACACAGACATAGAACTCAATGGAGAAGTGATCTCTTTTAAAATAGACACAGGAGCAGCAGTCACTGCTATCCCCACCAGGCTATATAAATATAGCAGAGACGGCCCCTTGATGGCAACAGATAAGAAGCTATATGGGCCCAATAACATGGTGCTGCAGGTAGCAGGGCAAGTCATATGCCAGCTCAAGAGCCAAAGTGGAACGGTTGCCCAGCCGGTATTTGTAGTAGATTCTTTAGTCAGACCCTTATTAGGTCTGCCAGCAGTTGAAGCCTTGCGACTGGTAGAGCGGGTTGATGAACTGGAGGACCCAGGGGACTTTTTCAGGCGTAAATTCCCCACAGTGTTCGCAGGCCTGGGGAGGCTAGAGGGGGATTACTGCATTCGCCTGAAGGAGGATGCAGTACCATACGCACTCACTACTCCACGCAGGGTGCCTATACCACTAGCAGACAAAGTCAAGGAGGAGTTGGAGAGAATGGAAAAAATGGGAGTAATTTCAAGGATAGAAAGGCCAACGCCGTGGTGTGCGGGTATGGTACCTGTGATAAAGCCCAACAATGGGGACATCAGGGTCTGCGTGGATCTGACTAGACTCAATGAGGCGGTATGTAGAGAACGACACATACTACCATCGGTAGAGCAGTCATTGGCTCAATTGAATGGGGCAAAGATCCTCACTAAGCTAGACGCACGCTCAGGGTTCTGGCAGATCCCCCTATCAGAAGAATGCAGAGAGCTCACCACATTTGTTACTCCATGTGGCCGCTTCTGTTTCAATGTCCTGCCGTTCGGGATCAGCTCTGGTCCAGAACATTTTCAGAGGCGCATGTCGCAGCTCTTGGACGGGCTGACGGGCATAATATGCCACGCAGATGATGTGCTGGTATGTGGCGTAGATAGGGCCCAGCATGATGAGAGGCTCACTGCGGTCCTGTCCAGGCTTCAGGAAGCCGGCCTGACCCTAAATGAAAAGTGTATGTTCGCACAGACAGAGTTGGTGTTCGTGGGCCACAAAGTCAGTGCAGGGGGCATAGCGCCAGACCCAGAGAAAGTGAGGGCAATCGTAGACATGCCCGCTCCACAAAATGTCGCAGACGTGAGACGGTTCCTGGGCATGGCCACATACATGGGAAAGTTTGTACCTCTTTTCACCGACACTACCAAACCACTACGGGATTTACTGGTGAAAGAGAATGCCTGGGTGTGGGGAGAGGTGCAGCAGACAGCCTTTGAAAAGGTGAAGTCTGATCTGGCCTCAGATAGGGTGCTAGCACAGTACAGGCCAAATGCTAAGACAAGTGTCTGCAGATGCATCATCTTTTGGAGTGGGAGCAGTCCTCACCCAAATGCAGGACAACAAGGAGTGGCGCCCGATAGCCTATATCTCACGCAGTCTTTCTGACACAGAGCAGATATATGCCCAGGTGGAGAAGGAGGCGCTGGCAGTAACATGGGCATGCGAAAGGCTCAGCTCGTATATAATAGGCCTTCAATTTACCATAGAGACCGACCACAAGCCACTGTTGGCTCTGTTAGGTACGAAGGCACTAGATGACTTACCCCCAAGAATCCAGCGCTTTAGGCTTAGACTGCTGAGATATACATACCACATAGTATATGTCCCAGGGAAAGCGTTGATAACGGCAGATGCATTATCAAGGGCCCCAATCGTGCGCGCACTGACAGAGGAGGAAAGAGAGCTGGAAGGAGAAGCACAGGTGTTTGTTGAGGCAGTACAGCAGGGCCTACCAGCGTCTAAGGCAAAGCTGCAACAGATTGCTGAGGAACAGCAAAAGGACTCTGTCTGCAGACAGCTTATACAGCAGTGCAAAAAGGGGTGGCCAAGACAGGAGGAACTGCCACAGCAGCTAAAGCCCTACTGGATCTACCAGAGTGAGCTATACTGTGCATGAGGCCTTTTAATGAAAGGACGGAGGATAGTAGTACCAGAGACTTTGCAAACAGAAATGCTGGCACGTTTACATGAGGGACACATGGGGATATCTAAGTGCAGAGCGAGAGCAGAGCAGTCAGTGTGGTGGATGGGCTTAAGTAGTCAGATCGCTAAGGTAGTAACACAGTGTGAAACATGTGTGAAGAGTCAGACACGGCATCCAGAGCCAATGATGCCATCGGCATTGCCTCAGCGGCCGTGGCAAAAGGTAGGGGTGGATATGTTTTACCTAAAGGGCACCACCTACCTGTTAGCAGTAGACTACTATTCAAGGTACATTGAAATAGAGAAAACCCCCATTACCACAACTAAAGGAGTGATCAAGGCGTTAAAGGCCATGTACTCCAGACACGGGGTCCCAGAGGTCCTGCGGAGTGAGAATGGTCCACAGTTTGCGTCAGCGGAGTTTGCTGCCTTTGCCACAGATTATGACTTTGCTCATGTGACAAGTAGCCCGTACTTTGCCCAGAGCAATGGAGAGGCAGAGAGAGCTGTCAAGACGGCTAAGTCACTGTTGAGTAAGAATGAAGACCCACACAGGGCACTGTTAGCGTACAGAGTCACACCATTGCACCATGGACCATCACCTGCTGAGCTCCTGATGGGCAGGAAGCTCCGCTCCCCACTGCCACAGGCGCCTGCCCACCTGAAACCACAATGGCCCAAAACGAAGGCCTTTCAGGAAAAGGACTACCAACTGAAACTGAGACAGACGCAGAACTTTAATGAGAGACACCGGGCCACACAGAGGCCGGAACTGAGACTGGGTCAATCGGTGTGGATCTCCACCTCAAAACGGCCAGCTACGGTGCTCAGGAAGGCTGACACGCCACGCTCCTATGTGGTCCGGGCAGGAGAAGAGGTGGTGAGGAGGAACAGGGCTCATCTGCAAGCTCTCCCTGAGCCACAAGAGACACCGACTCCACAGGAGGAGCAAACAACGGAGGAGGAAATAGCGCCAAGCGCCCTGACTAGAGAGAGAGAGAGTACAGAGACTAAAGTGAGAGACGTTCCGAGACGGCAGATAAAGCCGCCAGAATGGCTCAAGGACTACGTTCAGTAAAAAAAAAAAAAAAAAGGGGGGTGCTTCACCTTACAGCTAGAAGGCACTTACCTGTATTATCTGTGCAGGAATGTTATGTAGTGTTACATCAGTATTTCAACATACTTGAGGATGTTAGGTTTATTCCTGGGAGAAGGAGAGATGTAATGGATGTCTGTAGTAGATGTCTGAATATACTGGAGGATGTTTATACTTGAGGATGTTAGGTTTATTCCTGGGAGAAGGGGAGATGTAGTGGATGTCCCTTACGGGCATCCATAGCTGTTGCTGTAAGGCGTGGCGCAGGCGCAGTTGTGTTAGATTAATAAAGACGTTACTTGAAATGGCCACGCTGTCTGAGTCCTTATATGAAACACCACCTAAGCTTTACCACAGTAAGAACCCATACCTTCTGGCACATTTTATCCGGTTGAATCCAGCGTGACGCTATACACTTTTTGGCAGCCGTAAGACCTGCCAAAATGAGTCTCTTTACATGTACAGAGGTCGATAACTGAGAAACATCATTCAACAACAATACAGAAGGCAGTGTAGGTATGGTCAGAGACAAAAATTCTGATAATTGAGTGGTTAAATTTTTCCAGAAAGTCTTGACAGGAGGGCATTCCCAATACATATGCATATATGTACCAATAGCACCGTTTGAACACAAGGAGCATTGAGAGTCCGATCTGAGACCCATTAGGTGCAGTCGTCTAGGGGTCAGGTAAGTCCTATGAACAAAATTAAGATTAATCTGTTGGTGATCTGGGTTGCGTGATGATAGCCGAACATTTTCCCAGACTGAAACCCAATCAAAATCTACTTCCAGGTTTGGGATATCCTTCCTCCAAACCGAGTCTAGGGGAAGGACCTTATATGAGGACGTAAGTAAGTGGCAATAAAAGTCAGAGACGAAGCCTCTCGACGTCTCCTTGTCATAAAATAATTTGTGAAATCTGTGGTGCTCAAGTGGAATATCTAATGGGACTCCATGAGCCCTCAAAGCTGCTCTTATTTGTAGATAGAAGAGATAAGTGGAACTGGTGAGGTTAAATTAGTTGAATATATCTTGATAACTGCGGAGACCATGGTCATCGAAGATATCCCCCAATGTGTGTATGGCTTTCTTTTCCCATCCAGGATATCTGATAGGTTGTTGTCTGATTTCATGGAACTGATCGACTCATTTGAACTCACTCTGCTTACTACCACCGCCACCCACAAGCTAGGCCATAAGCTTGACCATGATTTCTCAGTGTCAAAAATGAATATTGATGAAAATGCATGTGTGGTATATTCTAAGCACATACCCAAGGATTATTACAGTACAATGAGGTTGCTATCTGGAAAGGGAGGAAGGATCATAATGATAGAATGGTCTCCTCATCTGACTTCAAATATAGCCAGTAGAGAAATAAGCTTGTGTAGCCAGACAACAGCGCTATAGTTTAAAACTCCTATGATTTATTTTGCCAAAGGGCTCAGAGTGAATTAGAAGGTTGTTGTTTACATATAAGGATTATTTCATAGTACATCAAAACATGTTGTACAAAGGATTAATAAGGTTTGCAAATCAAACCCAGTATGTACATAAAACAGTAATCATGTTTATCAAATGAAATAGAGAGTACCTTTTGCCATCACATAGTTAAACCTGGTCCAAACTAGGGACCTTCGCTTTAAACTAAACATCACCAACAGTGACTATCTGGTTTACTATCTGGTTTGCAAGAGCAGTACAGTCTGTGGGTGGGTGGTAGAGACGCAGACCCCCCCTGGTGTGGGTGTCTGGCCTGTCTCTGTAACCATGCGTTTTCTATTATATACCCTGATATCCACCAATAATAGCACATTCTAATAATACGTTTGGTCCAATTAGATTTCTTGATTCTATATAATAGTCTCCTCTGTTCCAATTGGTTCTGGATTCTAAAAACAGGAGGTTCTTCTGTGGGGGCCGTCTGCCCCAACCGATCTCCTGTCCATGTGTGTTCCTCCAGCATCAGAGGGGGGGCCCATGGCCCCCGTCAGGCTGTGGCCTTTTCTTCACAGAGGCATGTCCCAATAAACATTTACAAGATGTATCTCCTGTGTATATGAATTACACTTTTCCAGTATTATCACAGTTTTACTCTTTTGCTTTCATTTTAATACTAAACAGTTGATTAATAGATAACTTGATATGTATTTTACCAGACTAAGCTTTGGTAATTAAGCCTTATTTTCTATATATATGGTTTACACCAAGAGTGAAATGACACTATTATCTTCATAATTAGTTAACCTTCTAATGACATTCAAATATCCTTTCTCTTATTCTGTAATTGTATGGATTTAAACAGTTTTACACATTGGTATATCAGCTTCATTTAGCCTCTTGCTCCCCGGTGCAACCGTCACACCCTAGAAGGTGTTTCTTGTTCTATAGATTAGCAGTTGCTTGAGTGGGGGGTTTGGAATGGCTGTCTCCTAAATACAGTTCAACAACAGCGGGGGTTTGGTTGACTGTCTCTGAAATCTGCTAACAGTTGAGTAATCTGTTTGTGTGGGGGTTGGCCTGAAGGCTCTCCCCAGAATGTCACACAACACTGAAGCCTGATACTGTTTGTTCCAAACGGCACCCCAGATTTCTTGCATTTTGGTTGTCTATTCATACATACATGGATTTGTTATGAAATACACAGTCAAGGATACCACACATGCTCCTCTGATCACTATGCTGTAATGTTCACCTCCTCTCTCTCTCTCCCCCCAGCCAAATCCCCCTCCCCTAGGCGTCCCTCCCGCAGCATTAACCCCTTAACAACCAGTACGTTTTCCTCCGCCTTCCTAGCTGCCCCTAACATCTGTACTATTGAAGCCTCTCCCTCCCACCTTAACATAGATGAACTCACATCCCTGTTTAATTCCACCTGCCTCTCCATTCTGGACTCAGTAGCCCCCCTTAGACTAAAAAAACAAACAAAGTCTAAAGGCCAGCCGTGGCTAAATGACACCACCAGAGCCCAGAGGAGAAAGTACAGGAGAGCAGAGCGTAAGTGGAAAAATGATAGACTCTATGCTTAGAGACACTCGTATCAGATATCAGTTAGCAGTTAAAGCAGCGAGAGCTGCATACTTCTCAGACCTCATCCGTAACTCTCAAAACCCCAGGACCCTCTTTGCCACCATTAACTCTTTCATCAGCCCCCCCCTAGAACTAGTCTGGATGTGTCTCCAACCAAATGTGAGGAATTCTTAAAATTCTTCATAAACAAAGTTGAGTTAATCAGAAACAATATCACACCACCTACACATAGTTTAGATGTCTCGCCGCCCTGTTCATCCACCCTGGCCTGTTTTCAACCCATCACCCTCTCTACTCTCACAGATATAGTCTCAGCCATGAAACCAACCACCTCCCCCCTTGACATAATTCCCTCTGTTCTTCTCAAAGAAGTATTTCCTGTAACGTTCGGGAGACTATCCTCCTTAGGATAGTATCCCACTGTCTACCTGGGTCACTCCTGTTGTTATGGGTTCACCTTGTGTTGGAGCCAAAATGCCCTTCTGTTTATTTAGTTTTATTTTAACTCACGGTGCAGAGGTTTGGCATTATCAATCACCATGGCAACCACCACAGGGGGTGGTTACCCATATATACTGATCAGTGGGTGACGAGCCCCAGGTGCGCAAGGGGAATAGCCATACAGTTTTTGACCGTGTTCGAGATGTGCCGTATAGGTCGGCGGTCAGTGTTATTAGTAAAAAGAGTTTTTGTATATATATTTTGGTTGATAAGTCAATAAAAGGATTGGCATATCGAAAATGATAAGAGCTCTCTGGACATTGAATTCTTTAAGCACGCGTCTAACTCAAGCCAGTCCACTTGCCCCTCGCAGTAGGCTTATGTAAAGGAGTCTACATTAGTCAAAAACTAAGGCTCTTCGTTTGAAATGGACAATTGCCTTTGTTACTTATTGGAAGACGAGGATAATCGCGCTCGGCGCTCAAGATTCATTCAAACAGCTGATCAGCGAGACAGCGCGCTCTGCGCTCAAGATTCAACAGCTGATCAGCGGGACGTGTGATCAGCTGTTTTGGTTCACCGTTTCGCTTGGAATTGCGCGGAACGTGGACAATCTGGACCAAGCTGCCCAGCACCAGCACCGTCGGGGAGCGGACGGACCGGGAGGAGCAGCCCACCACCGTCAAGGAGCGGACGGCATCACCTGCCCCAGCACCATTTGGGCGAGGGAACGGACCAGGGAGCTGTCCACGGTACCACCGTCAAGGAGCGGACGGCATCACCTGCCCCAGCACCATTTGGGCGAGGGAACGGACCAGGGAGCTGTCCTGCGCGCAAGCAGTTTATTGAATAGCGCTCGGACAAAGAGCGCTGTTTGATGTTGAATAGCGCTCGGACAAGGAGCGCTGTTTGAAGACTTTTCGAAGTTCAAAGAATAAAGTCAAACGGCCCCGACAGCGCTGCGCAACGAACAGGTATGTAGCGCGCTACCGGTATATCTTATATGGCCATATAAAAAACAAATGTGTGCACACACAGGGTCAATTGAGAAAAATATAAAAAGGGAAAATTCCAATGCATTGGTGGTATATGGTTGTGCAACCCGTTCGTGTGTGTGTCTGTCAAGGTTTGGTTAGAACGTCATGTGATGATTAACTGTGGGTTTTGTTTATTGTGATTTAACCAAAGGTACCGTTTCATATTGAATCTGTTGGTCTTATATTGCTGAAATGAATTCTGATAAAGGTGTTCAGAATACAACAGAGACCAGCGTTATGGTTGAACAGCCCGCCACGGCTGAAACTCATTGTAAAGAACCTTCATTGGTTGAAAAGTCACAGCCCACACCCACAGTGGCTAAAACACAGTCCGAGGTGGACACAGGTCAAATCACACACAATGTTGATACCGATCAGCAGGTCACAAAACGCAAGAGTAAATTAACACCAAAAGCCCTATCGGATCAAATTGACACATTACATAAATTACATAAATCTAAATTTAACAAGGCTTCTAACTTGCAAAAAACGATTTTGGGGTTAATGCAAAGTGGATGCAAACAGGAGGTGCAATGCGCATTTATGCAATATCTCCACATATGCAAGGAAGCAGAAGCAAACCAGGAGGCTCTGTTGCCAATAGTACCTCCTGAGGAAAGGGGAAAACATGACATTTGGTTCAAAGCCAAAATGATCAATGTCAATGACTTTATTGATCACATGAATGCATGGACAAAAATGACCAAACCTGTGGAAAGTGTTATTGAGGATGAGGAGGACGTGCAAAATCGAATTAATCCAAATGACAGCATTTCTAATGTGGGAAGTAAAAAATCTGCTCACAAAGGTCACACAAGGTCTGGTACCAGCAAGTCCAGCAGGTCCAGCAGATCTTCTACCTCAGCAGCTCGCTTACAGGCCGAGGCAGATAGAGCTTCACTTGTGATTCACGCTGCAGCGTTAAAGGATAAACACGCTCTGGAGGAGCAGGAACAAATGCTAAAAAAGGATAAACACGCTCTGGAAGAGCAGGAACAGATCCTGAAACACGCTCAGGAAGCCAAGGAACAGATCCTGAAAAAGGATAAACACGCTCTGGAAGAGCAGGAACAGATCCTGAAAAAGAAAAAGGAAACGATGGAGCTTGATGCACAATTGGCAGCTACCAACGCAAGAATAGCAGTATTACAATCCCCCAGTCACCAAGCTCTTTCACTCACACAGTCCGATGGAATGGACTCCTACTACAGGAAAGGAACAAGGTTAAAGGAACCCTCAGTCACTCTCAATCCTCGGGCAAAAGAATATACATCACTACCACAGCAACCATCTATGCAACCACCAGAACTGCAGCAACCATCTGCACAGCAATCATATGTGCAACAACCATCACTATGGAAACCACAAGCTATGCAACAGCAACAAGCACCCATTCAACAACCACCACCCTGGCAAATACCACAAGCTATGCAACAGCAACAAGCACCCATTCAACAACCACCACCCTGGCAAATACCACAAGCTATGCAACAGCAACAAGCACTCATTCAACAACCACCACCCTGGCAAATGCAACAACCTATGCACTTGATGCAGCCAACACCCATTCAACAGCCCCCATTTAGGCAAAGACAACAATCTATGTTGTTACAGCCAACTCCCATTCAAACACAACCGCCATCTTTACAAAGACAACATGTGTCTTGGGATGGAGCACAGGACAATACAATCCACATGGAAGCTCCTGTGCAGCTAACGACCCCAACTGTAATTTCACCCCAAAGCAATGAAACCTCAGTTGTATGTAACCTATTAAAAAGGCAAAATGAGATAACAGCAATGCTAGTGGAGCAGCAAACCACTCACTTACTGCCACCAAGAGAGATTCCATATTTTGATGGGGATCCTCTGCAGTACAGAACCTTTGTCAGCGCCTTTGTTCATTGTGTGGAGAAGAACACGAGAAACAGAGGTGATTGTTTGTACTTCTTGGAGAAGTACACCAGGGGTCAGCCTAAAGAGCTTGTACGTAGCTGTCAACACATGGCTCCAGACAGAGGCTATGATATGGCTAAGTACCTACTTGAACAACACTTTGGAGATGAATATAAAATCACAGCAGCTTACATGGAGAAGATGCTCAACTGGCCGCTAGTGAAGGCTGAAGACATAAAATCTCTTCAAGCCTATGCTCTTTTCCTTCGGGAGTGCTGTAATGCTATGGAGAATGTCCAGTACATGAGGGAACTCGATATGCCAGCGAACATGAAAGTATTGATTTCAAAGCTTCCATACAAGCTCAGAGAGAATTGGAGAGTCTATGTATGTTCGATAATGGAAAAACACCATCGCAGACCACAATTCATGGATATTGTCACATTCATTGAGCGCCAGGTAAAGATTGTCTCAGACCCAGTCTTCGGAGACATTCAAAATACACCACCAAATACAGGAAGTAGACCTATGAACATGAACAGAATGAAATCACAAATTAAACCCAAATTCATAGGAGACAGTTTTGCAACCACAGTTACTATCGAAACCCCTGCAAAGCAAAGAAATGCATGTGCTCACAACACCAACACTTGTGTATGTTGCTCTAAAAATCACTCTCTGGATCAATGTCCTCAGATGGAGGAGAAGACACACAGGGACAAGATTACTTTTATAAGGCAAAAAGGAATCTGTTTTGGCTGCCTTCGCATTGGACATCTTAGCAGGAATTGCGAGAAGCGCTTGACTTGCAAGGTGTGCAGCCAAAACCATCCCAGTGTTCTTCATATTAATCAGAAGGAGAGAGCAAGCAACACAAACCAGCCAAAGAAACCTTCGGTGAGTAACGCACAGATCTCTTTGCAAACATGTGGACAAACAGGGGCCGGAAGCAGCAATGGGACTCTGTCAATCTTGCCTGTACAGGTGAAGTCCAGCAAGGGAGACAAAATCATCACAACATATGCATTTTTAGATCCAGGCAGCACTGACACATTTTGTTCAGAATCCCTAATGAGAAGGCTGAACCTTACAGGAAGGAAAACACAAATCAGCTTACATACCATGGGTCCAAAGGCATCTGTGTCCAGCTACATACTGACAGACTTGGAGATCTCCAGCCTCACTGGGAGGCAGTTCTATGACCTGCCCAAGGTCTACACCCAGAAGAGGATGCCTGTAACCACGAGTAACATCATTAGCCAAGAGGAGTTGGCTAAGTGGCCATACTTAGATGGGGTTGCCCTTCCTCTGATTCAAGCTGATGTGGAGTTATTGATAGGTACCAATGCCTCCAAATTGCTTGAACCTTGGGAAATTGTGAATAGTCATGGCAATGGGCCATATGCCATTAAGACCCTATTGGGGTGGGTCGTTAATGGTCCCCTATCAGGCTACAGTGAGC
The DNA here is from genome assembly GCF_963971535.1 of Notolepis coatsorum. NCBI lineage: Eukaryota > Metazoa > Chordata > Actinopteri > Aulopiformes > Paralepididae > Notolepis > Notolepis coatsorum. Next base: position 164,413,276 of record NC_140170.1, on the reverse strand, counting down.
AGCGGAGTGAGAATGTCAACCCCGCTGCTATTGTTAATAGGATCTCTATAACAAATCTGGAGGAGTTGCTGAACAATCAGTACAACCATGATTTTAATGAAAGGTCATCAGAAGACAAAGAGGAAATGTCGAGGGATGATATGAAGTTCATGGAAATCATGACTGATTCATGCAAACTGCAAGATGGACATTACACCTTGGAGCTTCCCTTTAAAAGGAAAGAAGTGTCTCTGCCAAACAATCAGTTTGTTGCTAGGCAACGCATCCTTGGACTGAAAAGGAAGTTTGGGAGAGATGAGAAGTTCCACCGAGAATACACCAACTTTCTCGACGACGTAATCAGTAAAGGATATGCTGAACGTGTTCCTGAACATCAAGTGGAACGGTGTGATGGAAAAGTGTGGTACATTCCACACCATGGAGTGTACCATCCCAGGAAGGGCAATCTGCGTGTCGTATTTGACTGTGGAGCAGAGTATAGAGGAAAATCTCTCAATAAGGAGCTTCTACAAGGCCCTTACCTCACCAGCACCTTGTTAGGAGTCCTCACACGTTTCCGGCAAGAACCTGTAGCCTTAATGACTGATGTTAAAGCGATGTTCCATCAGGTCAATGTGGCACAGAAAGACAGAGATTTTCTTCGGTTCTTGTGGTGGCCTGACGGCGACGTATCCCAAGAACTGGTAGAATATAGGATGACTGTGCATCTCTTTGGGGCAGTGTCTTCTCCTAGCTGTGCTTGTCATGCCCTCCGAAAGACAGCAGAAGATAACCACAACAGTTTCCCTGCTGAGGTACTTGACACGGTCAACAGCAACTTCTACATGGATGACTGTCTTAAGAGCTTGCCATCAGAAGAGGAGGCTGTTAAAATGGTCAAGGATTTGACAGATGTTTGTCAAAAAGGAGGCTTCCATTTGACAAAATGGATTAGCAATAACCGTGGAGTGCTGCTATCCATCCCAGAGGAAGACCGATCCAAGAATTTGCTTGACTTGGATCTCGACAGAGACCAACTGCCAGTGGAGAGGGCCCTTGGACTTCATTGGTGTGTTGATACAGACACTTTTAAGTTCAAGTTGGCACTCAAAGAACAGCCTCATACTCGACGTGGGATTCTATCGATGGTCAGCTCAATCTATGATCCTTTAGGATTTCTTGCCCCACTCACACTTCCAGCCAAGCTCATACTGCAAGATATGTGTAGGAGGAACTATGGATGGGATGATCAAATTCACCCAATTCTCCAACAGCAGTGGACGAAATGGTTGAGAGACCTGGAAAGAGTGATGGCATTCAAAGTTGAAAGATGCCTCAAGCCGGCAGATTTTGGAGAAACCATTCGTGGTCAACTACATCACTTCTCTGATGCCAGCGAAAGTGGATATGGCACTGTGACCTATCTGAAGATATGGAACAACAGCAACAGGTGTCATGTCTCTTTTCTGTTAGGTAAAGCCAGAGTTTGCCCACTAAAGCAAGTCACCATTCCACGCTTGGAACTCACTGCAGCTGTTCTTGCTGTTCGTGTGGACACCATGCTCAGAGGCGAAATTCAGCTTTGCCTTGAGAAATCTTGTTTCTGGACTGACAGTACTTCAGTTTTAAAGTACATCAGAAATTAAGACAAGAGATTTCACACCTTTGTGGCAAATAGGATTTCTACCATCCGAAGAACATCTGAAGTCACGCAGTGGAGGTACATTCATACCACTCAGAACCCTGCTGACAAAGCCTCAAGGGGAGTTACGGTGGATGATTTGCTGACCAACAGAAGTTGGATTGAAGGCCCTGAGTTTCTTTGGAAACCAGAGGAAGAGTGGCCAGATAGTATCTTGGAGTACAACATTGCTGCTGATGACCCTGAGGTCAAAAAGGATCTCACCATCAACGCAGTAATTGTCAATGCACCAAGTGCCACACACCAACTGATCACCTACTTTTCTGACTGGAAAAGGTTGAAAAGGTCCGTTGCTTGGATCCTGAAATTACGAAAGACTCTATTGGAGATGAGTCGTAAAAGAAGCCAACTGAGTCATGAAGATGCAGACAAAGTGGAACAGGAAATGCAACAAAGTAGAGCTGCATTGGGAAACCAGAACTTAACACCAGATGATCTTTCTACAGCTGAGTCTGCCATCATTCGCTTCACTCAACAGCAAAGGTTCCCTGATGAACTTGCTGTGTTGACATCTGGAAAGGGTGAAGTAAAGAAAGACAGTCCCATCTATAAACTGGACCCCATTCTGGAGGATGGCTTGCTTAGAGTTGGAGGGAGGTTGAGTAGGGCAGCAATGTCTGAGGAATCTAAACATCCTGTTATCCTCTCGAAAGACCTCCATGTATCGACTCTCATACTAAAGCACATCCACGAACAGATGGGTCATGGTGGGAGAAACCATGTTCTCTCCAGATTGCGCCGAAAATATTGGATCACTAGTGCCAATGCAGCAACAAGAAAGGTCCTGTCTGACTGTGTCTTCTGCAAACGCCATAGAGGAAAGTTGGGTGAGCAGAAGATGTCAGACTTGCCTCTAGAGCGAATCGTTGCTGATCTTCCTCCATTTACCAATGTTGGAGTTGATTATTTCGGCCCGATTGAGGTCAAGAGGGGACGTTCCTTTGAAAAGCGCTATGGAGTCATTTTCACCTGTATGGCAAGTAGAGCAGTCCATTTGGAAGTCGCTTATTCATTGGATACGGACTCCTGTATAAATGCTCTACGCAGGTTTGTTTGTAGAAGAGGACCCATCTCTCATTTAAGATCGGACAATGGAACCAATTTTGTTGGTGCTAAAAGAGAGTTGAGGGAAGCTCTCGCTGCTTTAAACCACAGCAAAATACAATCAGCTTTTCTGGAAGAAGGAATTCAGTGGAGCTTCAACCCACCAACAGCTTCTCATCATGGAGGTGCATGGGAGCGCATCATACGGATGATTCGACGAATACTAACATCAGTTCTACACCAGCAAACCTTGAATGACGAAGTCGAAGCCATTCTTAATGATCGCCCCATAACTAAGTTGTCTGGAGATCCCAACGATCTGGAAGCTCTCACTCCCAATCACATTCTCACAATGAAAAGAATTCCAATCTTGCCACCTGGATTGTTTGAGAAGTCTGACCTCTACCTCAAAAGGAGATGGAGACAAGTCCAATACATCTCAGACCTTTTTTGGAAACGCTGGCTGAGAGAATACTTACCTTTGCTACAGGAGCGGCAGAGGTGGAGTAAGGAGAGACGAAGTCTTGTCCCTGGAGACATTGTATTGATCGCAGACGCTACAGCTCCACGTGGTTCCTGGAGACCTATCCTGACAGGAAAGGACTGGTGCGTTCTGCACGAGTGAAGACAAAAACGAGCACACTGGATAGACCAGTAACTAAACTTTGCTTGCTTCAAGAAGCTGCAATTTAAAGCTTCTAAATTGTATACATTTATTGGCTCCATTATGTAAATATTATTTTGAATTGTTCCTGGCCTCCTGCCATTCTCAATTAGGGGCCGGTGTGTTGGAGCCAAAATGCCCTTCTGTTTATTTAGTTTTATTTTAACTCACGGTGCAGAGGTTTGGCATTATCAATCACCATGGCAACCACCACAGGGGGTGGTTACCCATATATACTGATCAGTGGGTGACGAGCCCCAGGTGCGCAAGGGGAATAGCCATACAGTTTTTGACCGTGTTCGAGATGTGCCGTATAGGTCGGCGGTCAGTGTTATTAGTAAAAAGAGTTTTTGTATATATATTTTGGTTGATAAGTCAATAAAAGGATTGGCATATCAAAAATGATAAGAGCTCTCTGGACATTGAATTCTTTAAGCACGCGTCTAACTCAAGCCAGTCCACTTGCCCCTCGCAGTAGGCTTATGTAAAGGAGTCTACACCTTGTATGTCACTGATTGCTGTCATCACTAATTGTCTGTCACACCTGGGTGCTGTCATTGGTTGACAGACTGCTGTCACTTATTGACAGCGTGGAATGTTCAGTATGTTCCTATTTAATGTTTGCTCTATCCTTTGTCCTTTGCTAGAGCTTCACCTAAACCTACGGACAAGATAAAGCTGGAACAAGCACAGACATATTGTCTCTATTCCTGTACTTGCATTATATGCTTTTCCCTAATAATAAACAGTACTGCTGTTTGGAAGAGTAAACATATCTCCGTCTCGTTCTTCTTCTCGACAACTTGGAAGTCACTTACCCGTTCGTAACAATTTCCCACAACTGGCCCCAGCATCCTCTCTATCATAAACACCTCCCTAGCCACTGGTACTGTTCCAACCTGCTTCAAACATGCAGTGATCCAGCCCCTTCTGAAAAAACCCAACCTAGACTCCACCCAGCTCAATAACTACGGGCCAATCTCCAAGCTCCCATTCCTATCAAAGGTCCTTGAAAAGGCTATTCTCTCTCAGCTGTCTCCCTACCTGCACTTGAATAACATCCTGGACACATTTCAGTCAGGTTTCAGAGCCAACCACAGCACAGAATCTGCCCTGCTTAAGGTCACCAATGACCTGCTCCTCACTACCGACAACCGAGACTGTGCTGTCCTTATGCTCTTAGACCTCAGTGCAGCTTTCGATACAATAGACCATGTTATCCTCATCGACCGTCTCCACCAGGCAGTTGGTGTCAGTGGCACAGCCCTATCATGGTTCACCTCCTACCTCAGTGATAGAAGTTTCTCCATTAATATCGGAAACTGCTACTCCCCCTCTGCCTCTCTCTCTTGCGGGGTTCCACAGGGCTCCATCCTTGGCCCTATCCTATTCTCCCTATACATGCTGCCCCTTGGTCTGATCATTAAAAAACACAACATCTCTTTCCATTTTTATGCTGACGACACTCAGGTCTATCTCCCCATGAAACCCAACAATACAAACAATCTTGACAGTCTTCGTTCCTGCCTAGACGACATCAAATGCTGGATGGCACACAATTTTCTACAGCTCAATCAGTCAAAGTGTGAAATCCTCCTTTTCGGCCCTCCGAACCAAACCAGTGTCATTGCCAGCAGCCTGGGTAATCTGTCTCCCCTAGTCAAGCCCTTTGTAAAAAACCTGGGCGTGCTCTTTGACCCCGAGTTTTCCTTCAATAGGCAGGTAAACTCGGTGGTGAAGGGGTGCTTTTTCCAGCTCCAGTCCATAGCCAAGATCAAGGCCATTCTCTCCCCCTCAGACCTGGAAAGTGTAATTCATGCCTTCATATCCTCACGCTTAGACTACTGTAACTCCCTGTACCTGGGGCTAAATAAATCCACCATAGCCCGTCTACAACTCCCCCAAAACGCTGCCGCTAGACTGCTCACAGGTACCCGGAAGAGAGCCCACATCACCCCTGTACTTGCCTCCCTCCACTGGCTCCCGGTGCGCTTTAGAATAGACTTCAAGGTCCTTTTATTGGTTTATAAAGCCCTAAATGGTAAGGCCCCTGCTTACCTAGCAGACCTCCTCACCCCTTATACCAACGCTAGGGCCCTCAGATCGGCTGATAAGGGTCTCCTAACCACCCGTAGGTCTAACTTCAAGTCTAGGGGGGGACGTGCTTTTGCGGTCGCAGCCCCTGACCTCTGGAACAGCATCCCCATATCCATTAAATCTTCCCCCTCCATCGAGTCTTTTAAATCAAAACTCAAAACCCACCTATATCGCCTGGCCTTCCCTGACTCACTTTGACTCTTGCCGCACTTGTTGACGTGTTGTTCTGTTTTTCCTTTGTCTATCCGTTGATTTTATAAAATTTTGTTTCAGTTTATTTTATACTTTTCTTTGTACTTAGCTTAGCTATGTGAAGCACTTTGGTTGACAAGCGTCATGTTTAAACGTGCTATATAAATAAATTTGATTGCTTGATTGATTGAATAAGGATTGAATTGTTATTAAATAGGGGAGAATGCCTGTGCCATTTATGGTGGTTAGTACACTTTTTCTGTGTGTCACGCCATATCCGGATCACATGTGTAATAAGAGGGCCAAATCTCAAGTTGCATTGTTTAATTGATAAGTTGGTGTACACTATATCCTGCAGTCTATGTGGTGCCACTATGTTCTCCTCTAATGGTCTCAAGGATACCGATGCTTGAGAATCAAACCAGGTGATCAGTGGTCTTAAAGAGAACGCTTTAAAGTAATAGTACTTACTTACTTAGGCCCATCGCTCCCAATGGAGCATAGGCCATCTACGACTTTTCTCCATCCAAAACGGCTTTGGGCTGTCCTTTCTGCCTCCCCCCAGGTAGTTCCTCGTCTCTTGAGCTCCACCTCAGTGTCCCGCCTCCAGGTGTTCTTAGGCAGCCCTCTCTTCCGCTTCCCCTGGGGATTCCAAGTCAGGGCCTGTCGTGTAGTACTGGTAGCCGGTTTCCTCAAAGTGTGGCCTATCCATCCCCTCTTTCGTCTCAGGATCTGCTTCTCCACTGGTTCCTGTCTTCCTTTCAGCCATAGTTCCTCATTCTTGATTTTGTTTGGCCACCGGATTCCAAAGATGCGTTTCAGACAGCTGTTTATAAAGGTCTGTATCTTCTGCAATGTTCTTTTCGTCATTCTCCAAGTCTCTGAACCGTAGAGAAGGACGGACTTTACATTTGAATTGAAGAGCCGCACTTTGGTTGTCATGGCGATGTCCTTGGAGGACCAGATGTTCTTCAGAATGATGAAGGCTGCTCTGGCTTTGCCTACTCTGGCTGTGACATCGCCATCTGTGCCGCCCTTCTTATCCAAGATGCTGCCTAGGTAAGTGAAGGAGTTGACTTCCTGTATGGATTCATCACCTACCTATCACTGTGTTGTTGGTTTGATTGATTGATTGATTGAAAACTTTCTTAACAGATTGCAGAATGGGTACAGTACAGTACAGCTCAATACATACAATTGTTAAGGGGATGCAGACCAGAGAAAGACTTTCGTCTTGTTTACATCAGGGTCCCCCATTTTCAATTCATCATAACATATATGACATACACGACATACAGATAGACAGTACTGCTACATCTATACATTTATGACATACCAGATTTGCAAATATAGTACCGACTGTGAATAACACCATGCTAAAATTTACCAGACCTGAAAAATCTAAGCAAATGAATAAAGGGAAGATGATTAAACAGAAGGTTTTGTAGATACAGTACTGAATTCTGCCATCCGAACACATGCAATTTGAAATATGATTATAGAATATCAGGCCTATAAATTACCTTATTATGGCCAAGTCGCACATGATCTATGGATCGGGCCAAATCTCCCCTTTCCAATGGCAGAGTTCAATCTGGATTTAGTATCACCAGGCGTGATTCACAAGTTGTTACGTGCCCCCGTGGGGAGACGCAACACTAGGCCACAGACAGGATAGGTGAGGATGCAGTGACACAAAACACCATAGACAGATTGTAAAATAACAATATTTATTTTACACAAATGAGATCAGCAACACAGAGAGCAAAGAGGACCTACCAGTGAGCACCAAATAATATCAAAATGAAACAAAAGCCCCCCCCCCCTTTACAGGCGCGGACGCCCCAAAGTACAGGAGGTGGTGCTCACTCTAAGCTGGTGTCTTTAACAGTAGTTCTCCTACGTGATGCAGATGTAGACCCCAGGGTATCTTTCTGCCCTCAATGTCCCCGTGTGCGAAACAAAAGATTAATAACAGGAAACAATCACCATAGGCTGGGTGACAAACAAATATACAAAGGATTAGTACAGAAATGTACAACAACACAAAAAGATACAATACTATATAGACCAATGGCCCAAATAACTAGAGCTTTGACCAGCTCTCACACACAATGAGCTCACACAGAGCTTTGACTAGCTCTCACACACAATGAGCTCACACAGAGCTTTGATTAGCTCTCACACAAAATTAGCTCCAACTAAGCTTTTACCAGCTCTGACACAAATGTACCCTAAGAGCCTCAGCTCTATTACCAAAAGCCACAAAAGAGAGTGTGTAACAAAGAGTGTGTACAAAGACACCAAGAGCTCTACTTTACCACATCAATGAACCAGAGAGCTCTACCTACAAAAGCACCAACACACTAGAGCCATAGTTACCACCAACACAGACCAAACGAACCAGGGAGCTAACTAACACTGAAACACAAAGGGTATTATGAAGGGAGTGGATGTTGATTGTGGGACGAGTCTCAGCTGCCGCTGCACCGGGGTGAGTGGGTGATTGACCAGCTGCTGCTGCAACTGGGAACCTGAGAGTGGGATATGAAGACACAAGAGGGAGACAAGACAACAACAAACAAAACATGCCTATATACACAACAGATTACATACATTACTCCCATATATATATATACATAAGGACACAGTCCGTAACACTCCCCCCATAAAGAGTCAGCCCATGGCTGGCGACAACACAACACCCAAGTACCCCATCAGTTTTCCCAAAGAACACATCATAACACAAAACAAAACATCAACTCACTGCCACTGAGCGAGACCAACCCGTCCGACATAACAAAACATCCACCACTGCCACCAACCAAACAGACCATCACCTTCCGCCTCTTCATACCTCTCTTGGTAGCATTTGACATGATCAGGGGTGCTGTTGACACAAAATGTCCAGGGGTACAGCAGACCCAACACCAACATCAAAAGATTTAAGACCGTGGTCTGAGAAGGCACCTCACAAAAAAAACAGAGGGATGGTCCATGGTTAAAACGCACAATGGCAGACTGCTGCCCTTTTCCTCCTCACAAAGAAAAACACATAATACAATGTGAGAAAGATCACACAGCATAGCACAAAATGCAGCGTCACAATACGCTGAGCAGCAGAGAGACCCCCCTCAGAGACAGCACTAGCCTCCTGCAGCCACTTTACAAGCCTGCACACACAAGACAACAAACCCCTCACCTGAGGTTTGTTGTGAAGAGTCTCTCCCATCAGCTGCTTCAACAGCCTCAAAGGACCGCCTATTGACCGAATTTTATTCACCACCGAACTGACCACCTCTCCGCTTCCAGCTATCCCTGGAGCAGGAGCAGTAAATGAACATGTGCCCAACCCAGCGTCTTCACTCTGGGCAACCACCAGCTTACCACAAGTCCTGGGTAACCGTGGTGCCTCAGAGGCTAGTGTTCCCCGTCGAATTGTCACCCTGTCACTCGTCACAACTACAGGTTGTGGAGCACGGGTGATCGCACACACTGGCACATCTGGGAGAAACGGAGCAAACACATCAGGGCACAAAACATTAGGGTGATCCAAAACACATGGCATAACTCTGCCACCAGCGATGTCATTACCTAATAGGAAAGTGACACCTCCCACTGGTAATGATGGGCGCACGCCCACCTTGAACACCCCCTTTGCCAACCCGCAGGTTAAATGTATCTGATGGAGGGGCACCGACACAAAGCCCATGCCGATCCCCTGCACCAACACACTAGAGCCAGTCGATGACTCATCACAAAATGGTAACATGTCTGCTATGATGAATGACTGTGCTGCCCCAGTATCCCGCAGTATGCGTACTGGACGCTGGTCCAACTCACTGCCACTGAGCGAGACCAACCCGTCCGACATAAACGGATCGTAACTGGGACCTGGGATGTCACACACTGTCTGGACCAAACCAACCGCTTTAGGTCGTCCATCCGTCTGAGACTGCTCCTTGCGTCTCAGAACAACACAGTCACTTATTACATGGCCCACTTGATGACAGTAAAAACACTCCCGCTCCTCCTTGTAGCGGGGAGATACTGAGCGGGGCGGACTAGTCTGTCCAACATAGCCACTGCGGCGGATCTGCGGCGGACTAACATGTGACCTAGCTGGAGTGTGAACAGAGGGATAAAAGGTCTTACTCTCATGTCGGAGAGTACCAAACGTTTGCCTATGGGTCAGCACAAACTCGTCAGAGAGCACTGCAGCCTGAGCTAACGTACCCACTTTTTGCTCATTAAAATATGTAGCCAAACGGTCAGACAGACTACCTTTAAACTCCTCCAGCAACAGTAACTCAGACAGTGAATTAAAATCAGACGCGTCACTCGCCTTACACCACCGAATAAATAGAGACTCCTTCTCACGAGCGAACTCCACAAAAGTACTGCCAGGTAACTTTCTGTGAGCTCGGAATTTTTGCCTGTACGCCTCCGGCACTAACTCATATGCTCGAAGTACAGCCGTCTTAATTATGTCATAAGACAAACTGTCAGTCAGAGGGAGGGCAGACAGAATTTCCTGGGCTTTTCCTGTTAACTTACATTGCAGTAAGAGAGCCCAGACCTCTTTAGGCCACTTCAAAGATGTAGCCACTCGCTCAAAAGCATTAAAATATGAGTCTACCTCTGCCTCACGAAATTGAGGTACAAGAGAAATTAGTCTACTCACGTCGTAAGCCCCCACCGCCGTGGAAGAGGGTTGAGTAGCACTCCCAATCTTAGCAGCTTCAAGCTCCAGCTGCTTCATTTTAATCTCGGCGTCCACCCGGTGGCGGTCAGCGTCCAGCTGGCGGGTTGAGACCTCAGCCTCCAGCTCCATTTTTCTAATAGCTAACCTGTGACTATTCTCCTCCTTCTGCGCCTCGAACTGTAACCGTGCTAAACCCAATTTTAGACTGGCCTCCTCAGCACTCCCACTAGGGAAAGATGCTGCACGTCCGTGCACTGGAGACGTGACACCCGAAAGGGGAGGCTTATCCTCTACCCCGTCTTTAACCGGGTCTACCACCGGAGGTTCCTCGCCCTCCTCGTCTGTGACTAGAGGGGAAGAAACAAAAGACGCTCCCTCACCGACACCGAGCACCTTGTTCCACACCAATATGCGCACCACCTCTTCTCTCAGGTCAGCCTTTGCCAAACTTTTAGAAAGGGCGACCTGAAAATGCGAGGCGATGGCAAACAAGTCTTCCCTCCTACACTGATCCAAACGATCAACCGAGGGATCACCCAGGAACTCCTCCACCCCAAAAGACGACATCCCTACCCAGACCAGTGCACACACACACCAAAAACACACCTAACAAACTACCACCCAAAACCAAAATCCCGGACGAGCCCCCATTTATGTTACGTGCCCCCGTGGGGAGACGCAACACTAGGCCACAGACAGGATAGGTGAGGATGCAGTGACACAAAACACCATAGACAGATTGTAAAATAACAATATTTATTTTACACAAATGAGATCAGCAACACAGAGAGCAAAGAGGACCTACCAGTGAGCACCAAATAATATCAAAATGAAACAAAAGCCCCCCCCCCTTTACAGGCGCGGACGCCCCAAAGTACAGGAGGTGGTGCTCACTCTAAGCTGGTGTCTTTAACAGTAGTTCTCCTACGTGATGCAGATGTAGACCCCAGGGTATCTTTCTGCCCTCAATGTCCCTGTGTGCGAAACAAAAGATTAATAACAGGAAACAATCACCATAGGCTGGGTGACAAACAAATATACAAAGGATTAGTACAGAAATGTACAACAACACAAAAAGATACAATACTATATAGACCAATGGCCCAAATAACTAGAGCTTTGACCAGCTCTCACACACAATGAGCTCACACAGAGCTTTGACTAGCTCTCACACACAATGAGCTCACACAGAGCTTTGATTAGCTCTCACACAAAATTAGCTCCAACTAAGCTTTTACCAGCTCTGACACAAATGTACCCTAAGAGCCTCAGCTCTATTACCAAAAGCCACAAAAGAGAGTGTGTAACAAAGAGTGTGTACAAAGACACCAAGAGCTCTACTTTACCACATCAATGAACCAGAGAGCTCTACCTACAAAAGCACCAACACACTAGAGCCATAGTTACCACCAACACAGACCAAACGAACCAGGGAGCTAACTAACACTGAAACACAAAGGGTATTATGAAGTTATGGATGTTGATTGTGGGACGAGTCTCAGCTGCCGCTGCACCGGGGTGAGTGGGTGATTGACCAGCTGCTGCTGCAACTGGGAACCTGAGAGTGGGATATGAAGACACAAGAGGGAGACAAGACAACAACAAACAAAACATGCCTATATACACAACAGATTACATACATTACTCCCATATATATATATACATAAGGACACAGTCCGTAACACAAGTACAGTTACTTTTTTATAATATATATCGATATCGATTCTTTGGACAACAATATGATATTTGCCGATATCACAAAGTCTGCCATGATCCGATACGATGCAGGTGCCTGCAATCGATATGAGACGATATCATAAGCCCATTTAACACAATCAGTAACATTTAGATCAACTCAAAAAAGGTAACGAAAATATAATTTGAAAAAAATAAATGTAGCTCTTCCAGACATTTAAATGAAAAACAATCTATTGTTTTTAATACAAATAGACCTTGATACAGTTACCTTTTTATAATGTAAATTTCTCCAAAGATTTTCATCAGATTGCAACGCCATTTTTTGCTAGACGTTCACAGAAAGGTAGAGAAACTAACTCTGATGTTATGGCAATAACGTTCAGGTTTGTGGGAGATAATCCCGAAAATTAAGAGAAATAAAAAAGTTTATCCAGAAGTCAGATGATTGACAGGGGCTGGCGTGAGCTGGGTAGTGTAGTTTTTCTAAATTCGAAAGCCCATCAAAAGCTCTGGGTCTCTTCCTTCAAAAGACTACACTCACTTTTGGCTGTGCCACTTCCTCCCGTCAATATGCGCCGGTTTCCGACTCAATGCCCTGAGATTTCTATAATCATATATTTCACTAATAACAGTTACAATCATTGGTAAACAAACGTAATGCTGAAAATATACACTTTGACTGTTGTTTTGACAGGGTTAAGGTCTTTACTCTTGGCTACATTTGAAAAGAAAACACAACATTAATTCATACATTCTGTAGAGATGGATTTATGGCCTGATGTCATTTGCGGTCCAGTACCGGACCGCTCTGGCTTAAGAGGTTAACCCTGTGAGGCCTAAATAAAAAAGACATTACCAACTTCAGAGGCCAGAGGGTGGGATCTATAAACACATGAAGGGTGCCGTGACTTAAAAAAAATTCAAAAAATGATATTTAACCCTAACTAACCTTACTGTCATACACTTGTCCTAATAAACTAACCTACACTGTAGCACCCAACACTTTGATGAACATTGTTACTCAGCTGACGACTTGTCGTACAGAACTTGTAAGTCGCTTTGGATAAAAGCGTCAGCTAAATGACTAAATGTAAATGTAAATGTAAGTAATAAGAATAAGACATAACAGGTATATGTACATAAAGTTTACAAAAAGCATGGTAAGACATGCTAAGGTCCTGCGATAGTGCAATACACTGTTAGCTACGGATGAGGGTCTTATGTACACTACTATACAATGCTATACTATACAATCTACAGTTATACTATGTGTCCTTATGCTAGCTTGCTATATCCATCTGTTTACTATACAAGAACCACTCCCGTTCTTGTTTTTAAAGTGACCTTTCATTGTGTAAAGTGACCGTTGAGTGTGAGCGTGTGCAGCATGTGTGTGTGTGTGTTCATGCTAAAGTGACTGCTAGTGTGTGAGCGTATACAGTGTGTGTGTTGTGTGTGTGCTCATGTGTGCTTGTGTGTGGAGAGTTCAGTGTTCAAGACTCTGATGGCCTGGGGGAAGAAGCTGAGCCGAAGTCTCTCTGTCCTAGTTGCTGGTGTTCGCAGGCGTTTGCCTGACCGCAGCAGCTTGAACAGGCTGTTGTTGGGGTGGTGAGGGTCTTTCATTATTCTGCAGGCTCTGAATTTGCACCTCTTGTTGTATAAGACTGCAGGGGTGGTAGTGCAATACCCGTAGTACGCTCAGCTGAGCGCACCACTCTCTGTAGGGCCTTCTTGTCCTGTGCCTTGCTGTTTCCATACCAGGCAGTGATGTTTCCAGTCAAGATGCTCTCTACAGCTCCGGAGTAGAAGGACTGGAGTATCTTCCCTGATACTCTGAACTTCCTTAACTGTCTCAGGTGGTAGAGGCGCTGCTTTGCCTTCTTTACGACTGAGTCTATGTGTGTTGTCCATGTCAGGTCCTCTGAGATGTGGACCCCCAGGTACTTGAAGCTGCTCACCCTGTCCACGGTAGCCCTGTTTATCCTCAGTGGTGTGTGTGTGTCCTGCTGTGTTCTCCTAAAGTCCACAATCAGCTCCTTGGTTTTACCAATGTTCAGGAGCAGGCTGTTGTCCTGGCACCAGCATTCCAGTACCTCAACCTCCTCCCAGTAGGCCTTCTCATCGTTGTCAGAGATCAGCCCCACCACCACTGTGTCGTCCGCAAACTTCACTATGGAGTTGGAGCTGAAGTTGGCCACACAATCATGTGTGTATAGTGAATACAGCAGGGGGCTCAGGACACAGCCCTGGGGGGACCCGATACTCAGGGTGATGGTGTTGGAGGTCTGACCCCCCACCCTGACCGCCTGGGGCCTTTCACTCAGAAAGTCCAGTATCCAGGCACTCAGAGCGGAGCTCAGACCCAGCTCGATCAGCTTGTCCACCAGTCTCACATAGCCCCCCTTCTGGCAGTCTAGGTGAGAGAGGGTGCTGTGTAGTACTTGGGAGACCGCATCATCAGTGGACCTGTTTGGCCTGTATGCAAATTGCATAGGGTCCATATCGCTGGGGAGGGAGGCACAAATGTAATCCTTAACCATGCAGCCTCTCAAAACATTTCATGACCACAGAGGTGAGTGCCACCGGTCTGTAGTCATTAAGACCTGTTAGGGAGGATTTATTTGGTACCGGTATTATAGTGGACACCTTGAAACAGGCAGGGACCACGGATTCAGCCAGGGATAGATTAAATATGGTGGTGAACACTGGGGCTAGCTGGTTAGCACAGGACTTAAGTATACGTCCTGTTATCCCATCTGGGCCAGCTGCCTTTCTGGTGTTCACCCGCATAAATGCTCTTCTCACACTGTGTTCCGTCGATGTAGAAGTACAGTATAGTATATTTTACTGTAGAAGTACAGTATAGTATCTTTTTACAGTAAAAATACAGTATATTATCTTTTTACAGGAGAAGTACAATATAGTATCTTTTTACAGTAGAAGTACAGTATAGTATCTTTTTACAGTAGAAGTACAGTATAGTATATTTTGACAGTAGAAGTACAGTATAGTATATTTTATAGTAGAAGTACAGTATAGTATCTTTTCATCTTAGAAGTACAGTATACAAGTCATCAGATAGGGCACAACTCTATCAGCTGAGTAACAATGTTCATCAAAGTGTTGAGTGCTACAGTGTAGGTTAGTTTATTAGGACTTTATAAGGACTTTATAAGTGCATGACAGTAAGGTTAGTTAGGGTTCGATTATTTGTTTTAGATAATGGTTGAAGAAGTGCGTCTTTAGTCGACGGTGAAAGATTGGACGGGTTAAGTTAAGCACAATAGAATAATATAATTATGAAATAAAATATAGGCCAGGGCTGTACGACTGTATATAAGAGGTTGAATACAATTATATGGGATATAAACTAAATTAAATATAGCACAATATAGTACAATTATAATTAAAAATAAAATAGGAATAGGAATAGGCCAGGGCTGTGCAACTGGGCAGATGTGGTCAATTATACAATTATAATTAATAAAACAGTAGAAGTATAGTATATTTTCATAGTAGAAGTACAGTATAGTATAGTATATTTTACAGTAGAAGTACAGTATAGTATATTTTACAGTAGAAGTACAGTATAGTATATTTTTTACAGTAGAAGTACAGTATAGTATCTTTTTACAGTATAAGTACAGTATAGTATATTTTACAGTAGAAGTACAGTATAGTATATTTTCATAGTAGAAGTACGGTATAGTATATTTTCATAGTAGAAGTACAGTATAGTATATTTTTACAGTAGAAGTACAGTATATTATCTTTTCATAGTATAAGTACAGTATATTATCTTTTTACAGTAGAAGTATACTATATTGTCATAGTAGAAGTATAGTATAGTATCTTTTACAGTAGAAGTACAGTATAGGGTCTTAGCACAGTAGAAGTATATACGTTTTTCATAGTAGAAGTACAGTATAGGGTATTTTCATACTATTAGTACAGTATGGTATCTTTTTACAGTAGAAGTACAGTATAGGGTCTTAGCACAGTAGAAGTATAGTATATTTTCATAGTAGAAGTACAGTATAGTATATTTTTACAGTAGAAATACAGTATAGTATCTTTTTACAGTAGAAGTACAGTATAGGGTCTTAGCACAGTCAAAGTAAATTATTTACATCAAATAAATGAGTATAGCTCAATATGACAACACCTCCTGACCTTTAACCCTCAATGAAGATGAGAAAAACTCGACACAAAACCCTCCGAAAGTTCAGCTGATGCTTTTTCATTCTTTTCTTTTTCTCTGCTTCATTGAAGCGTCTAAGATGACGGACACCCTACTAAGCTAACCTGAACCAAGCTAACCTGAACCAAGCTAAACTTACCTGAAATAGGCGCTGCAGCCACACAGGATGGCCTTGTGGGCGTTAAACTCAGTGCTGTTGACTTTAATAACCACATCACAGAACCTTCCCTCCAGACGCAGTTCATTAAGGATTGTACAGGACATTGTTTCCTTTTCCATGTGGTGATTTTTAAATGGTATCTACAGAATATATTCAAGCTTACAGACAAGTAGCCAGACAAATTACATATATATAATATACTATATACAAATTAAATAATAATAAAGACTGAAAAATCTAATAATTAAAATAATAAAATACCTAAATTAGATTGTAAACAATAATAAAAAAAATTATAACAGTAAAATAAGTCGTTAATAAATAACAAATAAAATGATAAAAAAATTATAAATAATAAAATATTTAAGTACAAATTATAGAAATAAAGAACAATAAGACAATAAAATAAAGATAATAATTCATTTAAAAGCTAGTTTAAAAAGGTAAGTTTTGACTTGGTTTTTACAAAAAGTGCCAACCGAGTCTGCTGTCCTAATGACCTGCAGGAGAGTGTTATATTTCGTTACTGGCTACGCGTCTTGCTTGCCTATTGAACATCTAGTTTATACCTATTGTATACATTGAAAGTATTTCTCATGCACCTTACATCTATCCAGCCACGCCCACTTCTGGCTACGTATATATAACCCTGTGGCGTGGCTGTGCTCCTCCCTCCCTCGTTCTTTCATTCAAAAGTGTTTTGCTCAGATGCATCATTGCAGTGTGAGAGTTAGAGGTAGTTTTTTGACAGCGAATTTAGTTTAGAGATGGCAATGTCACCAACCATGATGAATGAGCGAACATCTTTGGTTGAAACGAACGTGGAGTCATTTCACTCAAATGTGTTTAATGTGTGCCTGAAACAAAATGACAAGTGGGCCACGTTACCCTTTCTGATAAAGAAATGTAAGCAGGCAGCAATTGTTTGTCTTGTAAAATGGAGCCATGGTGGCTCTCATGTGACATGTTTTTAAACAACGTAGCTCAGAGCCCACAAATGATGGTTGGTTTTCGTGTTGGGTTTTCAAGAGATAAAAAGGCATATGCATCGCGTATGATTTTCACTTATAATCAACACGGGGCTAAACACTGCTCCTCGAGGTTCCAGTTTCACCTTTCCTTGTATGTTTTGCTTTCATGAGGTTGTCTGGGGGGTGAAAATATAAACCCTTATCTTTGGGTATATTATATCAATTTTGTGAAGTCCTGACAAGGGTGCGTGTAATAAGGGAGAGCCTTGCCAGGTGCGCTCATTATTAAAAAGAATCCCTGTACGCGTCGACATGATGACATATGTACGTGGGGTCCCGCCCTGTCAGGATAATGTTCCCCCATACCCGCTGACTCGAAAGAGTGGGGTTATGTGTGGGTCCCGCCTAAATGTCATCACAGGGTCCCAGTTCTGAATTAATCCGAGAGGAGGTTATACTGGTAATTGTCAAGCTGCTTAGCTAAGAATCCCAGCTCATGCTGTCAAATGGATCTGGCTCTGTGGGGTGAACTAACGTTGTCCCCCTCTCAAAGAGGTGGATATAACGACAGGTGTTTTTTCCGAGGTTCTGTATGGAAATCCCGTGTCAAGGGCCCCTACAGGGGATCGGGTCTCTCCTATCCCCAGGCCCATACTTAACATATCTCCCAATCAGCCGATTGTAAAAGAAAAACCGTTCAGAATACCATCCTCACAGCGCCTGTTAAACAACAGCTACCGGCTAAAGAGGATGACGTCAGCCTGCTCAGTGGCCCTGTCCTCCGCGTTTATGATATGCAGTGTTGGGCAAGTTACTTTTAAAAAGTAACTAGTTACAGTTACTAGTTACTTCTTCCAAAAAGTAACTAAATTACTTACTCAGTTACAAATTATAAAAGTAACTAGTTACTTCAGAAAGTAACTATTGCGTTACTTTCAAGTAATTTTTTTTACATAAACAACATACACAAATCTAAACTATTTTAATGTTGCTGTGGGACAAAGTGAGACTAGCCTCCAATCAAATGCCATGTATGTAGATATTATTATAATTACTATGTTTATATAGTGGATCATACAAATACAATAGATGTTTTGGAACTTTTTATATCATGTATTGCCCCTCAACAGGCCACAACTGGGCAACATTAAATTATGCTTGTTAAGCACTATACCAAAAATAAATAACAAATATATACTGATTGATTGAACATTTTAATTAACAGATTGCAGAATGGGTACAGTACAGTACAGCTCAATACACACAATTGTTAAGGGGATGCAGACCAGAGAAAGACTTTCGTCTTGTTTACATCAGGGTCCCCCATTTTCAATTCATGACATTTATGACATACACAACATACAGATATAAGAATCTAATCTAATCATCTAAACATGACATTTAAGACATGCATGACATACAGATATATATATATATCTCTGACTCTGAGCACCTGAACAGACTGTGCTATTAAACCAGGAAGTGCAGCACTATGTCAGCAGAGTAGAGCCAACCCTACTGCAGTGCAACACACAACTAACACAAGACTAGAGTGAACAAAAACGCTCATGGACCCGCGGTCTGTCATTGAATGCTCGCGTGTGTTGTTCGTTGGATTCGTTTTGGATTATTTGGCCACCAAAACAACTATCAAAACGTACACGGACCGCGGTCTCACACCGACTGGCTTGTGTTGTCGCGCTGTGTTTCAGAATCTGGATGAACCCGCCAACCTCTACCTTTGATTGGCTTACCATGGCATTTTACTCAAGCTCAGCCAATCGCGCGCTGAGGTTGGCTGAGAAGGACTAACCTCGTTCCCAGCTTTATAGAATGCCTCTCGTCGCAGAGATCTTTCTGATGAAAAAAAAGCTTCAATCATAGACAGTAACGCGCTGCATTTTTAAGATTGGATGAGTAATCCGTTAGATTACTCATTACTGAAAAAACTAACGCCGTTAGTAACGCCGTTCTTTATAACGCCGTTACTCCCATCACTTATGATATGAGGCCTCGGCCACTGTACCTGGGGGCAGGGCCACCTTTGCTGACGCCCTTTGCTGACCCCCCCCCCCCTACCCCACCCCCCTCACCCCCCTCTAATGGGACTAGGTGTCGGGCCAATACAGTAGGGAGTAGTTGGCCTGCTCTGCCTCCCTACAATTAACGTATTGGGAATGGGAAGTCTGTGCCTGGTCCCGGGCGATGCTGTCTTGGGGACCGGCACATCCTGGTCTGGCCGAACAGCATAACAGCGTTTATGTGGTCAGACAGGAGGGAGTACGTCTCCACCAGGCGGCAGTCGAGCTCTGCTCTTGCTAAGGAATCTGCCAGCTTGAGGGCCCTCTACATTTCCAGGTGGAAATGACAGGGCAGATCGAGAGCCCTGTTTCTCGTGCGGTCCATGGGGCTGGAACCTCCTCTGCATCTCGTCGCTAGGTAATGGGCGGGATGCACGGTGAGGTAGAAGCGGGTTTTTTCGCACGGTCAACTCACTTTGTGCGTTTTTTGGGGTACTGCGCCCTATTTACGCATAGTCAGTGTTCTATCCCTCCGCTCCTCGTTAGGATGAGTGTGAGGGCCAGGACCCTCCCCATTTTTTCTGATGGTCGTAAAGGGGACCTCAGTGGGTACATTTATCGGGTCTACGCGTCTTGCTCCACCCATTAGTCCAATGGGCAAGCAAGACGCGAAGCCAGTAACGAAATATAACAAAGGTTATCCTATAACCCTAGTTATATGATTACTGGCAAGCGTCTTGCTTTGTGGCCCTGAGGACCCCTGGCTGTTTTTCGAATGAAATTCAGACTCGGAAGGAGGAGCACAGCCATGCCACGGGGTTATATATACGTAGCCATAAGTGGGCGTGGCTGGATAGATGTAAGGTGCATGAGAAATACTTTCAATGTATACAATAGGTATAAACGAGCTGTTCAATAGGCAAGCAAGACGCTTGCCAGTAATCATATAACTAGGGTTATAGGATAACCTTCGTTCCAGAGTCTGCTGTCGTAATGACCTGCAGAAGAATGTTCCAGAGTCTGCTGTCGTAATGACCTGCAGAAGAATGTTCCAGAGTCTGCTGTCGTAATGACCTGCAGGAGAGTGTTCCAGAGTCTGCTGTCGTAATGACCTGCAGGAGAGTGTTCCAGAGTCTGCTGTCGTAATGACCTGCAGGAGAGTGTTCCAGAGTCTGCTGTCGTAATGACCTGCAGGAGAGTGTTCCAGAGTCTGCTGTCCTAATGACCTGCAGGAGAGTGTTCCAGAGTTTTGGGGCGTAGCAGCTGAAAGCACTGATCACAGCATGTCACATCACCACTTGTAACTCTGCTGTGGACACTGAGCACCCAGCTCTAGCAGAGACAGGGATAAACAGAGGGAGGCTGCTGATGCCAGTGGGTGGTGGTGATGGTGATGATGATGATGACGAAGAATAAGAAACTATGAAAATCACTTTCTTATTCTTCTTCGTCATCATCATATTATTATTATTAGGCTATTATTATTGTTGTTGTTTTTGTTGGACAAAAGTATTAAATAGTTTAGGTCACAGAGCTGCGTTCTGTCTTTTCTAATACCATACTGGTAATAGTTATTTATTCAATCAGTGCATGAAATCTCTTTTGCTGGAGGGGAAACCCTTGCGAGCACAGGGGAGAACATGCAAACTCCACACAGAAAGGCCGGGGAGATACCCCACCTGGGTACCTGGCAACCCAGCAACCTGGTCCCCAAGCATCTAACCCAGGACCTTCTTGCTGCTAGGCAGTGTTAACCACTGCACCATCGTGGCGCTGTGATACTAACTATTCACTTCAGACAGATTTCAAGTTTCCAAATATATACTGCGTGAGGGTGAATATAATAGTGAGGGTGAATATATAGTGAGGGTGAATATATGGTGAGGGTGAATATATAGTGACTAGTGAGGGTGAATATAATAGTGAGGCTGAATATATAGTGAGGGTGAATATATGGTGAGGGTGAATATATGGTGAGGGTGAATGTATAGTGAGGGTGAATATATGGTGAGGGTGAATATATAATGAGGGTGAATATATAGTGAGGGTGAATATATGGTGAGGGTGAATATATGGTGAGGGTGAATATATAGTGAGGGTGAATATATAGTGAGGGTGAATCTATAGTGAGGGTGAATATATGGTGAGGGTGAATATATGGTGAGGGTGAATATATAGTGAGGTTGTTACCTGCTTCTCTGGCAGGTAACCATCTAATCAGACCAGAGCACTAATCTAATCTAACTGTGTGAACCCAGGACAGCCAACACATTAGACGCACATGATGTCATCAACCATGTGTGTGTGTGTGTGTGTGTGTGTGTGTGTGTGTGTGTCTGTGTGTCTGTGTGCTTGTGTGTGCTTACGATGTCTTTATAGCAACCAAGCACTCTCACACGTAGCCTTTACACACACATGCAGGCATGCATACATACACGCACATGGACACATGGACACACACACACACACCCACTGAGGGTAGATTTCTGTGGTCTAATCTTTATGGAAGGTACGGTCGTTCAGTTAAGTTCAGTTCAGAGTTTTTTATTTGCCACATGGAATCATACAATCAGAGTTTCTTCATTACACAGTGCAGTTCGGGGAGTTGGGAGATGTTCATACAGTATCCAAATATTGATGCATATTGTATAGGGTTTACAATAGATCACCTTTTTGGTCTATTTGAGATAGGGTTGATATAGGTCAATTACAAAAACAGCTGGCAGTGTCCGTGTTGCCTAGTAACATGTAGAGTTCAGATTCTGCACTTGGGGAGATGTTGAGCCAAATCAGATCTCAGAACAGTCCTCCCAGGATAAAGGGAGGGAGATGTTGAGCCAAATCAGATCTCAGAACAGTTCTCCCAGGATAAAGGGAGGGAGATGTTGAGCCAAATCAGATCTCAGAACAGTCCTCCCAGGATAAATGGAGGGAGATGTTGAGCCAAATCAGATCTCAGAACAGTCCTCCAAGGATAAAGGGAGGGAAAGTTTCACCAATCACCACATCACCTCCATGAGTGAGGAGCACTGGTTTTACAAACCATCACTCTGATCACATTCATACTGTATACATCACCGCCATGAGCGGGGATTACAAATCAAGCTGTGGCACAGACAAGAGAGACACCGACACAGAGACAGTGATGCTTAGAGAAGAGATACAGAGATAGAGACAGAGAGATAGAGACAGAGAGATATAGACATAGATGCTTAGAGAAGAGACAGATAGATAGAGACAGTGATGCTTAGAGAAGAGACAGATAGATAGAGACAGAGATGCTTAGAGAAGAGAGAGAGCGATAGAGACAGAGAGATAGAGACAGAGAGATAGAGACATAGATGCTTAGAGAAGAGAGAGAGACAGAGATGCTTAGAGAAGAGACAGTGAGATAGAGACAGAGATGCTTAGAGAAAAGACAGAGAGATAGACAGAGCGATAGAGACAGAGATTTATTTGGATCCCCATTAGCCACAGCAGTGCTGGGGCTATTCTTCCTGGGGTCCATAACACATAAAATACAGTTACAGACTTATACACTCACAACATTTACATGTGATACAGACAATTAAAACCCTAATCAAATTCATAATACAATACAACAATATATACGCCTTATGAATTCATAATACAATACAATAATACCTACTCATAATTAATTCATAATACAATACAGCATAATATACTATTTAGCTTTTACATACATTATCTGTGTTCATATCAGCCAATTATACAATATTTTAATAATATATTCCTATCAGACACATGCCTTTTCATCCATATATACCTATCTCTTTATCAGACATGTAACTGAGGGGTACAATTCCCTGACTGTATTGATAAGTATGGTATCATTAAACCACTACCGATTATGTACTTTAACTACTGGCCACACAGTACATGATATAGATATATAGATACCATGAAACGAAGTCCACACAAATGTATAAATCGAATATTTTATATAGCAAAGGGTATATACAACGTTCACTTAATGACATTTATGATTTGAATGCACTTGTAAGGCAAATGAGTATTCGTAGGCAAATCAACATTGAATGTCCAATCTCTGGTTACGCAGGGAGCAAGTATGCAACCTGGTTCTTTAGGGAACTATAGCGATGGTACTTAAATGATTATAGCTGGATATACTAAAAGGGGGTCCCGCTGGTTGTAAGTCAGTAGAGGGGGGGGGGGTTAGGAGAGCCGCCGGCGATATCCCATCTGGCCAACGATTTCTTGGGAGAATTCAGAGTGCTGAACACGGTGCCCACAGAACCTCGGTCCACAGATGAATACAGCTGGGCCCTCTTGTAGACGGTAGCTGCCGGTCCACAACGAAGAGACGTGAGGCGACCTCACTCGGGGTAGAGCGCCGTCTCACCTGGACTCCTCTCGGGGGGTAGTTCCAACACTCACCAGTGTTGGCTGTTATCCATGGCATAAATCAAAGCACCCAAAGCAAGTAGATAATCCAAGCCGTGTAGGGCTCGCCGTCGTCCGGGTAAGGTAATCCAATGTGCAGGTCCACTCGTCCTGGCCCAGAACTCCTCGGATGAAAGCACCACACGTGGTCTGCCCAGCCTGGTTAAGACTCTAGATAACGTGAGGAACGATGGGGGTACTGCTCACTTTATAACTCTAACCGAACGATGCACCATACATAATAGACTATTATTAACTTAATAGAAATACGTCCCACTCGACGGTATAGTGCCAAACTATGACAATTCAATTATTAATCCACACGATGTCTCAATGCCATTCTGAGGCCAAGTTGACCATACTGCACCACACGTGTATCGTGGGTGAGGCTTAACGTCTTGCCACTAGGTTGGAGGGTAAAGAACTAAGGGCTAAGGGACTAAAAGAAAGTTCTACTTTACTTGCGCCATATATATATGCGCTCTGAACAAATAGTACCATTCGTATTTCGCCAGACGTATTCCTACGCGGAACCGGGCTAGTAACGACATGTTCGTCGGCACGATTGAACTTGAACCAAGGGGCTTGGCTGCTGGCGCCAGGTTCTTGTCCAATGAGAGAATGAAACTATTATGGGCTGTTAGTAGACTAAAGGGATATTCAGTGTATATGTACAAGGAATATACAAGGGATATCAAACGATATACAAATACTATTAAATATATATCCATAAATAAATATATATATTCGGTTTAATCTGATCCTTCACAACAAGACACATACATTTTCATTTACGTACACACTATCTATTAAGTTTAGATGCATAGAGAAAAGACAGAGAGATAGAGACAGAGATGCTTAGAGAAAGAGAGAGAGCGATAGAGACAGAGAGATAGAGACAGAGATGCTTAGAGAATGTCATGGTTTGATGTATTGAACCCAATATGCAGATAATGAGACTCGGCAGACAGATCTTGTTAAAACCCAGTTTGGGTATATTTAATAAATATAGAATGGTCAGGTATTCAGGCAGGGGTTGATACATGGGAGGGCACTCGTACAGTCCAGGGGCGTGTGCAGGACAGGAGAGTCAAACAGGCAGGGGTCGATACACGGGTACGGGATAATCAGCCAGGCAGGGGTCAAAGCGGGTACAGGGTAGTTAGCCAGGCAGGAATCGAAACAGGTGCAGGTCCTCATACGTTCCGGAAAAAGGCAAGGAGAGTCGTCAGGCAGGCCGGGGTCAGAGCACGTCTCGTCAGGAGCCAGAGAACAGGGTGAAGAGCCAGGTAGGACTGCGGGGAAGCATGAGAACAAGGGTTAGACACGGTCGAAGCACAATGGACTAGAGAACAATACGAGAGAGCAGAATAATACAACTAACTGGGAAATACGAAGTTACGATCTGGCAGCCTCATGACATCTGGGGCGG
Organism: Notolepis coatsorum; assembly: GCF_963971535.1. Classification (NCBI taxonomy): domain Eukaryota; kingdom Metazoa; phylum Chordata; class Actinopteri; order Aulopiformes; family Paralepididae; genus Notolepis; species Notolepis coatsorum. The sequence goes on along the minus strand of NC_140170.1, from coordinate 164,387,985 downwards.
GGTTATATCCCTGACGTAATTGGCCCACAGACGTCAATCAGCTGCTCCGCTGACAGCAGCACACCTGTACTCTGCACCTGACTTAATGAGAGACAGAGATAAAGAGAGATAGAGAGAGAGGGAGGAAGGGAGTAGCCAGGTAGCAACTGTGACAGTACCCCCCTCAACGGGCGCCACCTGGCGCACCTCCGGGAAGACCAGGATGCTCATCATGGAAGCTGGTCATGATGGACGGGTCCAGGATCAGCCAACATGGAACCCAGCTGTGCTCCTCGGGACTGTACCCCTCCCAATCCACCAGGTGCTGCAAACCTTGACCCCGACGGTGCATGTCCAGGAGCCGCCGGACCGTGTAGGCGGGATGGTCATCGATAATCTGGGGGTGCGGCGGGACGAGGGCAGGAGGGGACAGAGGGCAGGACGAAACAGGCTTGATCCTGTTTCATGATAGGTCGGATGGACCCGTAGAGAGCGGGGCAGCCAGAGACACACAGAGGAGCGGTTAAAGATCCGGTTGATGCAGAAAGGTGAATTCTGGTGCCAACTTGCGGCATTCCACCTTAAGAGGAAGGTTGCGGGTAGACAGCCACACCTCCTGGCCCGGACGATAGGGTGGGGCTGGAACTCGATGACGATTAGACTGTCGCTGGTACCGGGAAGCAGAGCGGAGTAGCACAGACCAAGCCTTCCTCCACGTCCGTTGGTAGCGGCGAACAAACTCCCTGGCCGCGATGGAACACCGATCTCCACCGCGTGGTCAGGAAACAGTGGGGGTTGATACCCGAGAGCACACTGTTTTTTTATTGATGAAAAAGCATTATATGGTTTTTACCTATACATTCGGATCAGCAGTTCAGCACCTGCACTGTTGGTGGGTGAGCCTAGTAAAGGATGTCGCATTGCGTTCATGTTCAATGAATGGACCAATGCAATAGTCTACCAAAGCCCCCCCTCTCTCTATATATATCTCACACACACACACACACACACACACACACACACACACACACACACACACACACACACACACACACACACACACACACACACACACACACACACACACACACACACACACACACACACACACACACACACACACACTTCAGAAACAAACATAGTATCAATGAGAGCATCAATCATACACCTGAGTGATGTCTAGTAAAAAAAAAAAAAAAAAAAACTGGGCCCCCCCCCCCCAGTGCTGGGCCCTTGGAATCATCCAAAGCTACCCCCCCCCCCCCCCCCCCCCCCCAGCTACGCCCCCTGGGTGCGGCTACGAGGCAAAAATTGCGCATGAACCGCCGTTAAAAATCTGCTTCACAGAGGAGGGTTGGGGCCACTGGGTGACCGCAGAGACCTTAGCGGGGTCCATCTGCACCTGACCCTCGGAGATGAACACAGAGGGTACATGGAATTCGCATTTTTCCGCTTTAACAAAAAGCTTGTTTTCCAACAGCCGTTGAAGGACCAGGCGAACATGATGCTGGTGAGAATCTAGGGCCCTCATTTATCAATAATGCATAGAAAGTAGGGCTGTCCCCGACTAAGGATTTGGATAGTCGACGTTGATTTGCCGAAATTAGCCGATAGTTGACTATTAGTCGACTATGAAAAAAATCTTTTTTTGATTTTTTTTTGATTTTTTTTTAATTTATTATAATTTTTTTGTATCATTCCATTTGGGCTGTGGGGTGCTTAATGTCTGAAGGAGTCAACGGAAGGCTTCTTCTCCTCTGCAAAAGCATGCAATTGGTCCACTGATGGATACATCTTGATATTTGTCTAGTCTAGTGTGTTCATTAGATGGGTGAAATCCTCTTTCAGTGCCTCTGTGCCTGTTTTCTTAGGCAGTTAGCTTCTGGTATGCGTGCCATTAGCGTTAGCCACGCTTCTAGGCCTATTTTCTTTTGGAAAGAATGATAAAAAAAATATATGAAAAAAAATAAATAAAAAATAAATCTAATTTTTTTATTTTTTTTGCATTCGACTAAGAGGTTGGCAGTCGACTACGGCTACTTTCGATCGATTAGTCTACTATTCAACTAATAGGGGTCAGCCCTAGTAGAAAGTGTTCTATTTTTGTTTCTACGCACGAAATTTTGAAAGTCTACGGACAGAAAAATCGGGATTTATCAACCGTGCGTGCACAGGTCGTACCAACTCGTACCCATACTCTGTGTTGATAAATACCAATTGTTATTACCGTCTATGCTCATGCACGATTCTAAGTATTTGCATACAGAACCACCCCTAATTAACCATATATGGTAATGGGACACCCCCATGGAATGTGGAATAATGGATTAAGCGAACTACAGTATTAGAAACTTCATTGAGAGCGAGATTGATCACGGAGGTCATCTAACCAACAAATTAAAGGTGGAAAGCATTTCTTTGCTAACAATCTTATTTGGAAATATGACACAAAATATATTTTATTTTAAACAATATTTAATCGCGTTTGGAGGTGGGTGTTCTGCGTCTGCCCTCGTGCCAAACAAGCAGGGCAACTGCGCTCTAAATGGCTCTTGTGCACGAGTGAGCCCATTATAATTGCGCTCCTGTTGGGTCGGGTTGGTCAGTCATTAACTATGGCTTCAGTGGATAACCCTGATCACCTGCATTTAAGTGATATTTGAATTACAGATACCCTAGTAATAACATTACAATTTAATTAAATACAATGCGTGCGTTCCTCCCCGTCACCAGCAACGACATGTATCAGCCAAATGCGCATCGCATGTATATTGACTGAGTGGAATCCCTTTCTATTCACATAACTGAATTTGTGAAGGAGCTTTGACAGCTACATGGGTGGTACAGTCTATTGCTCATCCCCAATATCACGATGGACCGTGCCGGTGGCCAAAGACCCGAGGGTGGAGAGGACTTGAATGTGCACAGGGTGGAATTTGTGCGTTTTGTTCCACGCTCCAATTTGGGTCCCAAATTGTGGTACAAATCAAGGAGAATGTGTCTCGGGTAGCGGACTCTACTTAATATTATGTTCTCTCTGCAAATAAACTGCCCTATCTCTGAAAACAGCTGTCAGCGCACCCCGTGAGAAGTATTCCGATAAAGCTATAGATAAACCATGCTGCATTCATTCGGAAAGACCTATTCCAAATGCTATTTATAGGGTTTGACAATAATTACACTACTGTCGCTATTTTACACTTAACTATAATTAATTACGGGTCATACCAAAGACGTCGGTGTTGAAACGAATCCATGAAAGCTTATTAGTCTGTTGCATTTTTCCTATTCTACCGCTTGGTGCCATTGTACTCACGGTCGGAGCTGTGTGTAGATGTACGCACAATCTCAAGCACACTTTCATATTGATAAATCCCACACTTTGCTTAGAAATGATTGTACGCACGGTTTACGCACCTATCTGTGCATACGCAGCATTGATAAATGAGGGCCCAGGTCTTTGGAAAAAAATCTAAATATCGTCCAGGTAAACAAAAACGAACTGTCCGTTCATGTCCCTGAGTATGTCGTTCACCAGACTTTGGAATACTGCTGGAGCGTTGGTGAGGCCAAACGGCATCACAAGATACTGCTGGAGCGTTGGTGAGGCCAAACGGCATCACAAGATACTGCTGGAGCGTTGGTGAGGCCAAACGGCATCACAAGATACTGCTGGAGCGTTGGTGAGGCCAAATGGCATCACGAGATACTGCTGGAGCATTGGTTAATACTGCTGGAGCGTTGGTGAGGCCAAACGGCATCACGAGATACTACTGGAGCATTGGTTAATACTGCTGGAGCGTTGGTGAGGCCAAACGGCATCACGAGATACTACTGGAGCATTGGTTAATACTGCTGGAGCGTTGGTGAGGCCAAACGGCATCACAAGATACTGCTGGAGCATTGGTTAATACTGCTGGAGCGTTGGTGAGGCCAAACGGCATCACAAGATACTGCTGGAGCGTTGGTTAGGCCAAACGGCATCACAAGATACTCGAAGTGGCCGATAGGTGTATTAAAAGCAGTCTTCCACTCGTCATCCTCCCGAATGCGAACGAGGTGGTAAGCACTGCGCAGAACCAATGTGGAAAAGATGGTGGCACTGTGCAGAGGACTGAAGGCAGAGCTGATGAGGGGCAGCGGGTATTTATTGTTCACCATAATGTTATTAATCACTCATGCGCGATACCTGTACCATTACACTGATAGAATTACAAGTTATTGCTGAAATTGTAAGGCAACACGTGCAGCTAATTAAATCCACATTCATCGCACACACAATTAATGCACACACATCCACATGCACACGCTTAAAGAAACACTCCCTTAACACTGACTTTAAACACTTTCAACACTACACCATATTTTATCTATTTATTACAAACATATTTGCACTTCATCCAAACCTCCATTTTGCATTTATTTTTTTAAAGTTTGCATTTTTGTACCTCATTGTCTGCATTTTTACTTCATTGTACTTTAGGTTGTACTTTAGTTTGTATAGTGTATATTTGTATAGTATTGGGACTTTATTCCTCTTTTACTTTTTTTTACCGTATGAAGCACATTCTCAGGGGCTCATACAGAACCAAGCATTTCACTGTAATGTACATGTACTTTATACGTGACAAATAAAACAAAACTTGAACTTGAAACTTGAAACATATTTATTTTTCCATATATCACTTTCCTCCCCATGAAATCAAAGTCCATTCACATTTTGGTCCATTTTCAAATTTAGAAATTGACCCTTTTGTTACGTAAGAGTAGATGTGAGACAAACTGATTAATTTAGATGAGATGAAATTCTTGATATGATATCAGATTTGCCACATTTCTGTCAAAATATTCCAGTCTCAAAAGATAGTTTTGACACAACCTTGGCAGACATCCATCATTATACTCCCCATGATTTCACTTTCCCATAACCTGGGCTGGTTGGTATTGACGGATGCTCATGCCACATGCTTGCAGTATCTTTACTCAAGTACTGTACTGTACAATGTCGAGGCACCTGTACTTTACTTGAGTGTTTTTATTTTAGGGAAGTTTGAACTTTTTACTCCACTACATTCATCTGAACCCATCGGTTTTGCATAGAAAACATGGCAAGATTGATATACTTTCAAATTTGAAGCCTGACAACTTCAATAGGATGTAATCAGAGCAGCATAAATGGACCACATACCACTTTAACATAACCTCAGAGCAGCATAACTGGACCACATGCCACTTTAACATAACCTTTAATCAGAGCAGCATAACTGGACCACACACCATGCACTTTAACATAACCTTTAGAGGTCAATGGTTTGAGGATTGAACCATTGACAGCGTGCTACACAGTGGTGGTGAAGGAGGCAATTTCCACCCTACATTGTAGTGCTTTGAGTCTAGAGAAAAAGTGCTATATAAATGTAATGATCATTCATTCATTCAAGCGCTGGAATACACAAACATCATGTAGAATGTGAACTTTTACTTTAGATACGTAGGCATTTTGAATGGAGGACTGTTTTGTTTGGGTATTTCTACTTTTACTTAAGTAAAGGAACTGTGTACTTCTTCCACCACTGCATGCTTGCTAGTGGTACAGTAGTAAGCACATTTGTATAGCCATTTCAAAGAATCCCCTTATTGCACATAGTCCAAGCGGCCTATCTTTAGGAAAATAAGTGATGCAACACACCCTTATTTGAAGTACTGTAACTACCATGATTATGAAGTTGGGCTACTGAAACGATAGTTAAAGCAATAACTTAACCTTTAAAGCTGACATTATATTAGTAGCAGAGTGCATGGAGGGGCACTCCTCCATGCCCACTCCATGCCCAAGATAGTTTAATTTCATTGAGAGAGAAAAAAGCATCAGTACTCTGCTCTCTCTCTTACCGGCCTTCTATACAAAATTGTTTCAATACATGTGTTTCAAACCAAAAAGACTGATTCTGCAAGTTGGCTATCATATCCATGGAAATGCTTTATGAAACTAGTTGCCTTTGTCCCTCCACACACGCGAACATAATGGACTTTGGAACTGATACAGTACTGTCTGTGAATCCCACCCACAACAACTTGGGTATAAAATACCTTTGCTGGGTATGAGCAGACAGTCTCGTCTGAGTACTCGCCAACTAAGGAGAGAGCTTTAAATATAACCAAACATGGGGAAGCTCTGCCTTTTTCTGCTTTTAAGCATGCTTGCCTTGACTTGTAAGTATCTTTAGAACTGTTTCTTTAGTAGAAGAAACTAAACATTTAAGCTGTATTGTAAGTTATTTGATTTTTTCTATGCTTTTATGTTTGTTTTTTAGTTTTTTATATGCCTAATTGAATCATATTGAGTAAAGTATGTAGACATACAATTCAGAATGAGATTAATGGTGAAATGGTGTTTAATGTTGTGTGTTCTTGCTATTTTGCATAATAGAATCATTCTAATTCTTAAGTCTAAGACTTAAATGAAAGCACTTTATTCCAATTAAAGTTTGTGTGATGCTGATTTACTCATGTAAATTGCATGTTTTCCATACAGATGCCCAAGATGAACCATCATGCCTGTGTAAGTTCCAGTTCTTGTGAAATATTCATTATTCATTCATTCATTAGTTATACATGAATCTTATATGTTGGTTTCACAGCAATTATCTAAGTCATTCAGACTCCCCAAATTATGGGGTGACTTCATGATAAGTCTTTGCACCCACACAATTTTATATATATTGTTATATATATGTACACAATATAATACAGACTTCTTTTTAGTTTAGAGGGGATTTTCCCCCAACATGTTTGTATAACTCGTAATGTAGTTATTGCACTTTGAACATATTGACCATAATGAATCATAGTTCTCACTGTATTGACAGTGTGCAATACTTTAAAAAAAATTATAAAATCACTATCTTCTCCAACAGTGGATGGAAGGTACAAAGCCTTCAACAAGTATGAATACCAGTACGAAGCCGAGTCCATAAATGCCATCACCGGAGCCTCAAGTCTCCACAATGGACCCAAGGGCTCTTGCAAGGTAGATGATGTGATACGCCGCTGACCATTGGGTCTCAGATCATTTCACCTGTATTCTCCCCATGTGATGTGCATGGAATGCCATATCCATCAGGGGAAAAAGGCTCAAAACAAATCTCCTCACAGGTCGAGATTGAAGTGCCTCAGACCTGCAGCTACATCGTACGCACCACTGGCTGTAGCCTGAGTGAGGTGGTGGACATGGACGCAGAGGGCCACCCTGTGTTCGGTCCTGCACCCAGCTCGGATGCCTTTGCTGCTGAAATGGAGAAGTAAGTTGCTGAATTGTTGTAATCAATCTGACACAAGATTATTTGATTTAAAAGCGGTCTCAGGAATGCAACTTTATAATCACAAATAAACCCTTTTAGGATAGAACAAATCACCATAATTATAATAATAATAATATTAAAATTATTATAATAATGTTATGTATCTTGATTTTATTCTGTTTTTATTGCTAACCCTTTTTTCACACAGGATTTTAGCATGTACCTTCTGGCAGGGGGACTGCCAATGGAAATTAGCCTTTTGGCTGAAATTTGGTGCATTTACATTTGTAAAATGTTTTATTAATGTACACTGTCCCCCTTGAACAAATAAAGTAAACCTAACCTACTAATAATAATAATAATAATAATAATAATAATAATAATAATAATAATAATAATAATAATAATAATAATAATAATAATAATAATAATAATAATAATAATAATAATAATAATAATAATAATAATAATAATAATAATAATAATAATAATAATAATAAATTCAATTTGTAATGCACTTTATATTTGTGACAATCTCAAAGTGCTACAGGAGATAAAGATAAAAAATAAAATGAATAAAAACAAATTAAAATGAATAAAACAACCAATGAAATGGAAGAAACATACAGATCAAAATAAAAAAATATATAGAAAAATAAAAGAATAATTCAGGCAAATGCCTTTTTAAAAATAAATGTTTTTAGGCCCCTTTTAAAAACCTCAACCTCAACGGATAATTATGTCTCCCATTGCTTTCTTTAGATATCCTCTGAAGGTTGTGGTTGATGGTGTGTATGACATCAAGCTGTACCCTGAGGAGGATGAGACCATGACCATCCTGAACATCAAGAGAGGTATCATCTCCGCCCTGGCTGTGCCTCTGCTGGAGGAAGAGAAGAACAAGAACATGGTACTGTACTCAAAGCAGCCCAAAAAAAACACTCAAATACTGTAACTTTAAAATGTGAAGATTTTCAGAGTGAAGCATGTGAAGGCAACTCCCAAGTTACAGCTGTTTGCTCATATAATAAGGTCATATAATCCGACATGTGAGTTCATGTAGTATTATGTATTCTGTTTGCACACCTTACAGCCCACCATCCATGGCATGTGCAAGACCCAGTACTCTGTAAACGCAAGAGAGGACATCGCTACTGACATCACGCTCAACAGGGATCTGTCCAAATGCGACGGGTTTGTCCCCATCAAACAACACGCCAGCCCCCTGGCACTCATCTCCGGCTTGGTAAGACATCCAAACTAAAGGGATTCTTAGGTTTATTTTCTAATGTATTCCAAGCTAACATCCTAAAACAAAAACAAACAAATATATATATTTTTAAGGTGGTTCTGCAATAATAATTCTAAAAGGATTGTGTACAATACCATGCATATTTGTCCACCTGCAGCACTACCCTCTTGCCCAGCTGGTCAGGAGCTCTCAGACCTGCAACTACATGTTTGACAATGACAACAAGCACATGACCTCTGGTACCTGCACTGAGAACCACATCCTGGTACCCTTCTCTCACAAGTAAGGCAAATACTTATACTGCTCTCTGCAAATCATCCATGTTCCATTAAATACCTTTAAGGACATATACAAGTGTGATGTACAATACTGTATGTCTCAAACATATCATGTCTGGCCACAGGGGAGAAAATGGAGTGACCAACGTCGGCAAACAGTCTCTGACTCTGCTGGCGGTTGCTGCCTACGACGGGACAGACTTTGAAATCGGTATGAATCACATTTTCTATTTGGGTGGCTGTGTCCCATTCATACTTGCATACAACTGTAAACAATGACTCTCTGTCAAAGGGTTTAATAAACTATTTTAAACCCTTGTATCATTGAAATTGTGTCTTGTTTTTTCAGTTGAGGCCAACCTCAAGGGTCTGCACATGGAGGCTGCTGAGGACAAGAACGTTATCCAGGATAAGGATGCTGGTCTGGCCCTCCTGAGGGAATTGGCCACTCTGCCTGCAACTCAGGGTGAGTTGAGGGCCCACCTCTTCCACAAGCTTGTCACCATGGTCCGTGGAATGAAGATTGAGACCCTGAGCCCTGCCCTTCCCGAGGCTCTTGAGATCTCCTCCTCCCTGACCTACCAAGTCCTGGCCCAATGCGGCACTCCTGAGTGCAGCAGTGTCATCATGCAGATCCTCAGGACCTATGACACCTCCGCGGTTCAGGTCGATGCCACCGTGTTCGGTTTGGGACTGGTGTCCAACCCCTCCGCCCTTCTGATCCACGACATGCTAGAGATGGCTCAGTACAAGCCAAGCAAGACCATCCTGTATGCCCTGAGCAATGTTGTCAAGAGGTGAGTGAACAAGACCAATTAGCATTCTTTTACAAAGGAATGTAAAGTGTCAAATACTGTAAGTACTGCACAAAATACTAGATTCCTAATTTTCATTTGTATCATATTCCTTACTAGATTCTACAAGGCTGAGGGCAAACTAGTCCCTGAGATCCATGATGTTGCTCAGTTCATGGGCTCCCAGCTGGGTGACTGCACTGGTGACAATGACCATACCTTCATGACCCTGAGGGTGAGTGACTGCCTGTCTTCATTGGTTTATTTTCTTTTTTGAAAAAACGAATTTAAAGATCAAAAACATAATTTTCTCTCTGGTTTTAGGTTATTGGAAACATGGCTGCAGCCATGGGAGCTGCCAGCCCTGCCCTGAGGACCGCTGTCATCGAGTGTGTGAACCAGGCTGCCGCTTCCCCAGCTGTCCAGCAGGCTGCCATCCAGGCCTTCAGGCTGACCCCTGTCCCCGAGGAGGCAAGTCAAACTAAAGATTGTAATCCTTTAATCATTGAGATTGAGAATTATTTTCTTTGTTCCATTTATTCTTAATATGACACATGTGATTTCCTATCACAGGGCAGAGAGGTGCTCATGCAGGTCCTTCTGGACAGTGCTAGCCCCCTGCAGAAGCGTGTTGCTGCCTACCTGGTGCTGATGAAGGACCCCCAGCCAAGTGAACTGGCCCAGCTGGCTGCTGCCCTGCCCATTGAGGATGACCAACAGGCCAAGAGCTTTGTCATCTCCCATCTGACCAACATCTTGTCCTCAACTGAGCCTGAGACCGCAGCGTAAGTGAGACAACTCAGTATGACAAATGGCAGGCCAATATTTGATCACAAAAAAAAAAGACAAATGGCAGGCCTTTGCTTCTACAAAGCTTCTTAATTAGGCGTCATGCTCACCGCCAGTACTTTAATCACTTAATTTGTTGTCTTTCTAACAGGCTGAGAGAGAAGATTCTTGAGGCCCTGCAGGGTAATGAGGTTGGAAGTGTCATGGATCCCAGCAAATTCTCCCGCAACTACAAGCTTGGATCTATTGAAAGCAACATAATATTTGAGGGTGCCAGTCACCTGCCCAAAGAGGTCATGCTGGAAATGACGCTGAAGGCCTTCGGTGTTGACGCCGACATGCTGGAGGTAAATTAAAAACATTGCTTTCTTTCAAGATGCAATACTGATGACGTAAAGGACTAATTGTTTCCAAAATGACACTAAAACATATTCTTCAATTTCAAGATTGGCATGGAAGGCACAGGACTTGAGCCAACCATTGAAGCCCTGTTCGGAGAGAACGGATTCTTCCCAGACACCACCCTGAAGACCATGTACTTTGTCTCTGACCATATGCCTATTGAGATCAACGCAGTCCTGAAGAACCTGCTGCCTGCTCTGAGGGCTGACAGGAAGAAGAGAGAGGTACTTAAAATGCATGTTGTATCTGTATCAAGAGTCATCTGTCAAATGCCAGAATGTTACCATATAACCATAATGTAATTAATGTCCTTAGACCACCCAGAGCATCATGAGGGAAATCGGACGCAACCTCAATAAACTGGTGAGTGAGCTGAAGGCCCAGGAGACCCCCGAGGCTATGGTTTACCTGAGACTCCTGGGAAATGAACTGGGATACCTCAAGACCAAAGACATGGAGGCGATGGCCTACTCTACTTTCTTCATGATTGACAGCATGCTCAAGATGCTCCCTATCGATGTAAGTTCAATGAATTAAATTGTATTATTTCACTTTATTAAATCATTTCCCATACATATGTTGTTCACTGTTAGTCAGCTGAAAGTGTCTCACACTTACCTTTTCAATGAATACATATTAGTAAGGGAAATATATGGAAATCTGCAAACTAAATCCTTACCAATCAATTTCTTCACTAATGTGTTTGTAAAGGTGTGTAGTAAGATGTATTAAAAAGTTGAAGTTCAAATCCTGTATGTTTTTTTGTAACAACTGCTCAAAGTCGAGGTACCGAATACCGATTTTCGAAAAATCTAAAATGTTCTGTTTGGCCTTGGGTAACTTGTGAGGGGGTCAAACTAGGGGTTTTTCATGATTCTGAGTTGATTTCAATAATTTATTTTTCATTAAAATCATTCCTTGGTTGAAAAAAGGCCACGCCCACTCTTATATTTAAATTCGAAAGTAGCTTTATTTGTAGTTACAAGTAGTTACAAGTGCTGATCACTTCAGGAGTCAATCTCTGAGTCTTCTCCAGACTCACCACCATCATGACCACAATTCTTGCAAATTCCTTTACAGACTCCACATGCTGAGATGCACTTAACGCCATTCCTCTTGCAGCTGCACCGCCGGTTACTGCAATCTCCGTTACAGTTGCAGCTTGTGAACTGCAGTAGCTCCTCAGGAGCCATGGGGTCTAGTGTTGGGACTGGCTCATAGCCATGTACACCTAATGTCCATCCATAGTCACTGGGGTTCAGAGACATACTCTGCTGACCAGAGTGTATCGCCCAGAGTGAGGAGTAGCTGGTCTTGTGTCACAGAAGAGGCGAGCTCAGTAATGGGAAGAAATGTGATGGTGTTTATCCCTGTCCTTGTTCTGTTGGTGAATGGAAGAATCTTCACTTCAGCTCCTCTCAGGATCTTAGCTCTGTCAAGTGCCTTCAACTTCACTCACAGCTGCTGTCGTCTGGGGATCTGGCAAAGATGGTGCCGGAGAGGTGACTTTGATCCAACCCACTGAATGGAAAGGAATGTTTCCCTGAATAGAGACAATTCTTAAATCTATATTGTCTGACAAACTGAGTGAATACATTGGTTGTTTCCCCAACCTCCATGACCACCCGATTGTGATGGCTAGTTTCACTTCCACTGGCTATCGTAAATGATAGATCCTCAAGGTCAACCGCAACCTCATCATCGATCTGCTCATCAGTTTCTTCCACAATGGTATAAAGAGTATCAGAAGTATCTTGGATGCCATCTCCATTCCTGTCATTAAGGAAGCAGTATTTGTAGTTTTGTGTCTCGGAATACGACTCTGTGTATCCCAGCTGGTGTAACTTGTTGAGCATCCATTTTGACCCAAATCTATGATCAAGTTGTATGGCAAGCCCCATCTATGGCAAAACTCCTGATCGAGGCCGACAGGCCTTTATGAAGTTCTGCCCCCAAATGGCTACTCTTCGTCGGTCTTCACTATTGGCCTCAGGAACATCTGACTCTGGATGTGTTAGGGCAAGGGTTGGCGGAGCCCAATAGCAGAACACAGGTGGAGAGAGAATGGAGCGTTTTAGGTTGGCTTTAATGTTTACCCCCAAGCAGACAGGTTTACAACATCAGAATGTGCAACAGGTACAAGAATGTGCAATGGACGAGAGCAGGTGCACTCCTTGTGCAGCACAGGGTGTCCAGGTGGGAGGTGTACCAGAGCGGTGGTCCTGGGCACAGAGAGAACAAGATTAGGACAAGTTATTTCAACAAGGATAGAGTAGCAAGGCTAGGGTTTGTTGTCGTACCTAGGAAGTTAGGTTAACACTGTGACGAGGGTAGAGCAGGATCCGTGGGCTGAAGTAGTAGTTCGCTGACGAGGGAATCCATCACAGCTGTGTCAATTAGTGTCCCACTGGCAGCGTGGGAATCCTGGGGTCGGATGCTGCCCATACAAGGGTGTGAGAGGATGAGGGGTGAGGAAGGCTCTCGCCGTGACTATGACAGGATGTCAGTCATACTGTGTGCTGTGGGATATGACTTTGGGTCTAGATCGACCATGGCGATGTCGTTGCATACAAACTTTAGTGCAGTCTTTATGATCTGAGTCTTCTCATCTCCATGCTCAAGATTAGCATGATGCTCTCACAGAATGTTGTCTGTGTCATCTTTGAGGCAGAGCACATCTGCCCTTCTCTCCTGTGATGTGAAATACAAGGTGTCATGGAATTTATCTTGGAGTTTCTTCTTTAGCCAATACTTTGAATAGAGGCTCTTATCTGGTGACAGATCAAACTGCTGTAGCTTTTTGTGGACTTGGTCAAGAGTCATCACCCCATGCTCGCGTTCTGAGTCTAACCAATCACAGAATTCAACAAAAACAGCCTCTCGTTCCTCATCAATTTCTTCCTTTGTCCTCTATCTTCAGTCTTGGAGTAATGGCCACCTGTCTCAAAAAGAGTTTTGCAGCGCAAATGGTACAGGGTTTCTTCTGCCACAAGGTCATTGATCCCTTCCAGACGTCCAACAACTTCAGTGCCCCAGTCATCCCCGCGACTCTGTGCTGTCTTCCGCAAGCTTGCCTTCAGTCTATCGGCAGTCAAATTATCTGGCACTCTGTATCTCTTTCTAGCTTCCTCTGGAAGTTTTGTAGATCTATGCAGGTTGGTTGCAAAGAATGCATACATTCTTGTACAGAAGCTGAATGGACCATGAACTTGTAGAACTGCATGCAGAAGCTGCACTGAAGTCAGAGCAAGTGCATCTTCTCTTCTTTGCTGACTCTTTCTCTGCCTTTAATGTTTGGCCTGAGTTCTTGGTGACTTCAACAAATCTGTTGTATAAATCATCTTTACACTTTTTGTGGTACCTGAGTCTTCCTATGTTCTGAGCCTCCTTCAAACGCTCCAAAATCTTAGCATTTTCAACTACTTGTGCTTGTTCCAAAAAAGTAGGGTAGCCTTTAGGAGTTGGCTGTATCAGCCTCTGAGCTGGTGTCTCTGGGCTTTCACAGATGAAACAATTTAGCAAAGGTGGAGTCGAGTCCATCCATACTGCAGCTAGACTAATATGTCCTACAAAGTAGAATAAACATTGTATTATTCAGTCATAATATCATTATTTTGTGACATTAAAGACAATATCATGTACAGTAGATGATTAACATTGTAATAGATATTATTGCAAAGGAAAATAGAAGATCTGCTTCACAGTAACGTTAAACACAAAAGATCCTGTCAGACAATACACCACTGTAACCTAATGGGCCAGAAAGCTAGCATTCAAGAAAATAAAATGATCATAAGATTCAGTTTGAGGTGTGTAATACATCATGGTAGTTGGATACAATCATGGAGTAATACATCATGGATTTCACGTTAGCTAGATAACCATGTTGTTGCGCCTAATGTTACATAGCTAACAAGTAAGAAAAGTTGACAACTAATCATGGAGTAATACATCATGGATTTAACGTTAGCTAGCTAACCATATTATTGCGCCTACTGTTACACAGCTAACAAGTAAGCAAAGTTGACAACTTGTACAGTATGTTACATTTCATTACCAAAGTAGTGACATGAAATATTTCAAGTAAAAAATGTAGATAATACTTACATATCAGGCGTAAAAAGCAGTCTGTCCATGATCAAATGAAGGTTGCAAATGGCTTCAGCATGTTAACTCTAAACTTCCTCACTCTGAATGCCAACCAACTATAATAATAATAATAATAATAATAATAATAATAATAATAATAATAATAATAATAATAATAATAATAATAATAATAATAATAATAATAATAATAATAATAATAATAATAATAATAATAATAATAATAATAATAATAATAATAATAATAATAATAATAATAATAATAATAATATATTATTATAAGTCCTAAAAGGGCAAATAGTAAAGTAATCAAACAATTTTTATGCTAGCAGTGGAAAGGCATTGTGGGGGGGTGGGGGGCCGAGCGGGAGAGGTGGGCATAGCCATTTTTCCACAAAGGAATGATTTTAGTGAAAAATAAATGATTGCAATCAACTCAGAATCATGAAAACCCCATAGTTTGACCCCTCACAAGTTACCCAAGGCCAAACTGAACATTTTAGATTGTTCGAAAATCGGTATTCGGTACCTCAACTTTGAGTAGTTGTTACGAAAAAACATACAGGATTTGAACTTCAACTTTTTAATACATCTTACTACACACCTTTACAAACACATTAGTGAAGAAATTGGTTGGTAAGGATTTAGTTTGCAGATCGGTCAAATATCTGATAAAATGCCCTTACTATATTGTATATTTGTGAATTATCTTTTTCATCACTGCGTGGATTCAACATTTTAACGTCTACTTTAACAATATTTGAAACAGCTGGTGAAAGGAGCGATGACCAACACTGACAACGAAATCTTCGCTCACTACATCTTCATGGACAATGAATTCTACTTGCCCACTGCCACTGGTGTGCCTCTGAAGTTTGCCCTGCATGGTGCCATCACCCCTGGTATCAAGGGTGGACTTAACATCGCACGTGACCTGGTAAACTATTCTTTTTATTTTCATATAACCAGTTCATCAACCTTTGTCTAGCAGAACCATCACATACAGTATATCTGTCAGTTGTATGACTCATCCTTCGACTGATCTTCTCCACACAGAGCGAGGTTAGCTTCATGCCCTCTGTTGGCATTCATTTTGTGACCCATATCGGCTCCCACATCCCCGAATACATCAACTCTGGACTGGAGATGCACACCAACCTGTTCCACGAGAGCGGACTGAGTGCCAAGATCTCCATCGGAAGTGGCGAGGTCAAGCTGACCGTCCCTGCTCCCACCAACCCCATCAAGCTCATCAGCATCACGTAAGCAATGGACAGATCTTCCATACAAATATTTGCTGAAATACAAACCCATGTAGAATGAGATTACAATAATGTTTACTTTCTTCTGTCCCGATTATAGGAACTCCTTCAAGGCAGTGACTGGTGCAGAGGTGAAGACTATTCCCCCTGTTGTGGAGGATAAGGTTGATGTTCACGAGTGCACTGCCTTCTTCGCTGGAATGAAGTATTGCACTGCCCTGCAGTACACTGATGCCTACAATCATGAAACTCCCTACTTCCCCTTCACCGGAGACAGCAAGTAAGTGCAAGACAATACATACTGTATACTAACCTTTCTACTGTCTTTTACAAGTATGCACTCTTGCTACTAAGGAATCTACCTTGCCTATAATATTACCTGCTATGGTAAGTTTGTAGCTCTCTAGTTCGACACTGTTTGACAAACAATGTTACTTACCCTTCCTGCTGACTTGTTGTACAGAACTCATAAGATGTTTTGGATAAAAAGCGTCAGCTAAATGTACAATATGTAACGATAACATTTAATTCAACAAGTTATGTTCTTAAAATGAATTAATCATAAGGTAACAAACAACTAAGTAATTATTTTAATATTGACAACCTCAATAGGCTTGCTGTGGAGCTCCATCCTACTGGTGAGGTTACCGAGTATACTGCCACCATCGCCTACGCACTCCTTATGGAGGGAGAGGATGCCAACGAGGAGGTTGACGCTCTGAAGTTGGTTGTGAAGGCTGAAGGTAATTATTATATCCCCGAATGACTGTGTCTGTGATAGTATGGATCTTCCGCCCCCCCCCCCCCCCCGACTGCCGCCATGGAAGATCCTTCGCGTGAGCGTGAAAACTTAAATAGCTTTAATCAGAATCTTTTCACATTTTCTGTGAACATTCGTGCCTAGTAGAGGCCGATTCCTATTGATTCTGGTGGCCCTATGACCTTTCCTCTGACAACACCTGCAGGTAAATTTTACTATTCAAATGAGTGTAACTCCTGAACCTGATCCAAAATGATATCCAGGGACGTGGCTCCTCATGGACAACAAATTTGCCATGAGGACCTATGACGTCCGCCATATTGGATTTTTCCGCCATTTTGAAAAAAGTCATAGAAAGGACTGTGACTGTAAAGCTATATTTGTGGTAGAACATTTTCCCCCAGATGAGTTCATAAATAGTTAACCTCTTACAGTAGCTACCCTGGGCATAGTCACAATCAGGTTTTTCCCCCCTCTTTCATTCTTTCATTACTGATAATAGCAAAAAGGCAAAAATACTTTAATTAACGTAATTGATGGTGATTGGTGGTTAACCTAAGTGTTCATGAATTTATACTAGGGGTTCATGCATTGCTCAAAACTCACTGCATGTGATGCACCCAACTTAAAGCATCTGAATCAACAACAGGTTCTGGTGAGGCCACAGCAGCCATGAAGTACAACAGGAGGAAGAATGTCCTCACCGCTGACATTGAGATCCCTGATGTCGATCTGGAGGCTGGAATCAGGCTCCATGTTGCCGATGGCACCAAGGACGAAGGCATTCACTCCATCACCCTTGAAATCATCAACAAGAACATCCCTGAGCTCACCCTGGTCGGCCGTGCCAAGTAAGTTGAATATAGAAAACTATATTCACGTAATTGTTTTGTTTTATGCCTGTTGACTCACAGATTCCCTCTTCGCAGGCTGGATGCTTTGAATGCTGCTATGCTGCAGGCCAAGCTCACCGTCCCCATGATCGCAAGTGAAGTCACTCTCACGGCTAATCTGAAGCGTGGTGAGGAAGTGGAATTTGAGCTTGAGAGTGACATCAAGCTCCCAGAGACCACCTCAGTGCAGAAGATTGATTTGAAATATGGTAAGATATACAGTAAATATTATACTGTTCAGGGTAGGCTGGTGGACTAGATGTTACAACCCTCTCTAATGTTGCATCATTGAACAGCAAATTCCCTTTTATTAGGGCAGTAATTGTCTTAAGGGTATTTATAGTGCACCCGTCAGTCGAGACATTTTCACTAGTTCGGCTTACACCAAAGACGTTTGTGTTTGTGACTTATTTGCACGTTTTGGCTGTGATGCTGAATGGAACTTTTTTTTCTTCTTTTAGATGACACCAAGATCGAGGCTGAGATCAAGTCTGAAATTAACTCTCAGATCCAGAATCTTCTTCCCAATGCTGAGGCAGTTGAGAAGATTATCAACGAGGTTCTTGACCTGCAGGTTGGACAGACCGAAATTAAGCTCCGTAACTTCCTCACCATGTCTGTGGAGGTAATATTATACACATTTGTCTAAATATATTCATACATATTATATACATTGATTATCTTGGCCTACATAACTTAGATTTTTATTTTATTTTATATTTATACAAGCTTTTTCTTTTCTATAATAGGGTGCCAACACCTATTTGGAGAAATATGTTGCTCACATCCCATACATTCAGAACGTGAGAATTCCTGCCATGCCTGATATTACTCTGCCAGAGAAACTTTTCTTCAATACGTAAGTTATGAATTGGAAAAGTGGGAACAATTGCGGAAGATTTCTTTCTACCTGATATCCAATTACTATGAGTGTTATTTCTTATTGTTGTATCATTATATTTTGACAGCGAGGCCAAGGCTGCTTACTACTTCAACAATGAGCGCCTCCTTATCGCCATCCCTCTGCCCCTTGGAGGAAAGTCAACAGCGGAACTGAACTTCCCAGCTGCCCTGACCACCCCATCCCTGTCTCTGCCCCAGCTTGCCCTGGAGATCGCCTCCATTGAAATTCCCCTGCCAGAGCTTTTTATCCCTAAGACCATCTCTTTGCCTGTGCCCCTCTTTGGAAAGACTGAGGTTTCAGCCAAAGCAAGCACCAACCTGTACGAATTGGAGGCCTCTGTATCTGCTGGCAAGGATGCTGCTGATACACCAAGCTACTCAGCCAAGTTTGAGGTGGAGGGAAGCTCCCCAGTGGACCTCCTGTCCCTCAAGATTGAAGGTACAATTGCACTTCCATGTTGTTGAAATCATTAAAGATAATATGCTATGTATATGCTTTTTTCCCCTTCTTTTTTAATATTAATTGTTTCAAATTCATCAATACAACATTGTCCCTCTTTCAAATAGGATCTGGACTGCTTGTTGGCTCTCCTTCCGAGGATTCTCTTACGGCCCACATCAAAACAGCTGTGATCCACAAGCTCCTTGAAGCCAGTATCAGCATCGTGGAAGTTGGAACCATCACAGACAAGATCAGTTTGAAGTCCAGCAGCAAGATTGAAGCAAGAAGTCCTCTTGGCCTGGATATCAATCTGGAGCACACTGGACTGGTTGGCTTCAATACTGAAGAAATCTCTGCTGAGAGCAACCTTGAAGGATCAATCAAAGCTGGACCCATCTATGGCAATGCTATTTCCACACAGGCTATTTCCATCTTCCCATCCAGGCCAGAGGCAAAGGTTGATTCTTCTCTGAAGATTGACACCACCATTCTTCGGGCTCAGAACACCATTGCAGCAACACTTGTTAATGGTGAGCTGATAGTTGTGTCAAACACCAATGCTTTTGAAGATGTCCTGACAAATGCTGCTGAGCTCTCCTTCAAGGAAAACATGCTGACCCTGAAAAGTGACAGCAATGCCCTTGCCCTCGGCATGAAGATCCACAACCAGGCTGAGGCCTCCGCTGGCGCTGGCGCAGTCAACATCAAGATGGAGACCAGTGCTGACCATACTGAAAACCGTGTCTACTCTCTGCTTACTGCCACCCTTGATGTCAATGGCCTGGCTTTGAACTCTGATGCCAATGTGAAGATCCTTGAGAATGAAGCTACTCACAAGGCTACTCTGACCATGAACAAGGATGGTTTGGCCACCAGTGGAACAACCACCCTCCAGAGCCCCCTGATCTTAGAAAACACCTTCAGCGCTGGACTTGATGCCTCTCAGGCTACTCTGACCATTAACAACAAGGCTGCTCTGAGTGACATCAAGGTTGATAATGGCAACACTCTGACCATCACTCTCTCTAGCCTTGACTTCAACTCTAAGGCTGAAGCTGTTGTCAGTGAGTATGCCTCTTACACTCATGACATCACCATTGACCTGAAGCCCTACACTGCTTCTGCAAATGTGAATAACAACCTGAAGGTTCTGGCAGCCGACTTCATCAATGAGGCTCAGCTGAAGGCAGAGCTCTACAAGGTGGACCTGACTGGAACCCTGAAAGCTCTCTATGGTGAAGAGGAGATCAAACACACTTATGAGATCAACTATGCTGAATTGAGTGCCGATGCCAAGTGCAGCACCAGTGGAAAACTCCTTGGAACTCACCTGAGCCAAAACACTGAACTTGAAGTTGTTGGTCTTGCTGCTAGGATCACCAATGATGTCCGCTTCAACTCCCAGCCTCTGCGCATTGACCACACCATCCGTGCCAGTATCATTCCCTTCGACTTCAACCTCGATGCCATCTTCAATGCTGATGGTGATGTAACGATGTATGGAAAGCAGACTGCTCAGCTCTATGGCAAGCTGCTCCTCAAGGTACAGCCACTGGCTATCGCAGCCTCTCAGGAGCACAGAGCCTCAGTGAGCCAGCAGCTGGACAATGGCATCTCCCTGGAGACCACTATTGACCACAAGTTGGATGCACTGCTGACTCCTCATGAACAGAGGGCCACACTGATGTTGAAATCTAAGGTGAACAACAATGCCCTGAGCCAGGAGGTGAATGCCTACAACAATGCAGAGAGGCTTGGACTGGAGGTGTCCAGCACCCTCCTCACTAGCTTCCTCAACACAGAGTCCAGTGAAAACCAGGAGTTTGCCGTTGCTAGCTTCCTGAAGTACGATAAGAGCACAGAGAGCCACATTATTCAGCTACCTTTCCTGGAGGCCTTCCCAGCTATTCTGGAAGATGTCAAGATCATTGTTGTGAGCATGGTAGAGGCACTGCAGAATTACATCAACAATGAGGACATTAAAGCTAAGATGGAGGCTCTCCCTCAGCTTTTGAGTGACTTTGTTACCGAACTGAACCTTGAGGGCAAAGCAGTTCAGCTCAAAGAGGGCCTAATTGCTTTCACCCAGGAATATGTCATTACCATTGATGACCTGGAGGCCTCTCTGCTGAACCTGAAGGCTGCTGTTGAGAAATTGCTGACTGGAATTGCATCCCGTGTGGAGATCATTGTTTCTGCTACCAAGGAAATTATTGCAAGTGGTACCCTGGCTGATAATGTGATCCAGAGAGTCAACCAGGAGTTGAATGCCTTCCTTGAAGAGTATGATATCAAAGCTATAATTGCTGCTGTGATTGATGCCATTGAGGAGATAATCAAGCAAATTGACCTCCAGAAACTAAGGGAGAGTAGCCTGTCCTTCTTGTCTGATATTGATACCCAGTTTGGTGTCAAGGCTAGTCTGGAGACAGCCGTGAGCACACTGAAGAATGTCATTGAGAGCTTTGATATTACAAAGTTGGCTGAAGACCTGAAGGCCTTCATTTCATCCCTCAACCTGGATGCCCATATTGAGGGGCTGATTGCACAAATTCCCACAAACATCATTGGCACAGCAATTGAAACTCTCAAAGAACTGCTCCAGCGTTTTGACATCCTTGGAAACATCAACGCAGTCCATGCCAAGCTGAGGGAGCTCATTGTCAAGTTAGAGCTTGACCACAAGGTTGAGGTAATCTTGGAGAAGGCTTTGGAGCTCATCAAGCAATTCAAAATTGATGACACCATCCAGGTTGTAGCCGACAGCCTGAAGGCCATTGACATTCCTGCCAAGGTTATCGAAGTCCTGGAAGAATCCCTCAACTACCTCAAGGCCACTGAAATGAATGCTGTGATTGAACAACTGAATTTGTATATTGACACCATTGTACAGAAGCTTAAGTCATTTGACTACAATGCCTTTGCTGATGAGGTAAATGAGTTTATTTCGATGTATACTGCTCAGGTAAATGCATTGATCAAGGCACTTGAAATCCCCCAGAAACTTGAGGCCACAAGAGAGTTTGTCAATTTTGTTCTATCCTCTGTCATGGGCTCTTTGGAGCACCTGAGGGAAATCAAGGTTACAGACTTGATCAAATCTGTGAAGGACGTCATTGACCAAGTCCTGCTTAATGACCTGACAGCAATCTCTGAGAGCCTGAAGCAGAAGATCACTGAGATTGATGTCAATGCTGAGATTACCGCTGTGCTGCATATGGTGAGTGAATACTACACCAAGAGTCTGGCCATCGTCACCGATATACTCATCAATGTGATTGAGGTCATTAATAAGCTGGTTGCAGAACAAAAGATTGTCAGTGAGGTTAAGCAGATTGTTGAGGGAATTACCACTGGACTGAAGACAGCTGAGCTGGAAATCCCATCCTTCACCTTTCCTCTAACTGACCTGGTTGTGCCCTCCATAAAGCTCAGCCTGGACAAGCTTCACGAGTTTGAAATCCCAACACAGCTGGACCTCCCTGAGTTCACTATCCTTGGTTTCCACACTGTGCCAGCCACTATCATCTCATTTGATGACATTAAGCAGAAAATCATTGCACTCATTGATTTCATTGTCAACATTGAGATCCATATGATTGATGTGGATGCTTTCTTTGGAGATCTGACCATGAACTACCTTCCTGCCCTGCCTGAGATTGCCATCCCTGAGATAACTCTTCCAGAGATCTCCTTCCCTGCTTTCCCTCATGTGCCTGCAGAGAAGCTTGTTGCGACACTCCAGATCCCTGACTTCAAGCTACCCACAATCCCCACTGAGCTCACAATTGTAGGATTTGGTAAACTCTATGGTGAGTTCAAAATCACCTCTCCTATCTACACTCTCACGAACACTGCAGAGCTGAAGAGCTCTGTTGATGAGGAGAATACTCGTCAGCTGGCAGCTTTCTTGACCTCCCAGGCTACATCTCCTAGCTTTGAGTTCCTGAGCTACAACCTGGAATCCACTGCTCGCATCGCTGCTCCTGAGACACACCGTGTGATTGTTGCAGAGACCCTGAAGTACACCCACATTCTTCTTACAGTTGAACACCAGGCATCTGTGACTCTCCATGGCCTCTCAGCCCAGGCTTCAGCTAAGACCACTGTGAAAGCTACCACTACAGCTTACACTGCTAATCTTGTCAACGACGTATTCTTTGCCACTGAAGGAGGCCTGTCTGGAACAATTGACACCGCTTATGACCATGTGCTTATCATCCCCCTCATTGGCTTGACCAGTGAGACTGCTGTGACCTCAAAGGCTGTTGCTCGCCAGGAGGGTACCACCATCACTCTTACTGTTGGAAATGAGGGTACTTCCAATTTCAACTCTAATGAAGGCACCCATAAGAGTGACCTGCTGTTCACAATCCAACCCACAACTGCCAAGCTGACCTTCACTAGTGATACAGACACTGCCCTTCTGAAGATGAAACAAACCGTGAATGCTGATTCTGTCATCCCCAGCTATTTCAAGTTTGATGCCCGCTCTGAGGCAGAGGGCCCAGTTGTCAAGAACAACCTCCTGCTGGTATCCGGAAATCTCAACCTTTATGATATGAAGCTTGAGCTAAAGGCAAACCATGACACACAGCTGGTTGGTCTAGTCAGTGGAGTCCTTTCCAATACAATCAAAGTTGTTGTCCGTCCCGTTGAGTTTGTCATTGACTTCCAGAACAAGGGAAGTACCGTTGTCAGCTTCAATGAGGCTCTGACCGCCAAGATTGATCTGCAGAATGATTACGCAGCCACCATAACGTCTGCAGCCCAACAGATCAACACTCTGGCTCTGGCTCGTCTTGGCCACTACAAAATCTTCTACAAACTCACTATTGACAACAATGAGAATGAGGCTGGCATCTTTGCTGCTGTAGATGGTGAGGCTAATCTTGACTTCCTAAAAAGCACCATCAGCATCCCTGAATTTGATATACCTTTTATTAAG
Source organism: Notolepis coatsorum (assembly GCF_963971535.1). Classification (NCBI taxonomy): domain Eukaryota; kingdom Metazoa; phylum Chordata; class Actinopteri; order Aulopiformes; family Paralepididae; genus Notolepis; species Notolepis coatsorum. Next base: position 164,363,875 of record NC_140170.1, on the reverse strand, counting down.
TTGCGCACCCCAGCCATCAGTGATCTGAGCCTGTTTGAGCATGCTGGACTGAAGAACATCCTGGTAACCACTGAGCAGACTCTTGATGTTGATGCCAAGATTGTTTACCAGAAGAGCCATTTTGCACCCCTTGCTGATGTGATGGGTCTGGTCCAGATTCCCTCTCTTGGTAATCTGATCACAGAGCTGTCTCTAAAGTCTGCCATGATCAATCTGAATGTCAACACTGGGCTGTACAATGAAGATGATATTGTGTTCCGTCTGGGTGCAACCACAGTCTCTGTGTTTGAGAGCCTGCAGGCCAAGCTTGATGGCACAACTAGCCTGACAACCAAGAGAGGAATCAAATTGGCCAACTCCCTGTCCCTGGATAATCCTCACATTGAGGGTACCCATGACAGCACCTTCAGTCTGAACACTGACAATTTGGAGGCTGCCATCTCTGTGGCTACTGTTGCAAAGATTGCCCTGCCCATCCTCAACCTGGAAGCCAACCAGAATCTTGTAGTTGGAGAAACTGACAACAAAGTAAACGCTGCCTCCACCTTGAAGCTTAAGGGTGATTTCAACCTGCCCCTTATTAATACTGGTGGAAAGGCAGAGGCAGATCACAGCCTGAAGGCAGAGGTAACTGTTGAGTATATTTCCATGGACACAACCACAAAGGCTAACATCGATGGCAAAGTGCTTGAGGACTTTGCAGTTTTGGGAGCCATGGAAAATGAGGCTAACCTGTACATCAATGCTGATGGCCTGCACTCCACCTCCAAGGTGATTGCTAATGCCAAACTCAACCATGAGGAGACCAAGGTCGTGGAAATTGATGTGGATGAGAACCTGGCTGTTGAGGCATCCCTGAGCCGTGTGTATGCAGTGCTGAAGATTGCCAGCAACAACGAGGCAAACATCTTTACCTTGACCACCAATGGAAAGCATGTTGCCCAAGTTACCATTGACCTTGCACCAACTTCTTCCTTGACTGCTGATGTTGAGATTGACATCTCTCAGCCAAGCAGCCTGGGTGACCTCACCATCTTCGAGAAGACAGTTGTTGAGCTGACTGCCCCCAAGCAGAGGATCTCTGCCACTGCAAAGATTGTCAGCCCAGTGTACACCACAAGCCTGGCAGCTGAGGTCGAGGGTGATGCCCCTGTCTTCAAGGTCGCCTTCAAGTCATCTGCCACTTCCGTCATTGTCCTCTTGGATTATGATCTGGACTGTGAGTTGAAATACATTCTTCTCTTGTAAAAAAAAAATACATACCATTGCCTTTTACTTAAATACATCTCTTTTGTTTTATTTTGAATTATTTACCAAAGTGATCTTTGTGTTTCAACAGCTGCCATCACTGCAAGCTTGGAAAATGGTGGCTTAAGCCTGACTGGCAAGGCTGTCTTGACCCATGCTGACTTGACCATGGATATGCAACATGTTCTCAATGTTGATGGCCTGCGCTCCACCTCCGAGGAGGCTGTTGAGGCTGTTGAGGCTGCTGAGGCTGTTGAGGGCTGTTGGCTGGAGACCAAGGTCAAGGTCAAGGATGTGACAGAGGTAACTCAAGTTCAAGTTCAAACTGTTGAGTATATTTCCATGGACACAACCACAAAGGCTAACATCGATGGCAAAGTGCTTGAGGACTTTGCAGTTTTGGGAGCCATGAAAAATGAGGCTAACCTGTACATCAATGCTGATGGCCTGCGCTCCACCTCCAAGGTGATTGCTAATGCCAAACTCAACCATGAGGAGACCAAGGTCGTGGAAATTGATGTGGATGAGAGCCTGGCTGTTGAGGGATCCCTGAGGTAACTGTTTTATTCAGTGTTCATTTCATGCTATACATTTAGGGATTTGACAATTTGACCTCATAGAATTCCTTACTCGGATCATACATTGACAATCTTTTTTCTGTAATTTGCCTATTTCAGGAAGAAACGCCAAGAAGAAGGAAGGTAAACATTCCAATGACCTGAACATTTAATCCATTACAATAACCTAAAATTACCTTCAATGTCTTTTACCACAGAAAAGTGACAAAAGAAATGTGTCTTTCAGTGACTCCCGCCTCACAATGAATGTGGACCTCACCAGCCCCACCTTCACTGATGTGAACTTCCGCTACACTGCCCGCAGAGATGGAGTCAGTGCTTCCATCTCCACCCCATCAACTGGTTTCCTGGGTCTTCAGCTCCATGGCAGTGTGCCATCCCAGATTAACGCCAGACTTTATGGCCGTTATGCTGTGAGTATCTTATATTGCTATTCTGCCTGTGCAAATAAATGTTAAAATGATCAATCATTTTGAAATTATACACATTATACGAGAGAAAGACAATGAAAGACGGACAATGACAATGAAAGACTCAGAAGAAGCTTCTATCCCCAGGCCATCAGGCTGCTAAACGAACAATGAATGAACACTACACAACAACAACCACCAAACGCACATAGCACACACATCCACACGCACACACTCACTTTAAACAAACACACTGTAGCACCCACTCCACACACTTATAGCACACACCCACTTTAAACAAACACACTGTAGCACCCACTCCCCACACTTTATATTTATGGATGAAGGATTGCACTACAAACTCGTACACCTTACTGTAAATTGTACCTAAAATTGTACCTCATCCCATTTCTGCTTTGCACTAGATAGTACTGTACATTAGTACACTGCATAGTATTGTGTATTGTATATTATATGGTAACTCAGAACATTGTACATATGTCTATACCGAACACTGTGACCTCATTTTCTTCTTCTAAATTCATGCTATATTATGTTATTATGTTATTTGATACTATCTTGTCTAGCACAGTCTCTGGAGCGCAACAGTAAGAAGCATTTTGTATGAAAGTATTCTGTACTTCTGTATGACAACTATTAAAGAACTTGAACTTGAACTTGAACTTGAAGTTCACTGATCTCTCCTTTCTTTTCTTCTCCAGTCGGCTCCTGAAGAGGACGTTGACATCCTTGTTGTTAGAGCCGCTGCCAGGGAGGGTGCTAAGATCGATCTGAAGGTTGCCTTCAACTTGGAAGCCCCTGAAATCATGATCAATGGACTCAAGGAAAGACTCCCCGCCATCACCTCCTCACTGACCAACTTTGGTGAGAAGTACGAGTTCTTCACATTCGTAGCTGGGTTCAAGACTGCCATCATCAACCTCCTCGAGGAGGCATACACCGCTGCCAACAACCATGCTGCTGAACTGAGCCAGCTGTCCATCCTGTTCAGGAACGTCGTCGTCCAGTATCAGAAGACCGTCCAGGTCATGCTGGATGCTGCCATCAAATTCATGAGGGAGACCCAGTTCAAGCTGCCCGGCTCTGAAGAGATGACTACTATCCCCGAGGTCTTCAAGAATCTGACCAACAGCTTTGCTTCTCTGCTTGAAAAGGCTTTCAAAATGATGCTTCTTAATGCTGAGAATATCTTCAATGCCATTGTTGATGTGGTCAGCACTATTGAGGTCACTATGCCCATTGGTCATGTCATGTCTGGAGCCCAGATGATAGATGAGCTTCGTAACGCAGTGAAGAGCACCCTTAGCCAAATTGTGGATCTTATTAGGCGCCTGAGGACCCTGGACATGATCCTGGAGAAGCTTGGTGAGACCCTGAAGGCCATTGTTGACAGAACTCAGGAGTTTGTTGACAATAGCCTGAAGTCTGACATCCTTGATGTCGTTGCTATCTACATCAATGCTGCTTATTCCAACCTCGTCGGCCTGGCCAAGAACGTTGTGGACCAAGTCAACAGTGTTGTGGACATGGAACATGTGAACGGCACCCTGCAGTACATCGCGGAGGTTATCGAACAAGTGGTGAATACCATCAGAAACGGCGTCTCTGGTTTTATGCAGCAGGCTCCTGCTGATTTCCAAGCTTACATAAAGATTGAGGATGGAAGGCTTGAGATCGACCTTCCCTTCTATCTCAGTCAGTAAGCCTAAAGGACTGAAACTGGAATCTAAGAAACACTACCATCTCAGAACAACGTGGGACATTCAGCTTTATTTAAAAAGAAACGTTCTATTAATATGCAACAACCTGTGTAAAATATCATCATCATCAGTGCTGAAATTGTTCCTCTTCTCTACCTTTCTGTATCGTATAAGATGCAATAAGTGTGTGAAATAAAGACCATTTACTATATTGCATTGTGTATGACTGATCTGTTTTTGTCCAAATGTTTATCATTAAATGGGATTTTAATTTAAATTTGAATTTAGAAATGAATTTGAATTTGAAATCTATACTTGAAAATGTATGATGCACCCAAGCTATATCATACAGGGTTGGTATCATATTACAAATACTTTCGATAAAATTGGTAATTACTTGTTGTATTATATATAAGTATGTTTGAAGAGGAAAAATTTTTAATAGTGAGATCACAGAAAACTAACAGCTTGAGACAATGGTTGAAACATGTTGTCAATGATGATAATAAGGGTATGCAAATTACATTGTGTAAATATTGTAATAATCAAGCATGATAGTACTGAAATGTTGGAAATGTTTCCGATGCAAAGCTGGCTGGCTATATCACTAGCTCACTAGTGCCCCTGGTGGCAGCTCACGGGCATCACATGTTGCATAAGATGAGTTAGCTTCACATCTATGAGACTGTGTAAATGGTAAATGGTGCATTTATATAGCGTTTTTATCCAAAGTGGTTTACAATTTGTTCCTCACATTTTTACCCATTCACTCGCACATTCACACACCGATGGCGGAGGCAACCATGCAAGGTGCCAACCTGCCCATTGGGAGAAGTTTGCTCAAGGACACTTCGACACGCTCTCCCGTGTCAAGTGTCCCAAGTCGAAGAAACCAGGGGTATTGATGGTAGATGTATTGCCCAAGTTGTGATGTAATCGCCTTAACAAACTGCTTATTGGGTAAAAGCAGGGAGCACTGCGAACAAATCCCCCATAAGGGATGTAGTTTACAGAGTACAACACTAGAGTAGTTGCATACAATACAGAGTAGAACCAACGCAGGTGGAGGCTGGGGTGGCTATGGGTGAAAACCTTACTTGCAAACACCACAATGGTGGAACGAACTTCCCAGCACAGTTAGGACAGCCGAAACCCGTCCAATATTTTGCTGTCGACTAAAGACACACTTCTTCAACCATTATCTGAAATGAAAAAAAAATAAAAAATTAAAGTCTAACCCTAACTAACCTTACTGTCATGCGCTTGTCCTAATACTAACCTACACACTGTAGCACTCAACACTTTGATGAACATTGTTACTTAGCTGATAGAGTTGTGTCCTTCCTAATGACTTGACGGTAACATTTTAGACCACTGTTACTCGCAATTCAAGTGTGGATACAAGGCTCATTCTGCGAGTGGCTTCGGCAAGTCTGATCATGCGGCCATCTTTCTTTCTCCGGAGTATAAACAAAGACTCAAATGCGTGCCGGTAGTCTCGCGAGAGGTGAAGAAATGGTCTGTCAAATCAGAGGGCGCACTCCAAGCTGCACTGGAATGTACAGACTGGGGGGTGTTCCACGATAACACAGATAACATTAATGACTACACGGAGACAGTGCTGGACTTTGTACGTACTTTGGTGGAAGAAACAATCCCCACTACCACAATTAGAGTTTACCCAAACCAAAAGCCCTGGGTAGACAAATCCGTCCGTGAAGTGCGCACCACAGCATACAACGCCGGGCTTGTGGCAGGCAACATGAATGACCACAAGGTGGCGAGATACAACGTAAGGAGGACAGTAATAGAAGCAAAGAGGCGCTACAGGAATAAAATTGAACTTCAGTTTGAACAGGCTGACTCTAGAGCCTCAAAATGATGACAGACTACAAAGGCACCTCCCTCAAACTGAACAGTGACATCTCCTTAGCAAATGATCTCAATACCTTCTATGCGAGGTTTGAGGCTGGGAATAACAACACCAGCCTACAAACCACTGCAATGGAGGGGGGGGGGTCTGCTGATGGAGACTCAGTGTTCAGGGTAACAGAACATGAGGTGAGGAGGACCTTTAAGAAAGTGAATATCAGGAAGGCAGCAGGACCGGACGGCATCCCCGGCCGCGTCCTAAAAGTCTGTGCCGACCAACTGGCCCCGGTATTCACTGACATATTTAACCTGTCCTTTGAACAGGCTGTCATCCTCACCTGTCTGAAGAAGTCCACTATCATCCCTGTACCTAAAAAATCCAAGCCTGCTTGCCTCAACGACTACCGCCCTGTAGCTCTCACCTCCATAGCCATGAAGTGCTTTGAGAAGCTAGTAAAGGGCTACATCTGCTCCTCCCTCCCCATCAACCTGGACCCCCTGCAATTTGCATACCGCCCCAACAGGTCCACAGAGGACGCCATAGCCCATGTGCTGCACACAGCAGCATCACACCTGGACAAGAGGCAGGGGAACTATGTGAGAATGCTATTCATCGACTACAGCTCAGCATTCAATACCATAGTCCCCTCCAAACTCATAGCCAAGCTCAGGGACCTGAGCTTGAACTATGACCTCTGCCAGTGGGTCTTGGACTTCCTGACGGGTAGACCCCAGGTGGTGAGAGCAGGCAACTGCACCTCCTCATCCATCACCCTCAACATAGGGGCCCCCCAGGGCTGTGTTCTGAGTCCCCTCCTCTACTCCCTGTACACACATGACTGTGTGGCTCAGCGGAACAACAACACAATCATCAAATTTGCTGACGACACAGTAGTGGTGGGCCTGATCTCTGCAAACGACGAGAGGGCCTACCTGGAAGAGGTCAAGGTCCTGGCGGGATGGTGGATCCGAGGACTTGACATGGACCACACACATTGACAGTGTTGTGAAGAAGGCACGGCAACGCCTCTACTTCCTCAGGCGTCTAAGGAAGTTCCAAGTCAGTCAGAAGATCCTTAAGAACTTCTACTCATGTACAATAGAGAGCATCCTGACTGGCAATATCACCTCCTGGTTTGGGAATAGCACCGCACAAGACCGTAGCAGACTACAGAGAGTGGCCCATTCAGCCGAGCGCACAATTGGAGGGGGGGTTCCCACTCTCCAGAACATTTACAACAAGCGGTGCAGGGGTAAGGCTAAGAGAATTATCAAGGACTCCAGCCACCCAAACAACTGCCTCTTTGAACTGCTGCGGTCAGGCAAGCGATACCGGAGTCTCATGGCAAGCACAGAAAGACTCAGAAGAAGCTTCTATCCCCAGGCCATCAGGTTGCTCAATGAACAATAACACTATGCAACAACCATCAAATGCACTCACAGCACACACATCCGCACACACTCACATTAAACAATCAGCCCACTGCAGCACCCACTCTACACACTTTAGAACACCTAGACACACTTTATATTTATTGGCAAAGAATTTGCACTACAACCCATACCTCAGGACACCTTACTGTAAATTGTACCTAAATTGTACCTCATCCCATTTCTACTCTGCACTATATAGTATATTGTATATTAGTATATTGCATAGTATATTGTATGGTAACTCAGTTACTGCTATCCTGCATTGAACATTGTACATATGTACATACTGAACACTTGTGTCTACGTACGTGACTTCTATTTTTTACTTTGACTTGCTATACTTATTTTATTTCATACTTATCTTTTGTCTAGCACAGTCTCTGGAGCGTAACAGAAAGAAGCATTTTATATATATAAAAGTATTCTGTACTTCTGTATGACAACTATTAAAGAAACTTGAAACTTGAACTGGTGGCCCACCCCATGGGCGTTAGACCCCTCCGCCAATGCTTTGATCTACTCCGTCATCTCCCCCCGGAGATGAACGTGAGTCGTCGAGTCTAACCTAGTACACTGGCGCTCGGAAGAGATAAAATCTCCTTCCCAGTCGCTCGCATAAAAAACGCTGTTTATATGAATGAGCAACCAAGGCGCGCCAGCCCATGACGTGGTTCCACACCGAAAACACCCAGGGCCAGCGCTATGTACACGTCGAGACCAAAAAAACACATCAATGGTAATTCTAATAAGAAAACCAGACAACGTTCCCTCCATGCCGTCTGGGACGAGCGGCAGGAAGCCGGCCAAACAAGACACAGATATGGGTCCCATATGACGCGTCCGAGGGAAAAAACCCTGTCAACACCGCTCTGTATACAAGAGGGAAGACAGGGAATCCCCCAGAGAGACCTTCCACGTGAGTAACAATTGAAAAGATATATGTAAACATTGAGCCACGTGAGCAAAAGCCCAATACATAGGCGTCCCCTACCCTCTGGAACTCTCTCCCCCCCGAAATCCGCAACGCCCCAACCCTGGACACCTTCAAATCCGCTCTAAAAACACACCTCTTCACCAAGGCTTTCCCCATCAGTTAGTTTTAGATTAAATTAGGTCCATTATCCCCTACTTTCCCTCATCCCCTCTTCCCCCTCCCCCCCTACTTTCCTTGCCCTATTTTTTGTCCTGATTGTAAAGCGACCTTGGGTTCTATGAAAGGCGCTATATAAATTTGATTTATTATTATTATTATTATATTTAAATAGAGAGCAGAGCAGAAAACGAACAGTTTCCAACGCATCGCATCACCCAACCTTGACAATGACAGTGGTCCGTAGTATGGAGCCTGAAATAACTCACGGAAGTCTCATGGCCAATAGAAACTCGCCCAGTGACGTATTCTGTGGCCGGGAAAATCCCGTGACCCACCTATCCAAATATGGCGTGGGACCAGGGAACTCCCCTCCCCCCTTTCCCCTCCCTGACCCCACAGCGTGACAGGAAGACCGACGAACAGGAGGTCCAACCCCCTGGCCAATCAGTAAAAGGGGGGAGGGGTTTATCAGTTCACCCCCTATGACCCCACCCCCCGGATACGATGAAAATAACAAGCAGCGCATGACACCAGTTGTCTAGCATGCTACATGAAAAAGCGTATATCCTCTAGGATAAGCTTAACAGTTGCACACAAGGCTTTAGGCTCATGTGCGAACTCGCCACCCACATTTTTATACCTTTACCAAGTAAAGAAAAAAACAACAGGCGTTAAAGAGAGGGTCCAAAGATATGTGATTACTTCTGTAAGCTAAGACTCAACCTAGTTGTGGACTCACAACTAGAGCGGACGCGAGGCCCGACAAATGTACCCCTTGAGGGATCTTTTACTGGAAATGGGATTTTGGCGAGGAAGAGTGTATTGGTGACCATGCCTACTGTCTTATAGGCTACGCCTCCATAGAGGCGGGACCCGGCAGGTGTGGGTGTACTTCTTTTTATTCGTGATGGAGTACAATAGGTACATGAGATGAGGTATATCTCGATAGGCTTACAGTAAGAGCGGGACGCTCAGCCAGTACTCATATAACTAGGTTATATACATAACCTATCGTTATTCACTGTTGTAACTGAGGGGTACAATTCCCTGACTGTATTGATAAGTATGGTATCATTGAACCACTACTGATTATGTACTTTAACTACTGGCCACACAGTACATGATGTAGATATGATGAACACTTTCCCACCTGATGAAACGAAGTCCACACAAATGTATAAATCGAATATTTTATATAGCAAAGGGTATATACAACGTTCACTTAATGACATTTATGATTTGAATGCACTTGTAAGGCAAATGAGTATTCGTAGGCAAATCAACATTGAATGTCCAATCTCTGGTTACGCAGGGAGCAAGTATACAACCTGGTTCTTTAGGGAACTATAGCGATGGTACTTAAATGATTATAGCTGGATACACTAAAGGGGGGGTCCCGCTGGTCGTAAGTCAGTAGGGGGGGGGGGGTTAGGAGAGCCGCTGGCGATATCCCATCTGGCCAACGATTTCTTGGGAGAATTCAGAGTGCTGAACACGGTGCCCACAGAACCTCGGTCCACAGATGAATACAGCTGGGCCCTCTTGTAGACGGTAGCTGCCGGTCCACAACGAAGAGACGTGAGGCGACCTCACTCGGGGTAGAGCGCCGTCTCACCTGGACTCCTCTCGGGGGGTAGTTCCAACACTCAGCAGTGTTGGCTGTTATCCATGGCATAATCAAAGCACCCAAAGCATGTAGATAATCCAAGCCGTGTAGGGCTCGCCGTCGTCCGGGTAAAGTAATCCAATGTACAGGTCCACTCGTCCTGGCCCAGAACTCCTCGGATGAAAGCACCACACGTGGTCTGCCCAGCCTGGTTAAGACTCTAGATAACGCCAGGAACGATGGGGGTACTGCTCACTTTATAACTCTAACCGAACGATGCACCATACATAATAGACTATTATTAACTTAATAGAAATACGTCCCACTCGACGGTATAGTGCCAAACTATGACAATTCAACTATTAATCCACACGATGTCTCAATGCCTATTCTGAGGCCAAGTAGGCCATACTGCACCACACGTGTATCGTGGGTGAGGCTTCACGTCTGTTACTAGGTTGGAGGGTAAAGGACTAATGGACTAAAAGAAAGTTCTACTTTACTTGCGCCATATATATATGCGCTGTGAACAAATAGTACCATTCGTATTTCGCCAGACGTATTCCTACGCGGAACCGGGCTTGTAACGACATGTTCGTCGGCACGATTGAACTTGAACCAAGGGGCTTGGCTGCTGGCGCCAGGTTCTTGTCCAATGGTAGAATGAAACTATTATGGGCTGTTAGTAGACTAAAGGGATATTCAGTGTATATGTACAAGGAATATACAAGGGATATCAAACGATATACAAATACTATTAAATATATATCCATAAATAAATATATATATTCGGTTTAATCTGATCCTTCACAACAACTGTCAAAGATGCAAAGGAAAATCATAATTTATATACTCCTTTGTTTCATCACAATTTACTCAAGCCTAGTAACAGACACAATATTTCTGACACTGGGAATACATTCCCTGAGATCCATAGATGTCCCCCTAGATACCAAGAACATGCAAATGGACCTTGTAGAAGTGGAGCAATCTTCCATTTACTATGTATTTTTAGGCAGATTTTCAGAAAATAGGGCTAGGGATTAAAATGTTAATGTGCACTGTCCCTGGGTAATACAAAAAATTTAATTAAAATTAAACTTAATATTGGAACAACAGACTGACCACACCCCCCATCTTCCTTCATTAAGACTGTAGACTTGAAGATTACAACCTGCTGTTAATATGCTAATTCTGCTGACACAGGGATTGACTGAGGATCTGATGGCCGGCACGATAGAAGGAAGATGCATACTAATGTCATTGGTTTTAAAAGCGGACTGGACATAATAGCCTACTGGGCATTGTGTGTTTAAATCAGGTCGATTTGGATTCATTGTGCTCTAACTCGAGCCACATGTAATGAGGTTGAAGCCTTGCAATGGTAGCCCCTTGGTGTGAAACTCACTCACTAAAAGTTAAACACCCTCCACCTCGCCACCTGAATTGGATCCTTTTCAGGCGGTGGAATGGATAAGACCATGGTGTTGAACCCTTACACTGCCACATGACAGAGGGTTAACATACGTGGCCACATGGTGCTGGTGAGCAAAGGGTTGGCGGCTTCGAGGTTGTGGAAGGTCAGGTGCAGAGCATACGGTTCCTGCTAGTACTAAGTGACCAACTTTAAAAGGGGATACCCGTAGCTTCTGCTAGTTAGACACAAAATTAATGCTAGTCAACAGGGCCTGTAGCACCTGATAATGTAATAATTTGATCGAAAATGTAATATAAAACCCAATAATGTAATAACTTAACCAATGATGTAATAAAATGCTCAGACTGATATTGTAATCAAATGTTTACTGATAATGTAATACTTTATTCAGGTTGACATTTCTTCAAAACTGATGATGTAAGGTATCATGAAGGTCGCCTGTTAAAGGGGCACCTCACCAAAACAAAATGCTGATGTCGAAGGACAGGTGCAGAGCATGAAGTCCCTGCTATGTACCAAGTGACCACCGTTACCCCCGGCTCTCCAGCAGCTGTATGGAGTGAGTATGTGGTGCTGGCATGTGGAGGGTTCGCGGTTCAACACACAGCATAACTAGGAATTTATTTCTTCATTTCTTTGTCCATGTTATGTAAAGCATTGTACAATATTTTACTTGGTTTAAAGCAAAGTGAGCAGTCTACGCTCCTTCATTAGTTTCTAAAAAGGAACCTTTTCAGTCACGGTGGGTCTGATTACAAGGCGTCAATGTCATCCATCTACAATACAAGGCCCCATATACCAGTCGAACACTTTGCATGTCACGGCATAACAAATGAGACCTAATAGCTTGGACAATGAACATGGCTGATTACAGAATGCAGGATTCCAGTATGTTTCCTCCGGACGCTACTCGTACGAGGGAAACGTCATGAGTCATTCTATATTCTAATTGGCCCTCACGACCATCACTCATCTCAGGAACGCACACCCCACCTCATTTTCCAAGCGGTAATGTTCCCCGCTGCCCTAATGGGCCTGTTGGAAATCACTCCCCTTATGTGTTCAGTGATTACAGATGTTAAACACACTGCAGTACGTCTATGTGGGCAATCAAGAAACTATGCATAGAAAGAGATTGCCAGTGGCTACATAATTACGTACAGGACAAATAATGAATGCTCGTGGTCGGGTTATTCTGTGGAGCAAGTTTTCAGCAATCTCACAAAAGGTAATAGCGCAAGGCTTTTGCAAATGAGCTTTGAGCAAGCAATCTTTTTCTTCTGGGTACATACTCGTATGCTCATTGTGGTGCTCTGTCTTCCTAATGTTGTTCGTTATAGCTAAGGGCTCTTTTTTATGATTGTGAGGCCAGCCGCAGTACCTCAATCTACCAACAGAGGGGGGCCAAGTCATGCAGCTCAGATGTTACAGTAAAAGGGACATTTCAACCATAATATTAACCTTAGAAGATTAAAACAATTTACAAAAAAATATATATAGATTTTCAGAACAATATCCCAATGTAAGGCTTTAGATGTTGTATTATTTAATTTTCATGATTTTAGATAGATTTCATCTATCTAGGCTCGGATTGGTTTTGCCAAGTTTTGGAGATATGATTGATTGATTGATTGAAAAGTTTATTAACAGATTGCAGAATGGGTACAGTACAGTACAGCTCAATACATACAATTGTTAAGGGGATGCAGACCAGAGAAAGACTTTCGTCTTGTTTACATCAGGGTCCCCCATTTTCAATTCATCATAAGTGGTATCAGCTGATATCAGCTGTAGAGATGCCTGCTGTCACTCCAATACAATGGAGCTAAGTGGCATTAGGTTTACGGTGCTCAAAGTGACAAGAAAAACCATTTGACAAACTCAACAGCCATGTCTCTTTCCAGAAATCATGACATGGTTATTTAAGATAATCCACAGACCTTGTTGTAAACAGAGCAAATCCATATGCACCAGAGTACAGTCTTGTGTGTGTTTGAGATTATTTGCTTAGTAAATCAGGTTTGTTTCTGTCCTATAGTCTGTTTTTTATTTAGTCATCTATTTATGGGCATTAGGGAGGCGAGATCTCTAAATATTTTCAAAAGTAAGCTAAAAACATACCTCTTCTTCACCTCAGTCTTTTAATACACTCTTGCTGCTTGTACTCATTGCATCCAGACTGTAATTGTTGTACTGTAGATTATTTGTAGAACCATTTTATTGCATTATTGCACTATTTTACTCTGTATATTCTATTTTACTCTGTGTATTCTATGCTAATTTATGTCTATTTTATTGCACTGCTCTTATTCTGTCTATTTTTATACTCGTTCTTTAAACAAGTCAAGAAGAAACATCACAATAAGTCAAGAACAAAACAAAAACACCATGAAGTCCAATTTTTTTTTAAATAAATGCAAAATAAATGCAACACTCCCAGACATACCCCACGCGAAGGTAAGGAAAAACTCACTAAAACCTAGCAATAGGAAAAAATGCACCACAGGCAATGTGGGGGAGAGAAACATTAGAAGGGCCATTCAAGGGGGGATCTCCCTTCTTAGATGTTGTGATAGTAGTGTTGCAGTAAAACAGGCGAACAGTTGGTAAGCATGCACTCATATGTGTAGTGAAACACAGATATGTGCATGCAATAGCAACTGAACAAGGCAAAGGGGCGGCGCAGAGAGGGTCGCATCCTCCCGGTCATCATTACGGGACGTCCAACACTCCGGTAATCACTCCGAGACAGCCACTCACAGGGAGACGGGACAGGCGTTAGACAGTTCGCGTGATTGTGATGGGCAGACATAGCAATAGATACAAGTGGTAAGCATATATGTGAATAGAATAGATATATGTAGTAAGCATATTATGTGAATAGAATAGAAGTACTTAATCCAGCAATGAACTCCACGTCTAAACCACGTTGACAGACCACGGACAGAAGACGGTAAGAAGCTGATCCATGGCCTCGGTGGTGCACATAGAACAGTCACTGCAATCTTGGCCAAGACCCCGAGACATCCACCACCTTGGTCAGCACTATGAGACAGCCACTCAGAGATGGGGGGGGGGGGGGGTTGGGACAGGGGTTAGAGAGTTCCCATGTTTGTAGTGGGCAGAGATGGAGCAATAAATACATGTAGTGAGCATATGCATACATGGTGACAGTAGAATCATAGTATATAAGAACATTTTGAAATTGAGTAATAGATAGAACCACTGCAAGCGTATGGATACAGGATGAGATACAAGACAATAGCTCAGGGCCGTATGCCCCGGGGGGGCAGGAGAAGCCACTCAGAAGGTTCAGCACTGCAGGCCAGACAGAAGGCGGTATGAAGCTGTTCCATGGGACCGGTTGAGACAGAGACAGAGGTTAAAAAGGTTCTCCCATGTCTGCAGAAAAGCAGACATGGGAGCAAATAGGCATCCTAACTAAACTAGACAGATTAATCTAAGGGTCAGTCCCCGACCAGGTGAGATCAGGGTAGGTTGAAGGAGAGAGAGAAAAGATGGGTCTTAAGCAGGGATTTAAAAGCTTCGACAGAGCAAGCGCCCCTGACAACGGCAGGTAATTTGTTCCACAGGTAGGGAGCGCGGTAGACAAAAGCTCTGTGGCCAGCGGATTTCTTTTTAACCCTAGGAATCTATATAAGCCCCGCATTTTGTGAGCGCAGAGCATGAACGGGCGAGTATCGAGAGATGAGGTCGGATAGATAGAGCGGTGCGAGCCCATTTAAAATTGTGTAGGTGAGGAGTAGCACTTTAAAGTCAGATCGGGCTTGAATAGGAAGCCAGTGTAAGGCGGACAAAACTGGTGTGATGTGATCACATTTTCTAGTTTTAGTTAGTATCCGTGCAGCAGCCGTATTTTGCACGAGTTGAAGATTTTTTTATGCTTGAATTAGGTAGGCCTGAAAAAAGTGCATTACAGTAGTCTAGACGTGATGAGACAAAAGCATGAATTAAGGTTTCAGCATCAGCCAGAATAAAAATGGGGCGAATTTTGGCGAGATTACGAAGATGGATATGTGCATTAAATGAGGGAGGAATAAAAAATTTCTCCGAGGTTTTTTATGGTGGAGCTCTGCGATACATGACAAGTATCAAAGTTGAGGGAGATGTCCTCAAAAAGGCCTCTGGTTTGGGGGGCCAACAATTAACATCTCAGTTTGATCTGCATTAAGGAGTAGAAGGTTTTGCGACATCCACTTTTTAATGGCAAGCAGGCAAGCCTCAAGATTTTGTAATTGGGAGGAATCATTTGGCTTAATAGGTATATATAATTGGGTGTCATCAGCGTAAAATGAAAGTTTATGCCAAATTTGCGTATGATATTGCAGAGGGGTAGCATGTAAATAGAAAATAGCAAAGGGCCCAGAACAGAGCCTTGTGGAACACCACATTGCACTGGGAGGGTCTCAGATGTTAAATAATTATAGACCACGCAGTGTGTCTTATCAGTTAAATAAGATTTAAAGGGGACATGCATTGCTATTCCTTGCACTATTTGGGCAACTTTACACAGTCTATGGAACACATATGTGACCAGGCATGGGCTTCAGGGTCATGTTGAGGGATCTTCAAATTATTATTATTATTTTTTACATATTATGAAAGTACAGATTCATACCTTCAAAATAAGCCATCACTTGAACATTTTGGTGGGATACTTTTCAAGCTACTTCCTATGAATCATGGTGATATCACAAAACGTATTCAGAGAAAAAGGGCCTTCAAGAGTTTACACTTACAGTGTAAAACAACTACAACACTACCCAGAATTCATTGTAATCCATGGCCCCCCTCTCTCTGGGGCAATTAACACCTGGCAGCCTTCCAGTCTCAGGCTCTTTGTTATGACAATGACTCTGTCTTGTGACACTGCAAACACAACACCCAGAGGAAAAAGGAAAAGTCATGATAGGTTATTAAAAAATTAGTGTGGTAGTGAAAGGTTAACCTTCTGTAGTGTGGTAGTGAAATGTCTAGTGTGATAGTAAAGGGTTAACCTTCTGTAGTGTGGTAGTGAAAGGTATAGTGTGATAGTAAAGGGTTAACCTTCTGTAGTGTGGTAGTGAAAGGTGTAGTGTGATAGTAAAGGGTTAACCTTCTGTAGTGTGGTAGTGAAAGGTGTAGTGTGATGGTAAAGGGTTAACCTTCTGTAGTGTGGTAGTGAAAGGTGTAGTGTGATAGTAAAGGGTTAACCTTCTGTAGTGTGGTAGTGAAAGGTTAACTTTCTGTAGTGTGGTAGTGAAAGGTCAACCTTCTGTAGTGTGGTAGTGAAAGGTTAACCTTCTGTAGTGTGGTAGTGAAAGGTGTAGTGTGATAGTAAAGGGTTAACCTTCTGTAGTGTGGTAGTGAAAGGTGTAGTGTGATGGTAAAGGGTTAACCTTCTGTAGTGTGGTAGTGAAATGTGTAGTGTGATAGTAAAGGGTTAACCTTCTGTAGTGTGGTAGTGAAAGGTTAACCTTCTGTAGTGTGGTAGTGAAAGGTCAACCTTCTGTAGTGTGGTAGTGAAAGGTTAACCTTCTGTAGTGTGGTAGTGAAAGGTTAACCTTCTGTAGTGTGGTAGTGAAAGGTAAAGGAACACTTTATACTTTTACTCCACTACATTTATCTGAACACATCAGTTACTAGTTACTTTGAAGAGAAACATTTAGCATAGAAAACATTGCAAAATGTTTGAAGCCTGACAACTTTAAGAGGACGTAATCAGAGCAGCATAACTGGACCACATACCACTTTAACATAACCTTTAATCAGAGCAGCATAACGTTAGGTTATGACTATAACCAAGTTCTGTTAGTTAGGGCGATGCTTGGCTTCGCCTTCTGCACTATCTCGCGTACGTGCACGCGTACTGAATAAACCACAAATGTACCTCTAATACCAGTATTAGTCTGACCACACCCCTCATCAGCTTACCTTCATAAGCAGGTGTGTGGTCACCTGCTCTCCTCCTTCCCAAGCTTTCACCACAAGGTGAGGTCAAGGGCTGCAGCGGCCGTCCGAAGCCAAGCATCGCCCTAACTAACAGAACTTGGTTATAGTCATAACCTAACGTTCTGTATCGTTAGGGCTCAGCTTGGCTTCGCCTTCTGCACAAGGGAGGCCAAGCGGAGCCACTTGGCTGACAAATACACCCCGCTGACAGCCCCCCAAAACCATCAGAACAGGGAGGGCCGAGCCCCCCCGACCCCCCCTAATGGAGGGTATCCCCCCTATTAGAGGCTTCACGGGAAGGCGACGGACCCGACCGTGCGAAGAGCTCTCAAGCAACTTAACGCACAGGGTGAGCAGACCGTGGCTTGACCCCACGACTACACACACGCACAACCCGCATGCCACCCGGGAACGAACGGAGGAACAACCTCGTTACTGCCCCCAGAATCACGGGGTCAAGGGCAAACCCAACCCCGTGGCAAGGCCGTAGCAGCGGAGCGCGAAGGAAGACCCAGACCCACCAAAGGGACTGGACCCCCGGAATGGGGGCCCGGAGAAGTCCATGATGCCAGCATCAAGACCCCACCAGGGGGGCACCTAGTGACCCCGCCCCTCACATCGCCAGCGTATTCGGACAAAGGCCCCTCAGCCGAGCGGGCCCTGTCCCCCTCAACAGCACACCGCCTGGAACACAAGCCCTGCAACAGGCAGACAGCATGGTCATAACACACAAGAGTTAACCAACGGAACAGGCAGTGCACCGGGGAAGACCAGGCAACAGGCTGTCAACCCAAGCCTGGAACAACTGCGGACGAGGCAGGCGCCAGAAAGGACAGCCGAAACAGCCGCCCCGGCGGAAGGGGCGTATGCTGGCGTTGTCGCATAACCAAGCTTTCAACAGCACGTCAGGAGCGGGATCCGTAGACCACACGGCCCCTGACAGCTGCCCACAGAAAAGCCCATACGATCGGCAGACGTCATGAACGTGCAGGGGCACCCTCAACCGGAGAACCGGGAGTTGACACTGCAGCAACACACCAGAGAACCAACCACCCAGGCATCACCCCATGCAACGGTTGGTCCCATAACCCCTCAGGAAAACCCCGAAACGCACCGGCGGTACCACCGCAGCCCGCGTTCCGGTTCCCAACAGGGCCATCCCGGGCCTACAGGTCAACGGGCATCACCCCGGACCGGGCCCGGCGATACGGGGAGCACAGGATCCCAAAGGAGGTTAACCCCACCCAACAGGCTCCTCAGCGCCAAAACGCAAGAGAAGAGCGTAATATGGAAGACCAGCCCCCAGCACCCCGCACTCGGTACCAACAAGGGGTCCCATAACGCACAACCCTGTGACACCCGGATCGACCTAGCATTTTTCCCCCCGAAAAAACCCTAAGTCCCTCAGGGTACCAGAACAGCAGATCTGCATCCCCAGCGGACAACGGGTGCACTGATCTGGACCAGCGCGACCAGAACCAGTCCCGTGCCCTAACCACGCCGACCTGCCAACCCCAGGAGAAGGGGCAGATATGCGCGTCTGATCCCAACATAAAAAGAAGGCGCCACCCAGACGTGTCGGTATGAACCGCGTCCGGCGGCCCACCCCTAGGGCGTGAGACCCTTCCCATATGCCCAGACCCATTCCGTCATCATCCCCTGACATGAACGGGAACCCATCGACAACACACAGGATGTCGGAAGAGGAAAAACCCCCATCCCAATTGCTCCATAAAAACGCTGTTTCACCAAAGCAAACGAGGCGCGCCAGTCAGCAACGGCCAAAGCACATCCTGAGCCAGCACTATGTGTGCGTTTGGACATACCCACATCAACAATAGGCCGGCTAGACCACCATATTGAATCCCCAAGACGCCCAGGGAAACGACAAGAGGGGCGAGATGCAATCAACTCCATGAATGAACATTCAACTCTTTATAAAATAAAGAAAAGGCATCACATGTATGACCTAACTGCACAGCTGGGAGTAAAAAACCCTGTGTTTTCACATGATTTTAATCCAGTCACTCCTCTTAATCAGAGTGTAAGACCAGATTCCCCCAGAAACACCTTCCCACATGAGACCACGGTCAAGAAAAAGATATGTAAACTGTGAGACACGTGACCAACAGACTCAAGTTTGACACAAAAACGAGCGCAGCAGGTTAAGTCCTGCGCTCTACCCTCGACATCTTTACGACACCAGCTCATGGAAGGCGTCGCCATAGCAACAACGCTATAACGGGCGGGGAAAACCCACCGGATCCTGTCATAACAGGAGTCGGTAGAATACCCCTCCCCCCCCCCCCCCTCCCCCGCCAAGCACTGGCTTGGCCCTGACTGGCTCAGCAGGAGGGTCAACAACCTCTAAACCAATCAAGTGGGTAAAGGAGGGGTTTATCCGACACCCCCTCCCGAAAAACACACCTTCTATCCCTACACACAGAAAACAACCGTAGCCATTTTGAAAACCTCTGGTAGAACAAAACACATATAGCATAAGCTAATACAATGTTAGCTACCCACAAAGTGTAAAAGGGTTTACAACAAAAAACACAAGTCGCCTGTGCGTGAATCCCATACCCGCAGCCTAAGCTATAGGAAGACGTTGAACGAGAGTAATGGCTAGGCCATGAAAAGTGTGTACGAGCATTACTGCAACTAACAACACAGCGTTGTGAACACATACTTAGTTAAAGCAATGGAATATCACCAGTTCTAATTGCATGTGGAGCATCAAGCTAATAGAACCTATTACCGAGTGTAAGTTGCAGACCTTGCTTAAAAACTCGTAACACAACACAACTCATTCCCCCAACGTAACAGGGTAGATTCATAAAACACAACCCCACCACATGATTTGTATTGAAGAAACACAGTTTGTTCGGCCAACCACAGTCCCCCTTATATCAGGGAACTTTTTTATTAAATAAATAATATGTGATCAAGGCACAAAATCATAGGGGGGCCGGGGAGGGTGTAGAGGAGGGGACACAGAGGGGGAAAAGTCACTCAGCGGCGCCTGCCACCTCGCGCCGCTCGAGTCTGGCCACCCCGGGGAGCCCCGGAGGGACGGTAGTTTACAGTCTGCTGGACACGACGTTCCCTACCGTCTCCTCCGGTCTGGGATGGGCCGGCGGTGGCTGAAGCGTCGCCTCGTCTCCTAGCCCTCTTGGCAGGGCCAGCAGCGGCGGCGGGAGCAGTGGTAGCGGCGACGGAGACAGCTCGACGTCGCGGAAGCCTTCTGCCCCCACCGGCAAGGACGGGAGGCGGAAAATGGGGTTGGAGGATGGATCTCTCCTCTGCCATCTCTCTGCATGTTGAGGTCATCAATAGCAGGGCCTTCCCGAACAGGCCAGCGTCGGAGAGGTCGGCCGTCAGAAGAGGGGCTCTCTTCTTCTCAGGTACACGAGCCTGCTCCAGCCAAAGGTGACGCTGGCCCAGGGTGGCCAGGGCGCGCACTTTACCCATGGCTATGGCTAGCACCTGGGAGAGGTGCAGCACAGCTCCCGCAGCCTGGGTGATCTGATCGCACCTCACCTCGTTCAGATCCGCGCCGCCCGTCATTATCCCCGATACAAATCTAGCCAGGTGGGCGATGTTAGAAGCCTGAGCCAGCGACTGTGTACCGGCGATAAATGACTGGTCACCCCAATAAGCCAATCGCCTAGCCGACCTCCCCTGGAGGACCGGCTTGCATAGGGGCTCCCACACCATATCCGGACAGAGGAGCGCGGCCATCGGATTGTCAAGCCGAGGTACGCCCTCCCCCATACCTTTGACCAACCCCGACACCCGCGTAACTGGTACGTAGGCGGGAGTCAGTCCCATGATGTTGGAGACCGCCTGGCCCCGACGAACATAGGCCCCCATCGATGGGAAAAATGGGTAGACAACGTCCACCCCTCTCACCGGGGGACGCTGCCAGGGATGGCCTATGAGGTCATCAGGGACAGGAGCAGGCAATGGCTGCGGCAGCGGCACACCGTTTGCAGCGGCGGCTACCGCCATGAGCTCGGGAAACAAGGCCCGCAGTTCCCCCTGCGGACCCTCCTCCACCGATCCCGCATCCCTCGCATACAGCAGGCTGCGACTGGTCAAGGAGCCACAATCCGATGCGGCCGACAGTAGGGCATCCTGTTGATGAGGCCAAGGTGGTTCCCCGACATCCTCGAACAAGGCGCCCCGTGGAGCCATTTCCCCCCACCCCGGGGTCTCCGGAGGAGGGATACTCTCCTCCACGGGACCATCATACAAGAACCCGTCCGCCTCCTCCATGAAGTCTTCAGTTTCCATCAGAAATCCAGAGTCGGACGCGGCCTCGCTGGTCTCCAGCAATTCCCCAAACCCAGGCCGTTCGCGTCTGCACGCCACCATGTGACGACGTGAGCGAGCAGACGCAAAAAGTTTTCGTCGCAAATCCCCTGGCTCTAAGACAATCCCCCGTTCATCAACGGGCGATTCCCCAGAAACAGAGGAACCAGAGTCGAGATCAGGCCATCGCCGGAGCGACGGCTCCGAACCCTCGGCTCGTCGGTGAGGAAAACTATCCACCGGCAGTCTCCCGGGCTGGGTCGGCAACCACGAGAGTGGCAACAGCCCAGCACCGGAACGCACGACGGAGGCGGGAATGGAGAATCGGTGGTGAAGAGTAGGTCTAGCGGGTCTACTCTCCGCGGAATACATTATGACCCAAACCTTTTTCTTATATAAACAAGTGAGAGAAGAAAAAGGTTAGGCACAATGTAAACCTAGTCACAACTCTTTTCAACTTATCAACGACACGTCAAGTGGGGTACTACCGAGGCACTTCCTTGTGGTGAAAGCGAGAAGGAGGAGAGCAGGTGACCACACACCTGCTTATGAAGGTAAGCTGATGAGGGGTGTGGTCAGACTAATACTGGTATTAGAGGTACATTTGTGGTTTATTCAGTACGCGTGCACGTACGCGAGATAGTGCAGAAGGCGAAGCCAAGCTGAGCCCTAACGATACAGAACTGGACCACATACCACTTTAACATAACCTTTAATCAGAGCAGCATAACTGGACCACATACCACTTTAACATAACCTTTAATCAGAGCAGCATAACTGGACCACATACCACTTTAACATAACCTGTAGATAACATAACCCCCCCCCCCCCCTTTCCTCACTAATGAAACTATGCCGCAGAGTTAGAATGTTAGCTTAGCGGCCGTTGCTGACTTGCTAAAGCAAAAATAAGTCTCCTTAGCCAAATTGAAATGCCAAAACTATTAATGGCAAGGTCCATGAGCAAGTGGAGAAAAACTCAGTACAATGAAACACTATGCAACGACCACTGCAAACGGCGAGTGCTTGATTGATTGATTAATTGAAAATGTTATTAACAGATTGCAGAATGGGTACAATACAGTACAGCTCATTACACACAATTGTTAAGGGGATGCAGACCAGAGGTGCGTGCGATATGGGAGCTACTGAAATTAGGGGGGTGAAGCCTCCTTTAAGGGCAGAAAGTCATTAGGTTTAAGCCATGTCACAGTGAGGCCCAATAAGTCGAGACTATATGGTCTGTTATCAGTTCATTTACCAAAAAAGCTTTGGTTGGCAGTAGGGGTGGGACGATACATCGATCCAGATCGATATATCGATCTATTATCAATGATCAAATAGGATCGATGCAACTTAAAAAGATCTATTCATATTGCGATACTCTTATTTTGAAAATCCCATGGAGTGTCGTATCCGCTCGGCTCGGATCAACAGCACACAGCAGTAGCTTCTAGAGCGTCACTAGAGCAAGGCTAGTGTGCCTATTCTGCGACCCAAAACAAGTCTCTGCTGTTTTATTCCGCAACGGGTCAAATGCATCTAACCTGCTTTGCAATCCTCGCCATTCCATTATGCCCACGTTGCGTTAAAGATCGAAATTAATGTTACGTTAGCGTAAGCTAACAACAAGCTAACCCAGAGCCAAGTGTGAACTGGGAAGGAGGGGGGTTACTGCATTCTCGAGACAGCGCCACTACCAGGATCTGGCCGGTACTGCACCTTCGGACTCCCAATATGCCTTTTCCAGCCAAAATACAGCTCTGTGACAGTGAATAGGATATTAATATAAAAAATAAATAAAAATAAAAATAAAAACCAAAAACAGTGAACAGGAGGACTATTTGTATTAAAACAATACATTGTTTTTCATTTAAATGTCTGGAAGAGCTCAAAAATAAAAATGTCAAATGATATTTCCATTGCATTTTTTTTGTTGATTTAAATGTTACTGATTGTGTTAAATGGGCATATAATATCATCTCATATCGATCGCAGGCACCTGAATCGAATCGTATCCTATCCTATCGTGGCAGACATTGTGATATCGGAAAATATCGTATCGTTGTCCAAAGAATCAATATCGTATCGTATCGTGATGAAACTGGTGATTCCCACCCCTAGTTGGCAGAGAGCGAATGTTGATAAGGCCAACCTTCACGCACTCTGAGCGATTTTCAGCTATGCGGGTAGGTTTAATCGCAATTAAGTTGGCATGGTTTATCGCACAAGGACGAGCTGGGTAAAGCAGAGCGTAACAAGATATTCTAGTTTTGATTGGATATACCGGGTTAGGGATAGAGATAGAAAGAGAGGAGTGGGGGAGGGACCCAGCATGGTTAGGAAAGGTATAGGGATTGGCAGGCTCCATCGGTTTAGCATGACTAGCAGGCTCGCTACGAGCCTGTACCCTGGCATGCTTGTGGGGTGGCTGTCAGCCCAAAGCTATAATCTTGTCTATATTTCTAGATAAGAGAGAGGCGCCTTGCATGTTAGGATGCACGCCGTCCTTTCTCAGCAAGCCAGGGTGCCCCCAGAAAGAGGACCAGTTATCCACGAACCCTAAGCCCTGTTCTTTACAGTATTTTTCCAGCCATCGGTGTAGAGAAGCTGTCCTACTCATGAACTCATCATCATGCCTGTTTACAGGCAGGGGGCCAGAGAACATTACTCGATGCCGACTCATCTTTCTGGCGAGGTCAGAAAGCCTAACTATGTTAATCTTTGTGACCTCAGAGACTTTCATCCTACAGGCATTATTTCCGACGTGTATAACAATATGCTAAAATGTATCTTCAGTGGGTGCGGGATGTGTGTTATCTTTTCCTTTTTCTATGCTATTCGCCAGAAATCTCAGGTTGGCTTCAATGTCGGTAGCTCTGGCTTCCCCAAAACATTTAATCTCGGCTGGCTTGCCTACTTTATATGCCGGGTGGAGTCGCCAATCACAAGGACAGGTAGACAGGGTTTCAGTGGAGACCGCTGCGTGCTGGCACTGGAACCCGCAACACGTGTAAGATTGTATACAAAATATACAATATAAAAAACTAAAAGGCTAAATGCAGAGAGGCAGAGCAAATTTTTTGTAATAAATAGTTAAATAGATAATGCTGATGTGTTCTAAGAAATGTCCCTCACAACACATGCAAGTGAGTGAGTGAGTGAGCGAGTGAGATTGGCCATGTGTAGCTCACGGCGACAGTCGTGTGCGCCATGAGAATGAAGGAAATAAATAAATAACTTGCTGTTGGTGGTTTGATCAGTTTCTTGTTTAATATCACTCCCTAACCCCCAGGCATCCTGACCTACAGGCATCTCCATGGTGCACCATTTTCCAGGAGCATGCTCCATCGTCTTGTTGGCAAGCGGTCAGGGAAGAATGTTTTCCAAGCACATCCCAATTGGCCCGTGGTATTCAGAGCCTTAGACCT
This sequence comes from Notolepis coatsorum, assembly GCF_963971535.1. Classification (NCBI taxonomy): domain Eukaryota; kingdom Metazoa; phylum Chordata; class Actinopteri; order Aulopiformes; family Paralepididae; genus Notolepis; species Notolepis coatsorum. The sequence goes on along the minus strand of NC_140170.1, from coordinate 164,338,778 downwards.
CTCCATCTATGGGTAAGCAGCACGATAAGAAGTCCCCGGCAAATCATGGTCAAGCAGCAGCTCTTGGAAGCACTGTAGAACTCGCTGGAGGAGGTTTGATCAGTTTCTTGTTTAATCTCAGTCCTTATTCTGCAGGCACCCTCGTCTACAGGCATCTCCACGGTGCACCGTCTTCCAGGAGCATGCTTGATCAGCTAAAGGGTCAGGGAAGAATGTTCCTCAGAACATTCCAATAGGCCGACTGAATTCAGTTTTCTTCACCTCCCTCTGGAAAATGTGTGAAAGAGCCTTACGTCAGAGACACACAGGACGCCCAATTGTCAATAGACCTGTCTCAAACCCTGCCCCTTTTCTTGATCCTCCAGTCACAGCTGTCGCTTACCTCTGACTTCCTCGTACAAACTTTGTTTGTACGAGGAAGTCAGAGGTAAGCGACAGCTGTGATTGGAGGATCAAGAAAAGAGGGCAGGGTTTTGAGACAGGTCCATTGTGAAGCAAGCAGGAGCCTGGCTGTTCACACCAGAAGAGCAGGAGCCTGGCTGTTGAATGAATGAATGAATGAATGAATGAATGAATGAATGAATGAATGAATGAATGAATGAATGAATGAAAACTTTATTTAACAGATTGCAGAATGGGTACAATACAGTACGGCTCAATACATACAATTGTTAAGGGGATGCAGACCTGAGAAAGACGTTTGTCTTGTTTCCATCAGGGTCCCCCATTTTCAATTCATAGAGACATTTATGACATACACAACATACATGACATTTATGGCATAGGGACATACAGTATAGGTATTTAGTACTGATACATTTGTGACATAAGCGGTATTCAAATATACAGTACTGTTACCCCTAGATCCTGACAGAGTATATACATATGATGGGGAGGGGACTGTACATTAGGAGGGGGTGGGTGGGTGGGAGGGAAGTATACATACGGCGGGGAGGGAATATATACATGCGGTGGGGAGGAGACTGTCTATTAGGAGGTGGTGGGGGTTTTGGGCATTTACGGTGGCCAGTTTCGAATTGCAGCCTCCCGTAGGTGCTCTTTAAGAGCGGTTTTGAATGTGGGCAGGGATTCACATTCCTTTACAGCTTTGGGTAGGGCGTTCCACATTGTTGTGGCATAATTGCGAAACGTGTTTAGTCCCTTGTTTGAGCCGAATCTGGGTTTAACATGATTTGTTGAGCTTCCTCTGGTGTAGTGGTTGTGGTATTCACTGACCTTTGGGAAGTATTTTGACATGTACATGGGCACCCCGGTCGTATAGTGTATCTTGTAGACCAGGCCCATTGCAAGTTGCTGTACTCTGTCGTCTACTCTAAGCCATCCTAGGTTGTCAAAGTGGGCAGGGGTGAGGTGGGTTCTGGGGTTCAGGTCAAGTAGTAGTCTGACCAGTTTGTTTTGTGATGTTTGTAATTTTGTTTTAAGCGCCTTTGAGGTGCTTTGGTACCATGAGGTGCACGCATAGTCATAGTACCCTTGAATGAGTGCTCCTGCCAGAGTCTTCAGGGTATTCTTGTTTACCAGAGAGGAGATCCGGTACAAGAATCTAGTTCGTTGGTTGACTTTTTTTATTACATTGGATGCCATTTTGTCACAGGAAAGATTTGCCTCTAGGATGGAACCCAGGTAGGTAATTTCGTCTTTCCTTGTGACAATATTGTCACCCACTGTAACTGAGAAGCCGTCGGTCTTGCTGAGTTTGTTATTTGAACCGAAGAGAATGGACTCTGTTTTGCCCATGTGTAATGATAGTTTGTTATCAGCGAGCCATATGCAGATTTTGCCTAGTTCCGTGCTGAGGGTTTTTTCAACCTGCAACTTGTTCTTGTCAGAGACCAGCAGGGCTGAGTCGTCCGCAAACAGGAACAAGTTGCAGTCACAGGCTGACGACATGTCATTTGCATAAATTAGGAAGAGTAGCGGTCCTAGTATGCTTCCTTGTGGAACACCACAGCTCACTGTGAGGGGGGGGATAGAGTACCGTTTACCTCTACCATCTGTTCTCTCCCCTCCAGGTAGGATTGCATCCAGCTCACTGATAAGCTATCAAAACCAATTGCTTTTAGCTTGTCCATTAGAATGGAGTGATTGACAGTGTCGAAGGCTTTTTGTAGGTCCAGCATGACCATGCCGCAGTATTTGCCCGCGTCCACCTCTTGTTTGATGTGGTCGTTCAAATAGAGGAGGCATGTGTCAGTGGATGTCAGAATGGAGGTAGGTGAATTCCAATGGGTGAAGGCAATCACAGAGACGGAGAGTGTTTACTCTTGAACAGGTTCGACTTTAATAGTAAGAACACAGAGTAAATTCTAAGAGAGACAAGTGCTAAATAGCACAGGTAGGAATAAGGTAAATAGGAGCTTATTGGAGGTCCAGAGTAGAACCGTCCGCGTTATCCCCGAACGCAATTAGTGAAGACCTGACAATGAACAAGCAGAAGACAGGTAGGTTACATAGACACCACATACCAACATTCCACACACACCCCCGTGACAGCCAATCAGGAACCACCCCTAAGTGACAGCACTAATTGACAGGGAGATGACAGGTGACAAGCCCAGTGACATATGCCAGGAATGTGGGTGGTCACCGACCACAGTCGGTGTCCAGAACGTAACAGTACCCTCCCCCGACGAACGGCACCAGACGTTCACCTAGGAGCCTCGGGATTCAGCCGCCGGAAATCAACGATCAGGCTGGGATCTAAAATATCCCTTTGAGGCACCCAAGAACGCTCTTCTATCCCGTACCCCTCCCAATCCACCAAGAACTGAAACCCCCTACCCCTCCGCCTACAACCCAGTATCCTCCGCACCGTGTAAATGGGTTGACCGCCAATAAACCGGGGCGGAGGAACCACAGGCAGTGGCGGGGCCAAGGGCGATGAGAGGAATGGCTTCAACAGGGACACATGAAACGTCGGATGAACCCTCATAGAGCTCGGAAGTCGTAGCTTGTAAGCCACTGGATTAACCCGATGAATCACTTTAAATGGTCCTATAAAGCGAGGAGCCAGCTTCTTGGATTCCACCCGGAGAGGGAGATCCCGGGTGGAAAGCCAAACCCGCTGCCCTGGACGGTAAACTGGAGCCGGACGACGCTTACGGTTAGCCTGCCGTTGGGTACTAACCGAAACCTTCTGTAGCGCCTTCCGAACCTGTTTCCACGTCCTGCGACAGCGAGCCACATGTGCCTGGGCCGAGGGCACCTCCGCCTCCTGCTCCTGCTCGGGAAACAGAGGAGGTTGAAAACCATACTGGCACTGAAAGGGAGACATACCGGTAGAAGAGGAGAGAAGGGTATTATGCGCGTACTCAGCCCAAGCCAACCTCCTACTCCACGTTGCCACGGACTACCGGCAACGTAACATCTCAAGACCCCCTCCAAATCCTGGTTGACCCGCTCCGTCTGCCCGTTCGACTGCGGATGGAACCCAGACGACAGACTGACAGAGGCGCCGAGGCCGGCGGCAAACGCCTTCCAGAACCTGGAGGCGAACTGAGGACCCCGGTCCGACACGATATCCACTGGCAGCCCGTGGACCCGAAAGACATGCTGTATAACTAAATCAGCAGTCTCCCGGGCCGATGGAAGCTTGGGGAGAGGGACAAAGTGAGCCGCCTTAGAGAACCGATCCACCACCACCAAAATGGTGGTGAACCCGTCCGAAAGGGGAAGACCAGAAATAAAGTCCAGAGATATGTGTGACCAGGGTCGTTTAGGAATAGGAAGTGGTCGGAGGAGACCCGCCGGTGCCCGTCGAGAGGTCTTACTACGTGCGCACACCGGACAGGCCGCCACAAAGGAACGCGTATCCCCCTCCACTGTCGGCCACCAGAACCTCCTACGGATAAATTCCAGGGTCCTGGTTGCCCCTGGGTGGCTGGTGAGGGATGACGCATATGCCCACTGTAGCAAGCGTGAGCGCGCCACCATGGGAACATATGACCGTCCCGGAGGACCCCCACCTGGATCGGGCTCCCGCGTTAGCGCCGACCTTACCACCCTCTCTATGCCCCAAGACACGGGTGCCAAAATCAAGGCCGGTGGAATAATGGGATGGGGCTGCTCCTCCCGACCAGGAAGATCAAACTGGCGCGACAAAGCGTCAGGTTTGATATTCTTGGAGCCGGGTCTATAGGAGATGGTATATCGAAATCGTGTGAAGAACAACGTCCACCTGGCCTGGCGAGCGTTAAGGCGTTTAGCCCCTTGGATGTAAGCCAAGTTCTTATGATCAGTCCAAATAATGAAAGGATGTGCCGCCCCCTCTAACCAATGTCTCCACTCCTCCAGTGCCAATTTGATCGCCAATAACTCCCGATTACCCACGTCGTAATTACGCTCGGCTGGTGACAGACGGCGAGAAAAAAAAGCACACAGGTGCACTTTCCCATCCTTTAAGCATTTCTGAGAGAGCACCCCCCCCACCGCGACGTCAGAGGCATCCACCTCCACAATGAACGGAACCTCTGCGTCATGGCGGATCAATACAGGAGCGGATGTAAAACGACGTTTAAGATCGCAGAAGGCCGACTCAGCCCTAGGCGACCATTCAAAGCCAGGGAGAGAGGCTTTAGTGAGAGCTGTTAAAGGATTGGCTAAGGCGCTAAAGTTGCGAATAAAGCGCCTGTAAAAATTTGCAAAGCCCAAAAAACGTTGTAACCCCTTGAGCGACGAAGGTCGTGGCCAGTCCAAAACTGCACTCACCTTGGCTGGATCCATGCGCAGATCGCCCTTCGTCAACACAAAGCCCAGGAAGGACACGGTGTCCGTGTGAAACACACACTTCTCAGCCTTAACGAATAGTTGATGCTTGAGGAGACGGTCTAGCACCTCCCGAACGTGCATTTGGTGTTGCACCATATCGCGAGAAAAAATCAGGATATCATCTAAGTAGACAAACACCGACACCCCAATCAAGTCTCGCAGCACGTCGTTAACCAGGGCTTGGAAGACTGCCGGAGCATTAGCCAAACCAAAGGGCATGACCAAATACTCATAGTGCCCATTGGGTGTGTTAAATGCAGTCTTCCACTCGTCTCCCTCTCTAATCCTGACCAGATTGTATGAATTACGTAAGTCAAGTTTAGAAAAGACCTGTGCCCCCTGTAAGCACTCAAAGGCCGTGTCCATGAGAGGTAAAGGATATCGGTTCTTGATGGAAACGTCATTCAATCCCCTATAATCAATGCATGGGCGCTGATCCCCATCTTTTTTATCAACAAAGAAGAAGCCAGCGCCGGCAGGGGAAGTGGACGGGCGTATGTGCCCCGCAAGCAATGCCTCCTCTATGTAGGTGTTCATGGCCAAGGTTTCGGGGCGTGAGAGAGAGAACATTCGCCCGCGAGGCGGGGAGGTACCGGGTAGAAGATTAATGGGACAGTCGTATGATCTATGAGGCGGAAGTGCTTTAGCACGCGTCTTGCTAAAAACGTCCGCCAGGTCCCAATAGATCTCAGGCACCCCTATCAAATCGGGATTAGAGGGTAGATCAGAATCTGCCACGCTCCCCACTATCCTGGAGAAAGAGGGAGGAGACAAAAGAGAAGAGGGGGGGGGAGACAAGGGTTTGGGCAAACTCCCGCTGACGATCGACTTGACGTCGGCCGCCGTTGAGAGTTCGCCCGTGCTCCAATTAATGATATGAACACATGATGACAACCAGGGATGACCCAACACCATGACAGAATAGGGGGAAAAGATGACAAAAAATGTAACCCATTCCCACTCCCCACCCGCCACCCGGATGTGTAAAGGAACCGTGCGCTGGGTGACGCTCCCACTGCCCAGAGGCCGACCGTCCAGGGCATAAACTGGTAAGGGAACCCCTAAATCCTCCACTGGGGTTCCCCACTCCTTCACCAATCCCACGTGAATAAAATTGCCCGCCGCCCCTGAGTCAATGAGAGCCTTAGTTCCCCTAATGTCACCCCCACAGTTGATCGCCACCTCAAAAAATGTACGAGAATCAGTGGTTTTGGCAGGAATGAGCCCACCTGCTGGCGCTTTCTCGAAGCCTGACGGCGCACCTTCTATTCCCGACTGGCGCCGAGCCGATACAGCCTGGACCCGACAGCTGCCGAAGCGGTGACCGGTGCGACTGCACCGGAAGCAGCGTCGCTCTTTGATGAAGCGCTGCCTCTCGTCGTCCGAGAGCGACAGCGCTCCAAGCTGCATGGATTCATCACCCAGTGGCCCACTCGTATAATGCATGGAAGTATCAACACCAGGAGAAGAAGGAAAACATACCTGGGTGTTGTTGACACGCTCCTTCTCCCTCTCCTGGTGCCGATTGTCCATCTTGATGGTGGTGTTGATCAGCACTTCCAGCTGCTCGGGGATCTCACGCGCGGAGAGCGCATCTCGCATCCGCGCTGAGAGTCCCCTGACGAACAGAACCACGCAGACGTTCTCCGCCCAAGCTGTCTCCCGAGCCAAGATCCGAAAATTGATAGCGTAAGCTGCGACCGTGCGGAGGCCCTGCCGGCAGTCGAGAAGACGACCACCAGCCTCGAAGATCGAGAGTACCCGGGAAGTATCGAATACTCTTCTCAACTCCCGGGTAAAGGCGTCCAGACTGTCGCAGATTATCGCCCCCGCCTCTAATTCCGCCGTAGCCCAGGAGAGAGCTTGACCGGTGAGCAGTGTGATAATATACGCTACCTGTGCTGTCTCCGATGGAAATGATCGTGGTTGCAGCCGGAAAACGAGTAGATACTGGGTGATGAATTCCCGACAACCATCCGGTGATCCGTCATAGCGAGCGGGCGCCTGCAGTTGTGGCTCGTAGGACCGTTCCTGGACCCCGAACACCACCCGACTCTCCTCTACGTGGATCGTTGCTTCTCCCGTCGCCGACTGAACACCAGCCACTCCTTCTTGGGCTTGTCGGGCTGTGGCCAACGCCGACTGCGCCACCGCTTGGGATGAGCCGACGATCCCGTTGAGTCGGACTAACTCGGCGCCGACCAGCTGTTGATGTTCCTCCATCTGTGTCTGGGCTGCTCCCTGCGCCTGGAGCATCTCCATGATGGCCTCCATGGAATTCTGATGGTCAGGTCTTCTGTCAGAATGGAGGTAGGTGAATTCCAATGGGTGAAGGCAATCACAGAGACGGAGAGTGTTTACTCTTGAACAGGTTCGACTTTAATAGTAAGAACACAGAGTAAATTCTAAGAGAGACAAGTGCTAAATAGCACAGGTAGGAATAAGGTAAATAGGAGCTTATTGGAGGTCCAGAGTAGAACCGTCCGCGTTATCCCCGAACGCAATTAGTGAAGACCTGACAATGAACAAGCAGAAGACAGGTAGGTTACATAGACACCACATACCAACATTCCACACACACCCCTGTGACAGCCAATCAGGAACCACCCCTAAGTGACAGCACTAATTGACAGGGAGATGACAGGTGACAAGCCCAGTGACATATGCCAGGAATGTGGGTGGTCACCGACCACAGTCGGTGTCCAGAACGTAACAAGTGGAGTGGGACGTTCTGAAGCCAGATTGGAATTCGTAGATTAGATTTTTTTCCGCCAGGTACTTTTCGACCTGTTCGTAGACTATTTTCTCCATGACTTTCGAGATGGAGGTAAGAATAGAAACAGGGCGGTAGTTGCCTGGGTCTAATTTGCTGCCCTTTTTGTGCAGAGGGGTCACTCTCGCAATTTTGAAGTCCTTGGGGACGTGCCCCTGTTTTATAGAGAGGTTTATTATGTGTGTGATGACTGGGGTGATGGCGGCTGCTGCGTCTCTGAGGAATTTGGAGGGGATGTTGTCATGGCCAGTGGCCTTGTTAGGTTGGAGGGCGCTCAATTTTTTGAGTACCTCATCGGTTGTTACCATTTCAAGTTTGAAGTCGTCTTTGTGGACCCCTAGGTTTTTGTAGTATGCTACTATGTGTTCTACCCCATAATGCCCTGAGTGGGAGGGTAGTTTGTTTACCAGTGTTGTGGCTATGTTTGTGAAAAAGATGTTTAAGTAATTGGCTACATCCAGCTTGTCTGTGATGAGCGTGTTGTCCGTCTTGAGTCTGTTCACACCAGAAGGGCAGGAGCCTGGCTGTTCACACCAGAAGAGCAGGAGCCTAGCTGTTCGCACCAGAAGAGCAGGAGCCTGGCTGTTCACACCAGAAGAGCAGGAGCCTGGCTGTTCACACCAGAAGAGCAGGAGCCTGGCTGTTCGCACCAGAAGAGCAGGAGCCTGGCTGTTCACACCAACAGAGCAGGAGCCTGGCTGTTCACACCAGAAGAGCAGGAGCCTGGCTGTTCACACCAGAAGAGCAGGAGCCTGGCTGTTCACACCAGAAGGGCAGGAGCCTGGCTGTTCACACCAGAAGAGCAGAAGCCTGGCTGTTCACACCAGAAGGGCAGGAGCCTGGCTGTTCACACCAGAAGAGCAGGAGCCTGGCTGTTCACACCAGAAGAGCAGAAGCCTGGCTGTTCACAACAGAAGGGCAGGAGCCTGGCTATTCACACCAGAAGAGCAGGAGCCTGGCTGTTCACACCAGAAGGGCAGGAGCCTGGCTGTACACATCAGAAGAGCAGAAGCCTGGCTGTTCACACCAGAAGGGCAGGAGCCTGGCTGTTCACACCAGAAGGGCAGGAGCCTGGCTGTTCACACCAGAAGGGCAGAAGCCTGGCTGTTCACACCAGAAGAGCAGAAGCCTGGCTGTTCACAACAGAAGGGCAGGAGCCTGGCTATTCACACCAGAAGAGCAGGAGCCTGGCTGTTCACACCAGAAGAGCAGGAGCCTGGCTGTTCACACCAGAAGAGCATGGAGCCTGGCTGTTCACACCAGAAGAACAGGAGCCTGGCTGTTCACACCAGAAGCCATTTCTCTGTGCCGATCAACAAGAGATTCTGCTCCTCTGCTCCAATCACACACCAACCACAAAACTATGGTTGAAGATGGCGAGCCAGCCGTGGCATGGCGTGGTCTGAATGGTACAATGGGTCAACATGGGAAACTGGCTGCTCCTCCTGGTACTTCACCATCCGGTGTGTCCCTGGCATTAGACTTCTCCATCTACTAAGTGAGAACGAGTAAAGTCCCAGCAAGTCACAACTCTTTTAAGCATTGCTGGAGGTCGTTTGATCAGTTTCTTGTTTAATATCACACCTTAACCCTCAAGCACCCTCACCTGAATCTTCCAGGGGCATGCTTCATAACTTTGTTGGCAAGAGATCAGGGAATAATTCTTTACACCAGTAATTTACACCAGATATCCTAGTCTACACCAGTAATTTACACCAGCCATCCTAGCCTCATAGCCTACATCTTATCCTTAGCTTATACTTACAAAATATCAGTAGTTCAAGCCTTCCCTGTTTTTTATTGCATAATCAACTAGAAAGGTGTGCTCAGTAGTGTGCAAATCTCCACCGGGTGGCATTCACCTACACATTAGGCAGGGCTTAATTGTAGGGGCAGGGCAAACATAGATCAATGAAAGCAGATTTTTTTTTTGCTTATTTCTGTATGTACACTCAACGTGACTGTAAATGCGGGAAACCTCAGTTGCCTTTTGAGTTTAAATAAATGTTTGAAATGAAATGAAACTATGACACTATTATACAATAACACTATTACACACTATTACACTATCACACTAGTACAATATTACATAATTACATTATCACATTATTACACAGTATGAATGAATGAATGAATGAATGAATGAATGAATGAATGAATGAATTACACTATTATACACAGTATTGGGAGGAATAAACCTTTAAAACTATTTGGGTGGAATAAACCTTTAAATCTGCAAGGTTATTGACACCTCCCACAAGTATCTATGACAAATGGTTCATTAGATACGAAGGGGGGGGGGGGGGCTTATTGCAATGGACAATAATGGAAATTCATTAATAAAAGTTGAATGCATAGGTATAGCAACAGCAATAGGTTCACTGGCATGTTTTAAACAGGTGCCAGAGAGCTGATTACCAGTAAACCTGTGTAATGTCGCCCTCCTGTAGTCAAATGGTGTAACTTCATACTGAATATTATGTATTTCAATGGACAATGATGGAAATTAATAAAAATAAAATACTTATCATTGATTGATCTGGTCAGGTCCCTGGGCTGCGTGTATGCTTTCTACAACGCAGTTGCGTTTCCGGGTTGCTCTGATTGGCCGCTGACCCCACGTGACCCTACGCTATTACGCCCCCTGTAACACTTCCCCCGGTCCTGTGGGGGACCAACCGGCAACCCTCCGCCCGGTTCGGTTGGTCCAGGACTCAGACACTCACAACCCCCCCATCAATACCCTTCACAACATAACATTGGCAACCGGTGGGCTGAGCCAGATGTGGCAGATCTGGCATCAGCTCACACACCTACTTAACATTCTCATCTGCCATTTATATTTGTTATGTTCTTTGTCTATGTTGTCATTGTTGTTTCCATTGTGTTAGTTTTGTGTTCCCCTGTCTGTTTTTTGTAAATATGTTTTAGTCTCGTTTGTCTCAGTTTGTACAATTGTTATTGTTCCCCCTGTGTGCTCTGTATTCTGTTAGTTCTGTCTACCACACCTGTGTCCTGTTAGTAATTACCCTCTGTGTCTAATTAGTGTTTGTATTTAAGTGTTCTGGGCCAGCATGCACTTGCTGGTTCATTGTTAAATGTTACCTGTGTTTGTCAGTCGTGTATTGTATCCTGTCTTGTGAAAGTAAACACTGTATCGTCACCACGTCGACTCCTGTCTCATCTCTCATCGTATTCACTCTGCTACCTGGGTTCACCATGCCGAAGAAGCACACTCGTAACAGCCCCCCTTATCTGACGCTCTACAGCTCTCCGTAACTTCCTCGCAGAACAGCTGCTTCCGTATTTATAATATTGGAAACGCCGCGCTGTGATAACAACATTAACGAGCGATGTGATAACAACATTAACGAGACTCTCGTTGTGTCTATTCTGCTAACGCTAACGTTACCTCTCATTGTGTCTATTCTACAAGCTTTAACGTTACCTAGGCTCTCGTGTCTATCTGCTAACGTTCTCGCGTCTATCTGCTAATGTTAGCATTAGGTAATAACTAGGGATGTCCCGATCCGATCACGTGATCGGGATCGGGGCCGATCACGTCATTTTCCGAAGATCGGGATCGGCAAAAAAATTCAAAAAAATCTGCAATTTTTTTTTTTTTTTACTTTTCTTTTTTTTATTCAACAAACATGACCATGTTCACGTCTTAAACTCATACTGAGGCCTTAGTTTTGGTTTTAAATTGCATATCATCATTCATTTATTTATTGTCACACAGAGCAGAAGAATTTTGCCAAAACAAACCAGCTGCAGAACGGCAGACCAGCCAAACTCTCAGACCCAAATTATACAAAAAAAAATTATATTTTTGTTTAATCCCAATTTCTCACATTACATTCACCCTGAATGTTGACGTTATCCAGGTGAAACGTTAAATTCATAAATCATTTGATGTATAATTAAATCAAAGGAAATGCGTTTGGGTCTGAGAGTGTGGCTGGTCTGCCGTTCTGCAGCTGGATACTATTGGTTTGTTTTGGCAAAATTCTTCTGCTCTGTGTGACAATAAATAAATGAATGATGATATGCAATTTAAAACCAAAACTAAGGCCTCAGTATGAGTTTAAGACGTGAACATGGTCATGTTTGTTGAATAAAAAAAAAAAGTAAAAAAAAAAGATTTGATCGGATCGGGAAATATCGGTATCGGTAGATACTCAAAATCACATGATCGGGATCGGATCGGGAGCAAAAAAACGTGATCGGGACATAGTAATAACCGTTTTAAAATGGATGGAGATTACCTCACGTTGTGTCTATTCTACTAGCATTAACGTTACTAGTACAAACAATCAAACCAAAACATTGACATCTAACTTATCTTTAGATATTTACTCAACCTCTAATGTCTAACTATGAATGAACACAACACTCTAACTTAACATCTTTAGCTAATAAAGTACTCAACCTCTACGGTCTTTAACTATGAACAAACACAACACTCTAACTTACCATCTTTAGATAATAAAGTACTCAACCTCTACTGTCTTTAACTATGAACAATAAAGGAATATCTTATCTTATCTTATCTTTCACTACCACACTACAGAAGGTTAACCTTTCACTACCACACTACAGACGGTTTAGTGAAAGCAAAGGGTTAACCGTCTAGTGGTTATGAAAGGGTTAACACCTTTGTTGTGTGGCAGTGAAAGGGTTAACCTGGATTGTCACAGTGAAAGGGTTAACCACTTGGTAGTGAAAGGGTTAACCTGTATTGTCGCAGTGAAAGGGTTAAAGGAATGTTCTCCCAGCAGAATGCCAGTAGGAGCTGCAGCCTCAGTAAGAGACACAGGGACTGTTCTGCAGAGCTGAGTGATGTTTATGGTGGACATTTAGAATATCATATTCTTTCCTTCAGAAATTGCTGTACAAGTAGAGGTTGAGTACTTTATTATCTAAAGATGGTAAGTTAGAGTGTTGTGTTTGTTCATAGTTAAAGACAGTAGAGGTTGAGTACTTTATTAGCTAAAGATGTTAAGTTAGAGTGTTGTGTTCATTCATAGTTAGACATTAGAGGTTGAGTAAATATCTAAAGATAAGTTAGATGTCAATGTTTTGGTTTGATTGTTTGTACTAGTAACGTTAATGCTAGTAGAATAGACAAAACGTGAGGTAATCACCATCCATTTTAAACCGGTTATTCGTTAGCATTAGCAGAATAGACACAACGAGAGTCTCGTTAATGTTGTTATCACAGCGCTCGTTAATGTTGTTATCACAGCGCGACGTTTCCAATATTATAAATATGGAAGCAGCTGTCCTGCAAGGAAGTTACGGAGAGCTGTAGAGCGTCAGATAAGGGGGGCGTAATAGCGTAGGGTCACGTGGGGTCAGTGGCCAATCAGAGCAACCCGGAAACGCAACTGCGTTGTAGAAAGCATACACGCCCCTGGGCTACTGTCAGCCTATGAGCAATGGCTCATTCAAATTGGCCATGTAGTTTGAGAGATTAGCTGCGGACAGATAGACAGACAGATGCCTGGTGGAGATTTAAAAAAGTGTCTTGTGGGAGAATTATTGATGATTTATTTGATATTTTCAACTGAACCACTAGATGGCGAGTGTCACCACTTTCCCTCCCTATGAGGTCAGATTTCACTGTTGCTGTTGTTTCACCTGTACCTGCCCCCCCCCCCCCAATAGTCCAGCCAATCATACATCTCCAAGTATATTTCTGATGTTCCACTAGGAAGAAAAAGAACAGGGAACGTCACAAGCCAGTCGCCAACCTGGTCGCAGACAGGTTCAGAGAGAGTCAGCGGGAGCGGGAGGAACCGATCACACTTGAGGTTTCACAGGCCTCTGTCGGAATCAAAGCAGGAGAGGGAATGTCACAGCCACAAGTCATACGACCCTTCAACCCAGGAGCGGACCCTTCAACGCTGGATATAAGGGCCGCCGCCAAATCAACAAGTACAACATGAAAGACTTCACTGGAAGATGGGCTCGCAAGAGAGAGAGAGAGAGAGAGAGAGAGAGAGAGAGAGAGAGAGAGATGGAGAGAGAGACAGAGAGAGATGTTTCCCATGTCAATAAAGCCCATTTGAATTGAAATTGAATTGAGAGAGAGAGAGAGAGAGAGAGAGAGAGAGAGAGAGAGAGAGAGAGAGAGAGAGAGAGAGAGAGAGAGAGAGAGAGAGAGAGAGAGAGAAGAAATAGAGAAATAGATGAAGGGGATACAGGAATGGATGGTAGAAATGTCTCCCTGTAGGAGGGAGAGGGAGTAAGAGTATGTTTCCAAAGAGTATGTTGTGGGGGGGGGGGGGTGTTCGTCGGAACTTGTGAAGACTGCGGAGTGATTCTTCATGCTGATCCTGTGGATAATAGTATCAGATTACGGCCGGTCCCCGCTTTCATCCCAGCTCCGGGTTGTTTAATTAGATCAAAGGGCTGATAAATGAGTCTTTGGGAGGATGGGAGGAGGAGAGATCTCTTATCTGCACACCCATGATAATGAAGCTGCCCTGGACCGGCAAGTCACCGTGATACTGGGAGAAGTTACGCTCCAGCCGACCCACATCACAGAGAAGAGGTAGGCCTGTCTGGTGCTCTCAGGCCCTGTCCACAGTCGAGCGCTGCTTTAATGTAACCGAAGTTTGAAAAAAATAAAACTCTGTCCACACAGGTGAACAACCGCATATAATTGCGTACTCACGGCGGCTGGAAAACCAGCAACCGTTACATGTAGTACAATGCCAAAGCAGTAGGCGGCGATGTTGTTCAGACATGAAGGCCATTTCAACCAATCAGAAAAGGTTGAATGCTCACTACACTTCCTGTTTAGAAACACCATAGCCGCCATCTTTAAATATCATTTTGCCAACGGAGCAACGAAGCATATATTTGCAATAAATAAGTGCAATAATAAGTGCAATAAACAAACGGATACATTCACTGTGTGTTCTGCCTCTCATTTGTTGATGAAACAAAACCAACAGCAACACAATTTACCACCAAGAGCGGATAGTTTAGTCTCACAAAAATAGCTCCGGTGTTGTTAGCTACATGCTAATGTGAATGGTATTCTCTATGTATAGTATATAGCTTAACACTATGGTCGCCGATGACGTGTTTAGACGTCATTCCTAGCCATGCTCATTCTGCCGAAGACGCCGTAACTCGTCTTTGATGTCAATATTTCAAAAATCTGTGATCGAAATCATATTTCTCCTCCGGGGTCCTGAGATATACTGCAAAGCTCCACTCAACTCTCTAGCGGTTCAAGAGCGCCATCTGGTGGCCGATCGGCAGATCGCCAACAGGAAGTGACTCGTCAGACAGGAAGTGCTCATCCATAAATCGTCCGGGCACTCGCGATCATTAGCAGGACTATATCTCAACACACTGGATAATCAATCGCTCGCCCTAACTCAATAAACAACGTTATTTGGACGTATATAGTATTATACAACCTGGAAATGGTTCATCAGGATCAACATCCCATAATCGAAAACTGTCTACTCCACGCTGATCGTCCAACGGCGCGAGGAAGATACGGTGAGTTTCAACGTTATTTTCTAACGTCTTCTATACTAACTGATCTGATGATCATATGACCCACACTAGATGAATGGTATAACGTTGCCCACGGAATTATAAACGCCCCCTCGCCCATCCGGTCAACATCAGATGATACGTAGTAACTTCTAGAACCACATCCACTTGAAATTTTGTATCTCGCGCCGATTGCTATCAAACTGTATTTCATCATCAATATAATGCATTTGGAGCTATAAATCACGTTCTGGAGAAAGCTGCAGAAAACGATAAAAACATACTTATACTTTAGACCATATTTTAGTATGAATATGTGAATGAAAAAGTATATCGTTGATACACCCTGAACAATACATATAGGACATTGAATGGGCCATAATAATGTCAATTTAGCAATAGAATTTAAAAAGTTATAGCCCTGCAAAGAAGGGGAACTTCTCCATAGACAAATAGAGCTGGCTAGGGATGGTAAATTATGAATTTAACCATGGCGATCAAAGTGTTAAATGCTAACGTAATGTGGTAACGTTAACGCTAGTATAATGAATGGATGCAAACGTTATTTAACACATTGCAGAATGGGTACAATACAATACGGCTCAATACAAACAATTGTTAAGGGGATGCAGTCTGGACTGGGTTCCTTATAACAATAACTTGACAACACATGAGTTTAGTTTAGCCGCAGCTACAGGTTTTACTCTGGTCGGGTCAGGAATGCGACAACAGACATCAGTCGATCACAACACTCTTCAACAATACGTTTCGAACAAAAGTTTGTTACAATCATTTTCATATAACGCTACTTGGGACAGCTCTGCTGTAAACACTGGTGTAGCTGGCTCTGCTCTAATCACTCTAACCCTGCGCTCGGTTGCTAACTTGCTATTGTTTGCGACAGTCTGCCGTGAACATGGGAAATAATTGCGACAGCTCTGCTGTAAACACTGGGAATAACCTCGGTTGCTATGCCCACACGCACCCGCAAAACCGCAGAACTTCACCCTGGACTCCGGTTTTCAAAGACCGCGGTTGCAGTGTAGCAAACCCCCGGTTGTGTGTGCCCGAACAGTGCAACTACGCACATACAATCATGGTTACATTAAATCCAGCGCTCGTGTGGACGGGGCCTCAGAGTGGGCCTGTCCCAGTGCTCTCAGAGTGGGCCTGTCCCAGCGCTCTCAGAGTGGGCCTGTCTGGTGCTCTCAGAGTGGGCCTGTCTGGTGCTCTCAGAGTGGGCCTGTCCCAGCGCTCTCAGAGTGGGCCTGTCCCAACACTCTCAGAGTGGGCCTGTCTGGTGCTCTCAGAGTGGGCCTGTCCCAGTGCTCTCAGAGTGGGCCTGTCTGGTGCTCTCAGAGTGGGCCTGTCCCAGTGCTCTCAGAGTGGGCCTGTGCCAGCGCTCTCAGAGTGGGCCTGTCCCAACACTCTCAGAGTGGGCCTGTCTGGTGCTCTCAGAGTGGGCCTGTCCCAGTGCTCTCAGAGTGGGCCTGTCCCAACACTCTCAGAGTGGGCCTGTCCCAGCGCTCTCAGAGTGGGCCTGTCCCAACACTCTCAGAGTGGGCCTGTCAAAAACACTCTCAGAGTGGGCCTGTCCCAGCGCTCTCAGAGTGGGCCTGTCCCAGTGCTCTCAGAGTGGGCCTGTCTGGTGCTCTCAGAGTGGGCCTGTCTGGTGCTCTCAGAGTGGGCCTGTCTGGTGCTCTCAGAGTGGGCCTGTCTGGTGCTCTCAGAGTGGGCCTGTCTGGTGCTCTCAGAGTGGGCCTGTCCCAACACTCTCAGAGTGGGCCTGTCCCAGTGCTCTTAGAGTGGGCCTGTCCCAGCGCTCTCAGAGTGGGCCTGTCTGGTGCTCTCAGAGTGGCCCTATCTGGTGCTCTCAGAGTGGCCCTATCTGGTGCTCTCAGAGTGGGCCTGTCCCAGCGCTCTCAGAGTGGCCCCGTCTGGTGCTCTCAGAGTGGCCCTATCTGGTGCTCTCAGAGTGGGCCTGTCCCAGCGCTCTCAGAGTGGGCCTGTCCCAACGCTCTCAGAGTGGGCCTGTCTGGTGCTCTCAGAGTGGGCCTGTCCCAACACTCTCAGAGTGGGCCTGTCCCAGTGCTCTCAGAGTGGGCCTGTCCCAGCGCTCTCAGAGTGGGCCTGTCTGGTCCTCTCAGAGTGGGCCTGTCCCAATGCTCTCAGAGTGGGCCTGTCTGGTGCTCTCAGAGTGGACCTGTCCCAACGCTCTCAGAATAGTCAGGGTTTGCCTTCATCTGAGTCAGAGTCAGAGTTTGCCTTCATCTGAGTCAGAGTCAGAGTTTGTCTTCATCTGAGTCAGGGTTTGACTTTATCAGAGACATGGTTTACCGTTTTCTTTCATCAGAGACAGAGTATGCCTTCATCAGAGACAGGGTTTGCCTTCATCAGAGACAGGGTTTGACTTAATCAGAGACAGGGTTGTGACCCTGATGAAGTTGCACCCTGCGTCGAAACGTTTAAATCTGTGCGCTCCATTGTGCTACTTGGGACCAGGATACTGGGACCATGATACATAGACACACTCTGTATATATATATTATAATGCGCTGGTGCAGGAACGTATTCTCACCAGGGATTCACTCTGTATATATACTGTATATATAATGCGCTGGTGCAGGAACGTATTCTCACCAGGGATTCACTCTGTTTATAATGCGCTGGTGCAGGAACGTATTCTCACCAGGGATTCACTCTGTTTATATATAATGCGCTGGTGCAGGAACGTATTATTACCAGGGATTCACTCTGTATATATATTATAATGCGCTGGTGCAGGAACGTATTCTCACCAGGGATTCGTAGCACATGCCACGTGATGTTGCGTCCACATACAGCACAAGTAAAAGTGCAAAACTTAATTCCCATCTAGCGGTACATCCAATCTCCACGACATGTGCGGAGCTAGAAGATCTAGCAGGTTGTCTGGGGAACATTTCCTCTCATTAAACATCTATCGCTCCGTCACTTTCATGGATGGGACTTTTCAGAGCATGCGAGATATGACCTCATAATACCGAAGTTGTTTAATCTGTCTCCATTTCTCTCTGCTCACCTCTCTCTCTCTCTCTCTCTCTCTCTCTCTCTCTCTCTCTCTCTCTCTCTCTCTCTCCCTCTCTCTCCCTCTCTCTCCCTCCCTCTCTCTCCCTCTCTCTCTCTCTCTCCCTCGCTTTCCTTAACTGCTGGGGGACTAATCCTCTGCGACTAATGGGCTGGATATGAGGATTATTCTTTACCTGCTCAAGACAGAGAGAGAAATGGTCTACACAGTATATGCTCTTTTTGTAGCGGTATGAGTGTGACGTTCAGCCATTACATTCCTGCGTTTGAGAACGCTGAGGTATTCAATGTTCAAGTGCCTAAATCAGGTTATGATGATGATAGGTAAGACAGAGGCAGCTTAGGCGGCTTCGCGTTCCATTCACAGATTCTGCTTAGTCTCCTCAGCTCTCCCCTGCTAATAGCCTGCTGTGGAATGAGTTTAGCAAGT
Organism: Notolepis coatsorum; assembly: GCF_963971535.1. Lineage (NCBI taxonomy): Eukaryota > Metazoa > Chordata > Actinopteri > Aulopiformes > Paralepididae > Notolepis > Notolepis coatsorum. The sequence goes on along the minus strand of NC_140170.1, from coordinate 164,320,200 downwards.
AATGAGGAGAGAGAGAGAGAGAGAGAGAGCGAGAGCGAGAGCGAGAGCGAGAGCGAGAGAGAGAGAGAGAGAGAGAGAGATTGAAACCATGTGAAATCAGATAAGCACTAAAGATAAGCACTTTTTAGATGTCAGAATAAGAATGATTATTAATCAACAGATTGCCACTCACCCGAGGCCGCTGATCTCCCATTAGAAAGTAATTTTCAAACACAGTAGCCAATATTAAGCTAAGAGTCAACAGCCTCTTGGTGAAAAGTCTTGGTTTCTCGGATGAGATTGTTTACTCTGCTCTGCGTTGCACAGCGCGAGCGGAAACAGGGCCAGAGAGCTAATGGAATTTGACAATACTTGTCAAATACATTTAAACTGTTGTTTCGGTGAATGATGTTTTATGCAGAGTGACAGGTAGTTTGATGAATGACTTCAGGTTTAAAAATGCTTTAAAGAATTCGTTTCACAACAACCTCTGGAGACAAATCATTTAATCTCTTCAATTCCTGACCACGTGCACAACCTTAGTCCAGAGAGTTCAGTCTCATTTGCGTCATCCCAGAGCTACTTTGTATATTCAAATGGAAAACCCCTTAACAAATTCTTTCTCAGGCTATTCTGGCATATGGTTCACCTCCCCCTCTTTTAAATGAGGGTCTCTGCTTTGTTCAGTTTGCATCAGCGGGCCGTCAGACTGCACTGAAAACAAGCCAGCGAAGCTTTACATCCACAGCCAATGGAAAACAATGGCGCTAATCTTATTAAACAGCTTCAATAGTACAGATACACAATAGCACTCCCCCGACTAATTCACTCTGCAATCCCATCAAAGGGATGCGGACAAAGATTGAATGTGGAGAATGTGGTCCTCCTTCACCAGTGGGTCGAGGCTGGGCTGCAAGGTGAACACCCCCAACAAATCCCATAATGTATTTCCACTTGAGAAAGTGCTTTGGGGGCGGCTGATTGGCGCAGTGGGCAAGGCGCTCGCCTCTAACGCAGGAGACGCTGGGTTCGAGCCCAGCTCTCGCCGTTGCTACCGGCTGGCCGGTCGTTCATACTAACACAATTGGCAAGTGTTAGAGGGTGGGAAAGCCGGTGGGTGGGGATTGGACGTTGTGGACAGCGACTCCTACAGGTCGGTTGGGTGACGCCTGCACAGCAGAGACAGGAAGTATCGGGGGCAGCGTGAGCCTCCCACGCGTTACTCCTCGCCACTGAGAGTTCGAGCTGCTGCTGTGAAAAGATGCGACAGGCTGCCTCCTCGTGTACCGGAGGGGACACGTGATGCAAGGCTTCTGTCCTCACTACAACCGACCAGTGGGAGGCATAGTCTAGCAACGTTCAAGACAGGGGAGGGAAGAATTGGATAATACGAAATTGGGATGGGAGAAAAAAAGAAAATGTGGAGAAAAAGTGGATAAAAAAAAGAAAGTGCTTTGGGATCTGGGTATACCGTTCCTACAAGGCCAATCTGGGAATAACTTTCCTACAAGCCAAATAAGGACATAGATGTTCCTTGAATGATGGATCATCTACTATTATCTATTATCTAACTGCAGAGAAAGGCTTTTCTTAGGTTCTTGGTGGAGGAGACACCACAGGACCTCTGCTACAGTGTATCTCAGCCCCACACACAATGTGGAGCTGCATCTCTGTCAGCAGATGGCAGCATTCCGATGGACAGAAAACCCCAATAAGCCTTTTAGATGATTTGCTTTGGCATCAGAGTTCAAATGAGTGAGCGCTCGCTGTCTTGCGATGATGCCACAGTGTTCCCCGGCACCTACACATGTTCTGAAACGGCAGAGGCTGTGAGATAAAGATGCACGAGTCCTGGCGAGATACTGAGCTGCATGTGAACGGACGTGGTGCAGGTAGATGCCGGGTTGGACAGCTGTAGCCGCTCTCCCTGAGGGTCTCATTTACAGGAGCGTTCCTCTCTGGGGAACATCACTCTGCTCTCCTCTCCCACTCATGTCCATCATGCCTATATTACAGCATGCATAGAAGAGCTCCATATTATAAATTATTGAACACGTGAAGTACATTATTACGTTCACTGAAATGCCTTTCTGTAGGTGGTACAATCATCGACACAATAATGCGGTGCTTTGGAAGCCATGAGGAACTGTAACAAACCGATGATAAACCAAACGTTGCTCAAGTGTCAGACATGATGTCTCGCTGCAGGGACATTCCTAATGGGAACGGGACGTTCAGTGAAGAGCTTTCAGTGGAATAATATTTGGGTATGGTTCATCGGACGCCAGGAAGTTGTGGCCTCGGCTCATCCTGATGATTAAACCATGAACAATGAATCCCCAGGTCTTTGTGTCTGCTAGCATGAAGTACAACGCGCACACACACACACACACACACACACACACACACACACACACACACACACACACACACACACACACACACACACACACACACACACACACACACACACACACACACACACACACACACACACACACACACACACACACACACACACACACACACACACACACACACACACACACACACACACACACACACACACACAAGCCAGAGGCCTGCTGGTCGACAAGGTCGCCATCGAATGCTCTCAGAATCAGAATCAGAAAGTACAATGAATGAATGAATGAATGAATGAATGAATCTCCGAACAGGGACTTAACTTGGTGACACTGACACAGAAGCACGATAAACTCCAGAGTTTCACAGCAGCTCATACAGGGGCAGCAGGACCTCACATGACGGGGAGCAGGCCGGTGTGTCTTTAACTATAGTTAAAACAACTATAAGAAGAACATGACCATAATTATGACCAGGCAAGCTACGTCAGGCCATCTACTGGCACCTAAATCCAGAACAAATCTGCTCAAATCTTCTGTGACTTACAGAGCCATCATGGAATGGAACTCATTGCCAAGCTACTTCGCTGAAATAGAATCCAAAACCACTTTCAAGAATCTCTTTTAAATACCGTCTACTAACGAGCGTGCACTGAACCCTTACGGCATAGCGGTGAAAACCAATTGACTGTTAATTGTGTTTATGTTGATGGCAGTGAGTGCTGCTCAGGAAGCACTATTTATTTGATTTTAATTATATTATTTTAATACTTTATACTAATAAGTAGCTTGTACAATATCATCCTTAACTGAGGATGAGATTGTTAATGATAATGATGTAATTGATGATGTAATTGATGTCGATAATGATGTAATGTATTGAATATTGTTGTATTGTTTGTTGTAAGTACCGGACCCCAGGAAGAATAGCTTTTGTCAAGTGCAAAAGCTAATGGGGATCCTAAATAAACATAAACATAAACATAAAACTGAGGGTTATTTACTGAAGCCAGGTCTCAGAATAAGACACAGCAGATTACTTTATCTAACGTTCAATGTGTAGACTATATACTACTATAGCCCAAAGCTCTAAATCACCCCGGAGCATACAAGCACCAAACTGCTGCAGCCGCTTTGGAAGGAATGTTCGCTTCTTCCGCCAAGAGAGAACATGGAGCAGGAGGCGGGGAGGACCGGAGGAGAGGAGACAGACCTGCTCGGCCACACAGACTGCCATGGAGACAGACCTGCTCGGCCACACAGACTGCCATGGAGACAGACCTGCTCGGCCACACAGACTGCCATGGAGACAGACCTGCTCGGCCACACAGACTGCCATGGAGACAGACCTGCTCGGCCACACAGACTGCCATGGAGACAGACCTGCTCGGCCACACAGACTGCCATGGAGACAGACCTGCTCGGCCACACAGACTGCCATGGAGACAGACCTGCTCAGCCACACAGACTGCCACGGTGTGGACTGGAGGAGAGGAGACCAACTGTATAAAGACTAAAGCAGGGCGGCTACGTGGTGCAGTGGGCAAGGCGCTCACCACGAATACTGGAGACGCTGGGTTCCCCTGTTCGAGCCCAGCGCTCCACATTGCTTTCAGTTTAGCTGGTCGTCCGTACTAATACACATTGGCAGTATTAGGGGGTGGGAAACTGATGGGTGGGGATCGGGCGTTGTGGACAGCGACTCCTACAGGTCGGTTGGTGTGCCTGCGCAGTAGAATCAGGAAGCGATGGGGGTGGCGCCCCTCCAAAGAGCAGACCCTTGGCGCTGAAAGATCGCGCCGCGCAGGTGAAAAGATGCGACTGCTGTTACCTCAAGTATCGGAGGGGACTCGTGCTATGTATGACTGTCAAGTTTGTTCTTAATTTCCCGACTTGAAGGGCTCAGGCAACGTGATCAAGGATGGATATAACTCTGTGACTTCTTTGACCTTTGTTTGTCATGTAATTGGTTGTCACAATAGCAGTCACAATAGCAGGTTATAAACCTGAAAGGGTATGAAAGGAAATGTTTCAACATCAACATAAATACATAGGCTATAATAATACCATAAATTATAGTTAACATTAATACATTTAGCCTATATTATCAGTTCATTCAAATAAACAATTACCAAATGCATTTTCATTAAGAACATTCATTCAGCATTTACCAATACATTTGACATTTTGTTTTATTCTTATTTATTATATATATATATATATATATATATATATATATATATATATATATATATATATATACACCATATAACCTATATTATATATATATATATATATATCCATCTATTTATTTATTATTTATATATACATATATATATACCATATATAACCTATATTATATATATAGTATTTAATTATTTATTTATTACACCAATCAACATTGTTCTTTAAACTTAACCATGTCATGAATGTCATGCATCAAAATGTTCAAACAATATATTCAAACTGTTGTAATGCCAGACATTACAGGCCTACAGAAACACCATTTCCCAGGGTGCACTGGGGCCGCATGTCAAACATAGCATGTTGAGCCGAGCTAACATGCTACAAACATTTTCATGTTGAGCAAAGCTAACATGCTAGTTAATATGCTAGGGAGCTAACAGCTAACACAAGCAAAGCACATGAACAGAGCAAGCAGAGCACATAATCATAAAGCAAGCAGGGCACATGCACATTAACTCTTTCAGTGCCACTCACAAGATTTCTCGTGTTTTTTTATAGGTGGTTGCTAGCCACTCACGAGATTTCTCGGATTTTTTATTTTATTTTTTTTTGCGATCTGAAAAATTATTGCATCACCCGAGCCTACCCGAGTATAGCCGAGGGGCGCCGACGATCACTGTGGAAAAAAGCGCCCCCTGTCGTCTCCCAGATGACATAAGTGATTTTGGAATGGACTCAATGAAAATGAATGGGGAAAAAAATCCGGTACTCCACATTTTCCAGTTCACTGATCCAGCCGGGGTTACCAGAGTTCATTCTGGAGCCTCAGATCCCTGCGGATCATAGAGATCTACTGTGTCGCGTTGGATCCATACACGTATCGATTTTTTCGAATGGTGATCAGGAATTGGAATATACCAGTTGGATACCATCTGATGTCAGGTAAGGACTCTATGTTATCAGTGGTAGGATAATCGGAGTAAGTTTGATGAAGTTATAAGCTGTTTTGTGAAATGTCTTCTTTCGGTTTCACTGTAAAACTCCGTGAGGTAATCAACGGAGCGATTATCAGTGCGCGGCCGTAATGTGCTTGCGTGCACGTATAATATTGATCATCTAGCGTTTATTTGAAAACGATTCATAAAAAGGCCGACGAATATCAACGTTGTGGAATATTCCACTAAAAGACGATTTTCATAGAATGCTCCAGAATGAGCTGTTTTTTATATCAAAACGGGGGCTTTTCTAACTGCTCTGAAATGGAAACGACGCGATAAAAAAACAATCTGTCTTCACAGCACTGACTGGAAAATAGTCTTTGATAATGCGATGGGCAGATTAGACACATAGCCATAATTTAAAACATAGATTAGGCGATATTAACGTTAACATTGGCGCCGATGGTGGCATTCAAGCGGTAAAACGGAAAACCAGGCGTGGCACTGAAAGAGTTAAGCAAGCAGGGAAGGTAAATGTAAACATACCATTGGGTCATCACGTTCCTGGTCTGATTGCAGCTAACTCACTGAGCACAATGAGCTGACTCAATGACTGACTGAATGAGCTGGGGTTTCAATGCAAGTCATCTGGGCTGCCCCATATATGCCAGATGGTAAACCAGTCAAGCCCTCCCATGCTGTCCGCATAGATGCCTGATGTAAATTATTCTCTTTTTACCCCTAAAGTTCATTTAATTTCAATTTACATTGAAATATACAGCACCCAGTGTGAGAACTTGTGAGCGCGGTCTAACTTGACTACATTGAAAATAGTTGCAAGGAGTATATTTGATCATTTAGGGGACATTTAAATTGTACCATTTGTTTTGGATAAATAATATATGTAATTTTGAGTCAATAAAATACATTTGGCTCTCTTTTCTCCTAAAGAGTTCGACACCTCCCACTTAAGTTCCTGATCGCTTGGCTTGATCAGAAACTTACTTCACATCAGAGATTGACCCCTCCTAACGACACCCTTTTTTTATTTAAATTTTTTTATATATATATTTTTCAATGTCTTTATCCTTTTTTTTTTTTTTTCACGGGTGTGTATAGATGAGCAAGCATAGTCCAAAGTCAGCTACGTCTCTTGGCAGGTGTGTGTGGTGCAAAGATCGATGTGGGAATGGGGTATGAATGCACTTAGTCTTCTTGTATGACGAGTGTGTGTAGACGAGAAAGCATAGTCCAAAGTCAGCTACGTCTCTTGGCAGGTGTGTGGTGCCAAGATCGATGGGGCATGGGGTATGAATGCTCTTAGTCTTCATGTATGTGTGGAGTGTGGGGTATGGTGGTAGCGCATGGCGTCCACCAACCAGCCGAGAGGGGGGGGGGTTAGGGATGGTGACCAGATTCAGGGGCTTGGGCGATGAACTGGGCGAGGGGTGTGGTCAGGGAACTGCATCAGGGCGGCTCGGGCAGATGAGTTTGGTCCTCCATGGGGAGGAGGACCACCAATCTTCTTACGTCTCTCCTGATGCCGGTCGTGGGCAGTGGAGAGCTCCTCTTCTTCGGTCCACCTGCAGGGGAGACAATGAGGCCGGCACATGTCTTGATATCAGCGTCCCTGACGATCCCTTTTCTGTCTGGGTATACTGACAAGATTCTTCCCAGACGGAACTGGCCTCTCAGCGCGTTCTGGTCGGCGATCCAGACAAGATCCCCGACCTTGACGTTCCGCTCTGTCCGATGCCATTTGTTGCAGACAAACAGATTTGGGCCAGCTAGCTCACTCCATTTTGCCCAGAATTGGTCCACCCTGATTTGAATCGCTCTGTCGGCGCCAGGGATGACAGGTCGAGTCCACTTGTATCACCTACAACGGAGGCACGGCCCAGGATGAGGGAGTTAGGCGTTAAATACTCTACTACATCCTCTTGGCCTTGGGCTCTAGCGTCAATAGGGCGTTGATTTGTCAGGTTGGCCGCTTGGTAGACCAGGGTTTGAAGTTCTACCCATGTGAGCGCCTCTGTTGCGTCTCTGAGGTTGGTGAGCGCTCTTTTCAAAAGCTTCACTGCAGCCTCCGCTGCCCCATTCCGATGGGGAGCATCTGCAGGGTGGAACTTCCACTCCCATTCAGTCCCATTCTTGGCCTTTTCTTCATGCGCTTCTCTGACCAGTAGGAAAGTGACAGTAGTGTCACGGAACTCAACACCGTCTTGGGCCACGAGAGCCAAATCCTGAAAAGCTGCTGCTCTTTCTTTTGCAGATTGGGCCTGCCTCCCACTTTGCTGTTCCGGGAGCCTGGCCGTTGCCACCCAGCCAGGTTTCCACTGCTCGTCTGGTCCAGGCGACAATTCCGCACAACTTCGCGTCGCTCTGGCCTGACAGCTGTTTGGACTGGTCTCTGGTGACCGCTGCAGAGAATGCTTTCCTCTGGAGTCCTTTGATTTGATCAGCAACAGAATCTTGCTGGCGGTCTTCATGGGCCAGTCTGATTCAGGTGAGGCAAGGCCGATGGGATCATAGAAACCAGCGATCTGGCTTAACAACATGCGCCGGGTGAGAGGGTTAAGTGTGCTGCTCCTGATCTCCTCCTCCCGTAGATCCAGCCCTGTTCTCATCTTCCCTCGCTTCTTTGAGAAGTTTATCGATGTCGGAACACAGAGCTTGTCTGTTTCGGGTTCGTATCCAACCCCCACCGCCTTATTCTCCTCGTCCTGCATCTGGTTGGGGAGAATCAGGGTTCTGGGCGAGGTTGAGCGGCTTCTATTGGGGTCAGTGGAGTCCTCACTCCTCCCACTTTGACCCGTCCAGACCCACGGTTTGAGAGAGAAGCCACCAGCTCTCAGGATCTTTTCCACTCCTTTGGTCGTCTCAATCAGAGGAGTGTTGCTGTGTTTGTCTGCCAGCACATGGGTGAGGCAGTCCTTTATTTTCTCGAGGTCCCTTTCTTCTCCAAGGGTCATCTCTTTGCCTCCGGGTGGACACTTGCTGCACTTGCAGTTCCCGCACTTCAGATCACAAGCCGCTCCGATGTAGCCCCTTTTACCCCAGTTGACTTAGAGGGCAGGGCCCTAGGTTCGTAACACCTAGCTCTTACTAATCTAATAATAGAAATATACGAATATCTGTTTGGTATATAACATCAATACCTTTGAAATAGAAATGATCAAGCCAGACACTTAACTTTAAATATAAAAATAATCTGTATTGAACATAGTGTTATATATTACATACACCGTGTGTATATATATACACATTACCGAATAAAGAAAATGTTAGTTAGTTAATAAATAGAGTATTGTCTCTCAAAGGCACCGTGTGCTCACTATCAAAAAAGGAAAACAAAATAACAGAGCTGTTACTCTGTACTCAGGTTCAAACTCAAAGGCACCATGTGCTCAATATCAAAAAAGGAAATATAAATGAAAACCTATATCCAAAATGGCATTAATGATACAGCTAATTACAAATGAAATATCCTGTACAATAATACAATATACTAATATACCTAAGCCGGCATCTAATAAACAAAAACAAACAAACAAAAACCCCCGTTGCAGGCCTGATTGATGGGAAACTCACAATCCCATTTAATCTTCAGCTCTAATGAGCCAAAGTACTCACGGTCCGGAGTCAGTGTTCAGGTGGGGGGAAAGGAGAAAGTGGAGATTGAGCACGATGCAATGTGAAGTCCTGGTGGGCCTCCCACGCTGCCAGAGGAAGTCTGTACAGGCCTTGGTAGCACAGACTGCTATCTGGTTCCCGAAATCTGTACAGGCCCTGGTAGCACAGACCGCTTATCCTGTTCTCGAAGTCTGTACAGGCCCTGGTAGCACAGACCGCTTATCCTGTTCTTGAATGTAGTGGGTTTCCGGGTTAGCTATCCGGGCCCTGCTACTGTTTACCTAGCTTAGCCAGCTAGCCTCAAGACCCAGTCCAATGTGGAGCAATTGATTAGGCATGCCTATCTAACATGCACAATTCCCCGACATCACATATAATGTTCAGCGTGTGTTCTAGGCCAGAACACTTGATAACACTATACTGGATACAACTTAGCAATGGTGTGTCAAACATTTGCACACTCTTCCACCTGCTTCTCTCACTTTCTGGTCTCGAGAGCTCAATCACCACACCTGGTTAAACCCAGTCCCATCAAACCTGACCTTTTTCCTGATTGGCCAAGCCACAGTTCCCAGTTCACATAGACAGGAGTTCTACATATTACCCATACATGAAATAATGGTATATGTAGAACATATTACCCAGAGGTAAATAAGATATACAAAATACAAAATAATAACATATATTTAACATATATTATATTAACAGGATAACCACTGGGTTAATATTACCAGGGTTAGTTAATATTACCAGGGTTACACCCTCCCCCTTCCAAAGGTCTGTATGTCCCCATAAGACACAACATTTAACAGACTAAGGAGTTGACCCATTCGCTTCTTAACGTTGTTTGATCTTTATAACCATACCTCTGTGCACTATGGTCAACGGTTTGTCTCTGGATTTACCTGGCTCATCATAGGTGAGTCTAATTATTGGCTTTACTGCTCGTTTAGGCCTGGTTTGTGTCTCAGGCACAACTTCTTCTTCAGAGCTGCTAGCGTGCCCTCCTTGTATGTCCGACCCCGACTCAGGAGACTCTGACTCAGGAGACTCTGACTCAGTAGACTCTGACTCAGGAGATGGCTCCTCTCCGCTCTGTTCATCCTCGTATGTGTCAGGAGCTCTGACTGGTTCTTCATCAGGGATGACGACAGCTGGCTCTCGCACAGTCCTTTTCTTCAGGATCCCTTCCAGGTAGGTACTGTAGGGTCTGCGCTCCCTTACATACTCTACTTCAGAGGATGAGTCAGACGTCGGCTCACTCTCTTCTGTTGTAGGAGGAGACGGTATACGTTGTTGCTTCTTGATAGTTCCTGCCCTAGTTCTTGGTTTCACAGGTGTGTTGTGGTCACTCTCCGTTCTTGGCATCCGTACCAGTTGTCCAATGGGTAGGAGATGATCTCTGTGTAGGGTCCTTGTGCGTCCTATTCCATCTTCAGGACTCACTCTGTAAACAGGTAAGTTGGGCATTTTGCTCACCACCACGTGAGGAACAGCACTCCATCGGCTTTGGAGTTTGTGTTTTCCTCTCAACCCCAGGTTTCTTAACAACACTCTGTCACCAGGTTCCAAGGTTTGGCAGGTCACTCTCTTGTCATAGGACTTCTTGTTTCGCTGGTGTACTTTGTCAGCTGCGGCAGAAGCTAGTTCAAAGGCTCTTTGCAGGTCGTCTTTCAGCTTAGCCACATACTTGATGTGGTGACCTCTTTCCTTGCCATCCGGTGACGTACCAAAACACACATCCACAGGAAGTCTTGCTTCTCTTCCGAACATCAAGAAGTACGGAGAGTATCCGGTGGAGTCGCACTTGGTGCTATTGTATGCATGCACTAAGTAAGGTACTTGCTGACTCCACTGCCGCCTCTTTTCTTGACTCAGCGTGCCCAGCATTGACAATAGCGTGCGGTTAAAGCGTTCGGGCTGTGGGTCTCCTTGTGGGTGATACGGAGTGGTTCTGGATTTCCGTACTCCCATCATTTGCAGCATCTCCCGGATCAGTCGACTTTCGAAGTCACGGCCTTGGTCCGAATGGATTCTTGCTGGCAGCCCATAATGTACAAAGTATTTCTCCACCAGTACTTTTGCGACAACATGTGCTTTCTGGCTTCTGGTGGGGAAAGCCTGAGCATAGCGAGTAAAATGGTCTGTGACCACCAACACATTGCTTATGCCTTTACTGTCGGGTTCCATTGAGAGAAAATCAATACACACAAGATCCATTGGACCTTTGCTCAAGATCTGGTGTAGTGGAGCTGCTCGCTGAGGAAGGGACTTACGAGTGATGCACTCTCCACAGTTCTTAATGTACTGTTCCACTTCTACAGACATCTTCGGCCAGAAGAATCTGCTCCTCAGTTGGTCGACAGTTCTCTCAATGCCAAGGTGTCCTAAATCGTTGTGCATGGCCTTCAACACTATTTCTCTGAACTCTTTTGGGAGTACAAGTTGAGTGACAACATCTCCAGAAGGTCGCTTGCTCAACCGATACAACATACCTTCTTTCATGGTCAACTTTCCCATCTCTCGTTTGAGCTTAGAGAGTTCTGGACTTGCATCCTCATCTTCAAGCCATTTCCCCTGCTTCACGGCCTTGATAGCAGGTCCTATATCGACATCCTTTTCCTGAGCTCTCTTAAGCTCTTGCTTTGACATCTGTCTCAACGACTCGGATTCCAAGTGGGTTGGAAACGCATAGATGTCTGGGATGCACTGAGGGGAAGCTCCCAACTGGTCGACACACCTCTGTGGGCAGCCGTGAGTCTCAGGGATAGAGATTCGCTGGCCGATGGCCTTTACTCCAGTCTGTGATAGAGTCACCCATTCATTACGGGTTTCTTCCTCAGGCATGATCCGGGACAGTAGGTCTGCATCTATATGGTGTCGGCCTGGGCGGTACTGTACATCAAATTCATAGGTGGACAGGGCAGCCAGCCATCGATGCCCTACTGCACTGAGCTTTGCTGTGGTGAGCACGTAGGTAAGGGGATTGTTATCCGTACGTACTGTGAATCTGGCTCCGTAGAGATAATCATGCAATTTGTCTACTACAGACCACTTTAGCGCCAAGAACTCCAACTGGTGGATTGGATAGTTCTGCTCAGATGCACTCAGTTTTCTGCTTGCGAAAGCCACTGGTCGCAGGCCCTCTGTGTACTCTTGGTAGAGCACTGTTCCAAGTCCCTTCAAGCTAGCGTCAACATGTAGGATGTAAGGCTTTTGGGGGTTTGCAAATGCCAACACAGGTGCATGCGTCAGACATTGTATGATCTGGTGAAACGCATCTGTGCAAGGCTGATCCCATCGTTCTCCAAAAGGCTCTGATTCTTTGATGTACGCCTTACTCCTATCGTGGCCGTTCTTTCTGCTCTTCTGCGTGGGTGCATAACCCTTTGTCAGCTCAGTCAGTGGTCGCACAATGGCAGCGTAATTGGCTATGAAACGCCGATAGTAGCCACAGAACCCTAAGAAGGATTGCAAGGTCTTCAGGTTCGTCGGGCGAGTCCAGTTGGTAACCACTTCTATCTTTTCCGGGTCAGGTTCGACACCCTCGGCGGACACAATGTGACCCAGGTATTTCACTCTCGGCAGGCAGATTTGACACTTGTCTATGGAGAGTTTCAGTCCGACTTCTCCGAGGCGATCCAGGACCTTGAGCAGCCTTTCTTCGTGCTCCTCTAGAGACCTCCCGAAGACAATCAGGTCGTCAAGGTACACCAACACCTGGAGTAAGTTCATGTCACCTACTGCTCTCTCCATTAACCGCTGAAAGGTTGCTGGGGCTCCACTTATGCCCTGTGGCATCCTCTCAAACTCGTAGAACCCTAATGGGCAGATGAACGCCGTCTTCTCTCTGTCTTCCTCCGACATGGCGATCTGGTAATAGCCGCTTCGCAAATCGAGGACGGAGAACCATTGACTTCCTGTCAGGGCATTCAGCGCATCATCAATGCAAGGGGTTGTGTATTGGTCTGGGATGGTACGACTGTTGAGCAACCTGTAATCGATGCACATCCTGACTGTTCCATTTTTCTTCCTCACAACCACGATTGGTGAGGCATAGGGGCTCCGAGACTCTCTTATGATCCCGGCTTGCAGGAGCTCTTGTAGGTGCTTTCGCACATCCTCAATGTCTGCAGGTGCCAGTCGTCGTGAACGCTCACGGAATGGGCGAGGATCAGAGAGACGGATCTGGTGTTCTACCCCTTTAGCTAGTCCGACATCCCACTCTTCCATGGAGAAGACATGAGATCTTTGCGACAGTTTTTGGCGAAGACGGGATTTCCACTCTTCTGAGATAGGCGAGTCTCCGAAGTTGATTCTGCTCTCATCAAACTCTGATGAGGTTGTCTCTTTGGGCGGGATGACAGTGACTGAATCCACCAGGTGCAGATACCCAATCACCGTTCCCACTGCTATCCTTGTTTCTCTCAGAGAGTCATTTTTTAGTAGGACTCTGAAACTGTTGCTGTCCATGGCCTGGCTACACACTACCATGGGCTGCAGTGACACACCAGCAGGGAGAGGGGCTATTGGTGAGGCGTCTAGCATTAGGATCTCCTGGCCTACTGCCTGTGTTAGCTCAACTTTGCACACAGCCTGCACATCACCACCAGCGGGTAGAGTCAACGGACCTGGTCCTTTCCACCGCACTGAGCCTACTCTATCTTCTCCCTCCACCATCTCATCTGAGCGCTTCAAAGTAGCCTGGTCTCCTACAGCACAAGCTTGGACGCCTAAGGTCGAAGTCACATCAATCCCACCGTCTCTGCACTGCTTCACCAATTGTCTTACATGACTAGCATTGGTCCCTACAATGACAGATGTCTGGTCTGCAGTCTTAGGGCTCGGGCAGATGAGTGCAAGGACTGTCATAGTCTGACTGGTACCTACCACCTCTGCTGGATACTCTACATCTACGACTACATAGCCAAGGTAGGGGTAACTCATATTGGATTCACTTAGACCCCAGAGGGCTAGCCCAGAGACAGGCTGGATTGGGACATGAGATAAGTACTTCTGATACCAGGGTGCAAAAATTATAGTCACCTGGGAGCCGCTGTCTAACAGGGCGGTGCAAGGTTGTCCACTAACCTTCAACTTTACAAGGCTAGGTGGCCCTACCAAACCCTCAGGGATAGATGGACTCTGTAAGGTAACTGCACTCTTTTTCACGTCACAGTTCTTGTTACCATGGGTGACACTACCTGTCTGCTGCTGGTCTTTTGCTACTCTCAGGGCATGAATTAGTCTCTTGATAACCTTAGCCTGGTTCTCAGGGTTTTGACACTTCCCTGCAAAATGACCACCCTCGCCACACCGGTAGCAGAATTTCTCCTCTGCACCCTTTGGCGATCTTCGGGGATAGCTGGAGACAGGTCTTGACACGTCCAACGTCGAGACTGCAGCCGCAGTTTCTCTGGGAGTCACTCTTTGGTCGACTTTGTTTTGGAGTCGCTTCATCTGTTTCCTCAATGCCGCTAACTCGGAGTCAGGACGAAGCTCACTGGGTGTGGCTACATTGAGAGCCATGTTCTCTGCAGTATCTTGCCTGCCTCGGTCTGGCCTAGTCGCCACTGCAGCAACTAAGGACTTTAGCTCCTTTACTTCAGCTTTCAGGCTCTGTATTTCAGCCTGTTTTCCGTCAATTTCTGTCATCACCGGAACACACTGCACAGCGGGGAAGAGTTTCTTCCTTGAGGCCTCATACTCTTCCTCTGAGCGTATATCCTTCAATAGCTGAAGAAAGGTGGGCGGTGCTGCTTTCCTCTCTCTTAGGCGGAGATTAACGAGCATTAGATCAGAGGCCACTGCACCTCGCAACAACTGCTCTATCCGTGCTCTGTCCACATTTGTTGGTAGAATACCACCTCGCTGGCTCACCTTGTCTAGTGACTGCTCCAGACGCCTCAGAAAGTCAGAGAGTTTCTCACCTGGCTGCTGCTGCATCATTCGGAACGAGATGTACAAGTCTTCTCCAGACTGCACAGTTCCAAACACATGTTCCAGGGCTTCCAGGCATTCTCCAGGACTAACATCAGGGTTGCTGGCTCGTGCAGATTTCACTATTTCTAGTGCAGAGCCTTTGAGATTTTCCATCAGCCTCCGCCTCTTCTCTTTATCAGAGCCATCACTTTCTTCTACCATGAGTCGTGCTTGCTCTAACCAGTGTTCAAACTGTTCTTCACCTGATGGAGTGGGCAAGGTCCCAGAAAACAGACGTAGGCGCCGATAGCTGTTATGCTCAGTGGGGGGTTTTACTTTGTCCATCAACTCACTAAGTGCGCGCAGGATGGATTCGGTTGGGCTAACGGGAGAGTCTGCTCTCTGAAACATGTTCTGGAGGTCTTCCTCCGTCTTCCCCTCAGCAAACAGTAGTCCTGCTAACTTCTCGTAGAATTTAGCATCATCCACAGGGGCTGAGGGGGTCTCTCCTACTATGATTATAGGCCACGCCTCGCCACCATCCGTAGGCACAACTTCAGGGGGAACATTCTCACCCGTTACCTTTTCCCGACATTCACACAGGATCATAAACTTTTTTCGCTGTGTACTGAACGACCTGCCTCTGACACGCACTCGCCCCAGACATTTTACTGTCTCCAGGGTCTTTTCTATGTTGGTGACATCAACATCTTCTGAAATGAGGACCATAAGCGCATGAGCCACATTTAATCCCTCCCCACGGCACCAGTCTTTAAGCTCCATCACAAGCACAGCTTGAGTGTCCATTTTATCCATTTATAGATTTTTTTTCTTTTTGCTCTTAGCAACTTAAACAATATATATATTTTCTTTCTGCAAATTAAACAATACATATATTTTCTTTTTGCAAATTAAACAATATATATATTTTCCCTTTGCAAATTAAACAATATATATATTTTCTTTCTGCAAATTAAACTATATATATTTTCTTTTTGCAAATTAAACAATATATATATTTTCTTTCCGCAAATTAAACAATATATATATTTTCTTTTTGCAAATTAAACAAATATATAAATCATCTTTTTGCAAATTAAACAATATATATATTTTCTTTCTGCAAATTAAACAATATATATATTTTCTTTTTGCAAATTAAACAATATATATATTTTCTTATTGCAAATTAAACAATTTATATATATTTTCTTTTTGTAAATTAAACAAATATATATATTTTCTTTTTGCAAATTAAACAATATATATATATTTTTCCCTTGTAAATTAAACAATTCCTTTTATGGTGCTACTGGCTTGACTTCTAACCTATATTATTGTTATAAACCCAAACAGATTCTCACTGGAACCTCCATTTATGTAGCCCCTTTTACCCCAGTTGACTTAGAGGGCAGGGCCCTAGGTTCGTAACACCTAGCTCTTACTAATCTAATAATAGAAATATACGAATATCTGTTTGGTATATAACATCAATACCTTTGAAATAGAAATGATCAAGCCAGACACTTAACTTTAAATATAAAAATAATCTGTATTGAACATAGTGTTATATATTACATACACCGTGTGTATATATATACACATTACCGAATAAAGAAAATGTTAGTTAGTTAATAAATAGAGTATTGTCTCTCAAAGGCACCGTGTGCTCACTATCAAAAAAGGAAAACAAAATAACAGAGCTGTTACTCTGTACTCAGGTTCAAACTCAAAGGCACCATGTGCTCAATATCAAAAAAGGAAATATAAATGAAAACCTATATCCAAAATGGCATTAATGATACAGCTAATTACAAATGAAATATCCTGTACAATAATACAATATACTAATATACCTAAGCCGGCATCTAATAAACAAAAACAAACAAACAAAAACCCCCGTTGCAGGCCTGATTGATGGGAAACTCACAATCCCATTTAATCTTCAGCTCTAATGAGCCAAAGTACTCACGGTCCGGAGTCAGTGTTCAGGTGGGGGGAAAGGAGAAAGTGGAGATTGAGCACGATGCAATGTGAAGTCCTGGTGGGCCTCCCACGCTGCCAGAGGAAGTCTGTACAGGCCTTGGTAGCACAGACTGCTATCTGGTTCCCGAAATCTGTACAGGCCCTGGTAGCACAGACCGCTTATCCTGTTCTCGAAGTCTGTACAGGCCCTGGTAGCACAGACCGCTTATCCTGTTCTTGAATGTAGTGGGTTTCCGGGTTAGCTATCCGGGCCCTGCTACTGTTTACCTAGCTTAGCCAGCTAGCCTCAAGACCCAGTCCAATGTGGAGCAATTGATTAGGCATGCCTATCTAACATGCACAATTCCCCGACATCACATATAATGTTCAGCGTGTGTTCTAGGCCAGAACACTTGATAACACTATACTGGATACAACTTAGCAATGGTGTGTCAAACATTTGCACACTCTTCCACCTGCTTCTCTCACTTTCTGGTCTCGAGAGCTCAATCACCACACCTGGTTAAACCCAGTCCCATCAAACCTGACCTTTTTCCTGATTGGCCAAGCCACAGTTCCCAGTTCACATAGACAGGAGTTCTACATATTACCCATACATGAAATAATGGTATATGTAGAACATATTACCCAGAGGTAAATAAGATATACAAAATACAAAATAATAACATATATTTAACATATATTATATTAACAGGATAACCACTGGGTTAATATTACCAGGGTTAGTTAATATTACCAGGGTTACACTGTCCCACTTGAACTACTCAAACAACTCCTTGTTGGTGGCAGTGGTGTTGCTAAGGACCACGTCCTTTCTTGCTAGGCCTCTTGAGTCCACAAGGACCTCCTTGTACATCCTTGAGGATGTTCTCATGGATCTTGCGAAGTGAGTGTCGGACTGGTGCATGGTTAGATCGACCATTTCAAAGAGGTCAGGGTGTGTTCCCCCGACAGTCTTCCCCAGTGGTCCATCCCAGAGGACTAGATCTCCCTGCATTTTGACTGGCTGTGGGACCAATCGACCTTCCCTGTGGCTAATCAGGAGTTCGATACTTTCAGGACGGACCAGGTCTTCCGTGGCAACGTCAGGAAAGATTTTCCGCAGCTGTTGCGGAGTGACAGACTGGCTTATCTCTGCGATGCTCTCCAGGCCATAGCAGAGCAGTTTGTGTTCTGCCACGGTACCCTTGGAGGTTTTCACCCTCAGCCGTAGGGTATACCGCTTGGTTGTCACCGTCTTTTCCATCCCTCCAATACCGTGGACAATCAGCTTGATGTTTACACCAGTCAGTCCGAGGCGTTTGGCCGCATCGTTTGCGATGTAATTGGTATCCGATGCGAGGTCGATGAGGGCACCAATCAACTGGCCAGAATTTGTTGTTACTTCCAGCAACCTCATAACCACTGGGTATTCCTGTTCAATGCCAGTATTGGTGCACATTGTAGTCAATGCTCTGTTAGAAAATGCCTTTCTGACCTCTGCCCTTATGTTTTCCGGGACTTTAGAAAGGGCCTCTTCTTGGATGCTGGTCAGGCCTTTCTTCTCCACCTTTGAGCCACCTTGCCCCTCATAGCCGCTCTCCTTCCTCTGAGTAGTGGGCCTTGGGCAGAGCAGGTAGTTGTGTGGCGGTTCCGCTTTCCTACAGCCTGATTTGCTGCAGAGGAACCCTTGGTTACAACGGCCATCTCTTTGGTGGATGCTCAAGCACAGATAGCAAGTGCCATGAGCCCTTAGATGAGCCTTTTTCTTTGCCAGGTCCAACTCTTTGAAGGTTCTGCATGCAAAGAGCTTGCCAGGGTGCGCCTCATCGCCGCAGCAGGTGCAGGAGCTTAACTGCTGCTTTGTCTGAGGGCCTCTTTGGCCTGAAGTGGCTCTGGAAAAGGATCTTCTCACTCCCTTATCCGGTTTGTCATCCAGGCTTTTCTCCAAGGAGTTCTTCTCTCCAGGACTTGCTTCTAGCTGGTCAAGCTCCTCCAGGATTGCCTCCTGCTTTTTTAGGAATTGAAGCAAGCACTCAAAGTGGTCCTGGGGAACAAACCCGTTGGCGGGCTCATGTTTGTGAGCAATCCATTCCTTCTTTAGGGAGCTGGGAAGTTTGCTTTCTAGGGACTGAGCGACCAAACGGTTCTTTATAACGTCCTCTTCACCCAAAATCAGGAGATTATCAAGAGCCCTCTCCACTGCCTGGATCAGTTCAATAGCCTTCCTTGGGTTGTTTCCCCTCACGGGGGGTAGGTCCTGGACCTCACTTGCGATCAGCTGGACGATCCTAGCTTTATTCCCATACCTGTTGGCAAGGCGATTAAACATGTCCTCTGCAGACTTGCAGCTAAATAGGACTAGGTCCCTTTTCACCTTCTCACTCAGGCTTGCAAGAAGGTGGAACCTTGTCACTCCAAAAATCCTCTGCGGGTTCCCAAGCAGCTCAAGCTCCTCCCACTCCGCCTTCCACCGGTAATAATGGACCATGTCCCCAGAAAATGTGGGGAGGCGTGCGCTCTCGAGTGGAAACTGGACTCTGGGTTGCATATAAGGAAGGACGCCTTGTGGAGCATTTGGGTACCCTGACGGTGTGCCTGCGACATTTGGTGCAGCGCTGGTCCCAGCCAGAGACTGGATACTGGCTCCAGAACTTCTTGGAAGTGGCCCCGACGGACCGAGCAGGTCTACATGACCTGCAGCGATTTCCTGCTTGACACCGGGAGGCTCACTGAGAGAGAGAGGTTGATCATCTTTAGTAGAATGGTAGAATGGCGCTGCTCCGACCGGCTGCCTTTCTGTTCGCTCCGTCGAGACTGTGCTTACTTTTGTTAATATTTATAGTTTTAAGAGTTTTGTCTGTACCAACAGTAGGTGCATTTAATGTGTATGACCGTCAGTCACTTATAGACATCGGATTACGGGAAACTTACCGATTGGATTACTCACTGGACCAGCTTTCCGAACCGCAACAATGGCCTGAGGAGATTCTCAGGAAAATGGCACCAGATCCTCCCAGGAACAAAGGAACCAGACGGCGTGGGAAGAGAGCTGGGATCCGTAACAGGCTGAGATCCAGACGCCACCGAACGCCATTACCCAGTATATTGCTAGCCAATGTACAATCAATTGACAATAAACTGGACGATATCCGAGCAAGGATTCAATACCAAAGAGACGTTAGGGACTGCAACGTTCTCTGCTTCACCGAAACGTGGCTCACGCCGGACGTACCAGACCACGCAATCCAACCGGCCGAACACTTCTTTATCCACCGCAAGGATCGTACAGCAGAGTCCGGTAAACAGCGGGGAGGTGGAATAGCCTTCATGTTTAACAACAATTGGAGCGATCCAACTAACGTGAAGGAATTATCCAACCACTGCTGCCCAGACCTGGAATATATAACCATCAACTGTCGTCTTTTCTTCCTCCCGAGGGAGTTAACGGCGATCATCCTGGTCGGAGTGTATATTCCACCGCAAGCCAGTAACAACGTCGCGCTCTCCAGACTCCACGACGAGGTAAATAGAATACAAGCGGCGAACATTAACGCCGCCATTTTAGTGCTGGGTGATTTCAATAGCACCAATCTGAGAAAGGTATTACCTGACTTCTATCAGCATGTGACTTGCAACACCAGAGGCGGTAACATCCTAGATCACTGTTACACGCAATTTAAAGGTGGCTACAAGGCTCATTCTGATAGTGGCTTTGGTAAATCAGATCACGCGTCCATTTTTCTTTCACCAATGTACAAACAGAGAATCAAAAGTACTCCTGTAGTCTCGCGAGAGGTGCAGAAATGGGATTTGACGTCAGAGGAGACGCTCCAGGCTGCGTTTGACTGCACAGACTGGAACGTATTCCGCGACACAGATAACATTAATGTCTACACGGAGACAGTGCTGGACTATGTTTGTACTTTGGTGGAAGAAACAATCCCCACTACCAAAATGAGAGTTTACCCAAATCAAAAACCCTGGGTAGACAAATCCGTCCGTGAAGCTCTGAGAGAGCGCACCAAAGCATACAACGACGGCCTAGTGGCAGGCAACATGAATGACCACAAGGTGGCGCGATACAACGTAAGGAGGACAGTGTCAGAGGCCAAACGGCGCTACAGGGATAAAATTGAACTCCAGTTTGAACAAGCTGACTCTAGAGCTATGTGGCAGGGGCTCAAAACGATGACAGACTACAAAGGCGCCTCCCTCAAACTGAACAGTGACATCTCCTTAGCAAATGACCTCAATACCTTCTATGCGAGGTTTGATGCTGGTAATAACAACACCAGCTCACAAGCCACGGCAATGGGGGGGGGGGGGGGGGGTCGGCTGCTGATGGAGACGCAGTGTTCAGGGTAACAGAGCATGAGGTGAGGCGGACCTTTAAAAAAGTGAATATCAGGAAGGCAGCAGGTCCGGACGGCATCCCCGGCCGCGTCCTAAAAGTCTGTGCCGACCAACTGGCCCCAGTATTCACTGACATATTTAACCTGTCCTTAGAACAGGCTGTCATCCCCACCTGCCTGAAGAAGTCCACTATTATCCCTGTACCCAAAAAATCCAAGCCTGCTTGCCTCAACGACTACCGCCCTGTAGCTCTCACCTCCATAGCCATGAAGTGCTTTGAGAAGCTAGTAAAGGGCTACATCTGCTCCTCCCTCCCCATCAACATGGACCCCCTGCAATTTGCATACCGCCCCAACAGGTCCACGGAGGACGCCATAGCCCATGTGCTGCACACAGCAGCATCACACCTGGACAAGAGGCAGGGGAACTATGTGAGAATGCTATTCATCGACTACAGCTCGGCATTCAATACCATAGTCCCCTCCATACTCATAGCCAAGCTCAGGGACCTGGGCTTGAACTATGACCTCTGCCAGTGGGTCTTGGACTTCCTGACTGGCAGACCCCAGGTGGTGAGAGCAGGCAACTGCACCTCCTCATCCATCACCCTCAACATAGGGGCCCCCCAGGGCTGTGTTCTGAGTCCCCTCCTCTACTCCCTGTACACACACGACTGTGTGGCTCAGCGGAGTAGCAATACAATCATCAAATTTGCTGACGACACAGTGGTGGTGGGCCTGATCTCTGCCAACGACGAGAGGGCCTACCTGGAAGAGGTCAAGGTCCTGGCGGGATGGTGCCAGGAAAACAGCCTCTCCCTGAACGTCAGCAAAACAAAGGAGATGATTGTGGACTTCAGGAGGTCGGGGGTCAAGGACTACAGCCCCCTCAGCATCGACGGGGCACCGGTTGAGAGAGTCAACAGCTTTAAGTACCTCGGAGCCTACATATCCGAGGACTTGACATGGACCACACACATTGACAGTGTTGTGAAGAAGGCACGACAACGCCTCTACTTCCTCAGGCGCCTAAGGAAGTTCCAAGTCAGTCAGAAGATCCTTAAGAACTTCTACTCATGTACAATAGAGAGCATCTTGACCGGCAACATCACCTCCTGGTTTGGGAATAGCACTGCACAAGACCGAAGCAGACTACAAAGAGTGACACGTTCAGCCGAACGCACAATTGGAGGGGGGCTCCCCACCCTCCAGAACATTTACAACAAGCGTTGCAAGGGCAAGGCTAAGAGAATCATTAAAGACTCCAGTCACCCGAACAACTGCCTCTTTGAACTGCTGCGGTCAGGCAAGCGATACCGGAGTCTCAAGGCGAGCACAGAAAGACTCAGAAGAAGCTTCTATCCCCAGGCCATCAGGCTGCTAAACGAACAATGAACACTACACAACAACAACCACCAAACGCACATAGCACACACATCCACACGCACACACTCACTTTAAACAAACACACTGTAGCACCCACTCCACACACTTTATAGCACACACCCACTTTAAACAAACACACTGTAGCACCCACTCCCCACACTTTATATTTATTGATGAAGGATCGCACTACAACTCGTACACCTTACTGTAAATTGTACCTAAATTGTACCTCATCCCATTTCTGCTTTGCACTATATAGTACTGTACATTAGTACACTGCATAGTATTGTATATTATATGGTAACTCAGAACATTGTACATATGTCTATACCGAACACTGTGACCTCATTTTCTTCTTCTAAATTACATGCTATACTATGTTATTTGATACTATCTTGTCTAGCACAGTCTCTGGAGCGTAACAGTAAGAAGCATTTTGTATGAAAGTATTCTGTACTTCTGTATGACAACTATTAAAGAAACTTGAACTTGAAAGAAACTTTACTGGATCCAAGCAGATATGGATTGGCTGGCACTTCAGCCTTTACCCTCTCCTCTTCCTCCTCCTCATTCTGGCTCCAAGCAAAGCCCTTTCGTGACTTCAGGTTCATCCGCCGCCATTTCCGCTCCCAGTCACTCTGTAAGTCTCTTAGCCCGTCTCCTTGCTTTTTAAGCTCCTTTGTCTTGGTGCTGGAGACAAGACCTTCCCAAGCAGCCATTTTCTGCCCGAACCTGTGGATCTTCTCGCCCAGGCTCTCCCTCTGCACATCAAAGTCCTCCGCTAGTAACTCCTTCAAATCCAGCGCTTCTAATTCAGCCCACTTCTTTTCCGCTTTCTCGGCATCCAATTTGATGTCATCTTCAGCGAATCTGGACCATAGTGCTTCTTTAGTGAGTGTAAGCACTTCTTCATATCGGGTTGAGCACTTCGTTGTTTTCGCTTTTATGCTCTCGACTTCTTCTATCACCTTGTGATCGTCGTTTTCTTCTGCCTCCACTTCGAGAGCATCGACGTATTCAGCCCCTGTTTCGCTGACCCTACCAAAGTCCACAACAAGGCCATTTAGCTCATCAATGAGATTCCTCTCCTCGAGCAGGTGAATCGTAAGAGCCATCCTGTTGGTCCTCTTACTGAAGGCAGTCTGCGCGACCGAGCGCTTTCCCTTTAGGGATTCCAGCACAGCTGAATCCATCCTCCTTTCTTAGAGCTGCCCAAGGTTTCTTCCGACACTGGCAGGGGGCCTGTTGGACCTTTCCCTCCCTCCGTGGCACTCCTCTTCCGGGCAACACTCTTCGGGGCAGATTCAGCTGGACGCTTGGGCCCGTGGTTTATAACTGTCAAGTTTGTTCTTAATTTCCCCACTTGAAGGGGTCAGGCAACGTGATCAAGGATGGATATAACTCTGTGACTTCTTTGACCTTTGTTTGTCATTTAATTGGTTGTCACAATAGCAGTCACAATACCAGGTTATAAACCTGAAAGTGTATGAAAGGAAATGTTTCAACATCAACATAAATACATAGGCTATAATACCATAAATTATAGTTAACATTAATACATTTAGCCTATATTATCAGTTCATTCAAATAAACAATTATCAAATGCATTTTCATTAAGAACATTCATTCAGCATTTACCAATACATTTGACATTTTGTTTTATTCTTATTTATTATTATTATATAATAATAATAATATATATATATATATATTATATATATATATATACCATATAACCTATATTATATATATATATACCATATAACCTATATTATATATATATATATATATATATATATATATATATTTATCTATTTATTTATTATATATATATATATATATATATATATATATATATATATATATATATATATATATATATATATATATATATATATATATATATATATATATATATATATATGTCCATCTATTTATTCATTATTTATATATATATACATATATATATATATATATATATATATATATATATATATATATATATATATATACCACATACCATATATAACCTATATTATATATAGTATTTAATTATTTATTTATTACACCAATCAACATTGTTCTTTAAACTTAACCATGTCATGAATGTCATGCATCAAAATGTTCAAACAATATATTCAAACTGTTGTAATGCCAGACATTACAGGCCTACAGAAACACCATTTCCCAGGGTGCACTGGGGCCGCATGTCAAACATAGCATGTTGAGACGAGCTAACATGCTACAAATATTTTCATGTTGAGCAAAGCTAACATGCTAGTTAATATGCTAGGGAGCTAACAGCTAACACAAGCAAAGCACATGAACAGAGCAAGCAGAGCACATAATCATAAAGCAAGCAGGGCACATGCACATTAAGCAAGCAGGGAAGGTAAATGTAAACATACCATTGGGTCATCACGTTCCTGGTCTGATTGCAGCTAACTCACTGAGCACAATGAGCTGACTCAATGACTGACTGAATGAGCTGGGGTTTCAATGCAAGTCATCTGGGCTGCCCCATATATGCCAGATGGTAAACCAGTCAAGCCCTCCCATGCTGTCCGCATAGATGCCTGATGTAAATTATTCTCTTTTTACCCCTAAAGTTCATTTAATTTCAATTTACATTGAAAATAGTTGCAAGGAGTATATTTGATCATTTAGGGGACATTTAAATTGTACCATTTGTTTTGGATAAATAATATATGTAATTTTGAGTCAATAAAATACATTTGGCTCTCTTTTCTCCTAAACTAAGAGTTCGACAATGACTGCCGGCTTGTGGGAGGCAAGAAACAGCGTTCGAGACAGGGGAGGGTTGAATTGGATGATACGAAATTGGGATGGGAGAAAAATAGAAAATGGGAGAAAAAGTGGATAAAAAAAAAAAAAGACTAAAGCAGCCTTTAATAAATGCACATTTCCAGTGATATTTGAGATAATGTTTTCCCACCCTATTTAAACGTTTAAAGCGCTTTAACGTTCTGACAACGAGTGTTTTTAGTAGAGGACGAGAGCATTAGCCCTGGCATGACCACGTGCCAAGTCCAGACAGGCAAGCAGATTTCAAAGTTAAAAAGTATTTTATTTTAAATTAAATCAATGAGATTATGAAAGGAATCACTTATTGAGGGGGGGGGGGGGGGGGTATTGTGTTGAGCCAAACCCTCCACCAAATGAATTGGTGAATTCAATGAGCTATTAAAAGTCTGGTCTTCATAACGATCCTGGACGGTATTTTGTTGTAATTGGAGCAGCTTTGCAGAAGGAGACGTGTCCCTCCTCTGCACCATTTGCAGACATGTTTCCTAAGCTTTTGGAATGCATGAGAACGTACACAGTGATGGGACCAACGACCATGGAGATACAGCCATGGAGATACGGCCATGGTCTCTCTTTTGTTATTAGACACCAAAGTCTTTATCAAACAAGGGCCTTTGATGTATAGTTCAAGTTCTTTAATAGTTGTCATACAGAAGTACAGAATACTTTCATACAAAATGCTTCTTACTGTTACGCTCCAGAGACTGTGCTAGACAATATAGTATCAAATAACATAATATAGCATGTAATTTAGAAGAAGAAAAATGAGGTCACAGTGTTTGGTATAGACATATGTACAATGTTCTGAGTTACCATATAATATACAATACTATGCAGTGTACTAATGTACAGTACTATCTAGTGCAAAGCAGAAATGGGATGAGGTACAATTTTAGGTAAAATTTACAGTAAGGTGTACGAGTTGTAGTGCAATCCTTCATCAATAAATATAAAGTGTGGGGAGTGGGTGCTACAGTGTGTTTGTTTAAAGTGGGTGTGTGCTATAAAGTGTGTGGAGTGGGTGCTACAGTGTGTTTGTTTAAAGTGAGTGTGTGCGTGTGGATGTGTGTGCTATGTGCGTTTGGTGGTTGTTGTTGTGTAGTGTTCATTCATTGTTCGTTTAGCAGCCTGATGGCCTGGGGATAGAAGCTTCTTCTGAGTCTTTCTGTGCTCGCCTTGAGACTCCGGTATCGCTTGCCTGACCGCAGCAGTTCAAAGAGGCAGTTGTTCGGGTGACTGGAGTCTTTAATGATTATCTTAGCCTTGCCCTTGCAACGCTTGTTGTAAATGTTCTGGAGGGTGGGGAGCCCCCCTCCAATTGTGCGTTCGGCTGAACGTGTCACTCTTTGTAGTCTGCTTCGGTCTTGTGCAGTGCTATTCCCAAACCAGGAGGTGATGTTGCCGGTCAAGATGCTCTCTATTGTACATGAGTAGAAGTTCTTAAGGATCTTCTGACTGACTTGGAACTTCCTTAGGCGCCTGAGGAAGTAGAGGCGTTGTCGTGCCTTCTTCACAACACTGTCAATGTGTGTGGTCCATGTCAAGTCCTCGGATATGTAGGCTCCGAGGTACTTAAAGCTGTTGACTCTCTCAACCGGTGCCCGTCGATGCTGAGGGGGCTGTAGTCCTTGAACCCCGACCTCCTGAAGTCCACAATCATCTCCTTTGTTTTGCTGACGTTCAGGGAGAGGCTGTTTTCCTGGCACCATCCCGCCAGGACCTTGACCTCTTCCAGGTAGGCCCTCTCGTCGTTGGCAGAGATCAGGCCCACCACCACTGTGTCGTCAGCAAATTTGATGATTGTATTGCTACTCCGCTGAGCCACACAGTCGTGTGTGTACAGGGAGTAGAGGAGGGGACTCAGAACACAGCCCTGGGGGGCCCCTATGTTGAGGGTGATGGATGAGGAGGTGCAGTTGCCTGCTCTCACCACCTGGGGTCTGCCAGTCAGGAAGTCCAAGACCCACTGGCAGAGGTCATAGCCCAAGCCCAGGTCCCTGAGCTTGGCTATGAGTATGGAGGGGACTATGGTATTGAATGCCGAGCTGTAGTCGATGAATAGCATTCTCACATAGTTCCCCTGCCTCTTGTCCAGGTGTGATGCTGCTGTGTGCAGCACATGGGCTATGGCGTCCTCCATGGACCTGTTGGGGCGGTATGAAATTGCAGGGGGTCCATGTTGATGGGGAGGGAGGAGCAGATGTAGCCCTTTACTAGCTTCTCAAAGCACTTCATGGCTATGGAGGTGAGAGCTACAGGGCGGTAGTCGTTGAGGCAAGCAGGCTTGGATTTTTTGGGTACAGGGATAATAGTGGACTTCTTCAGGCAGGTGGGGATGACAGCCTGTTCTAAGGACAGGTAAATATGTCAGTGAATACTGGGGCCAGTTGGTCGGCACAGACTTTTAGGACGCGGCCGGGGATGCCGTCCGGACCTGCTGCCTTCCTGATATTCACTTTTTTAAAGGTCCGCCTCACCTCATGCTCTGTTACCCTGAACACTGCGCCTCCATCAGCAGCCGACCCCCCCCCCCCCCCATTGCCGTGGCTTGTGAGCTGGTGTTGTTATTACCAGCATCAAACCTCGCATAGAAGGTATTGAGGTCATTTGCTAAGGAGATGTCACTGTTCAGTTTGAGGGAGGCGCCTTTGTAGTCTGTCATCGTTTTGAGCCCCTGCCACATAGCTCTAGAGTCAGCTTGTTCAAACTGGAGTTCAATTTTATCCCTGTAGCGCCGTTTGGCCTCTGACACTGTCCTCCTTACGTTGTATCGCGCCACCTTGTGGTCATTCATG
>NC_140170.1:164204351-164286851 GCF_963971535.1 Notolepis coatsorum | reverse complement strand
AAGTCTATATCAACTTAATTTCCATCAAGGACCTTGGTGTAGACTAATAACAGAACAGATTGACAGGTGGCGACAAAGCATGTGACTGGGCATTTATTTAAAAAACATACAGGTTAGTTAGTATATTGATGTGCTAGTTAGTTAGTATATTGATGCACAGCGGTAGCTAGTTAGTTAGTAGTATATTGATGCACGGCGGTAGCTGATAGTTAGTAGTATATTGATGCACGGCGGTAGCTGATGTGACGGACTTGTGGAACTGAAAGTTAGGCGCGATTGTTAGGAGTAACGCCATTGGGCGCTGAGAGAAACGTCAGTGGCCAATCAGGCCGCGCATCCCGAACGCGGAAGTGCAACTCCGTTAGGGAAAATATACACGCATCCTGGTACAGCACCCCTTGACCCACAATGCACCACTCCACTGAGAATACAACCCACAATGCACCACTCCACTGAGAGAACAAGCATGGTATCCCAACCCACAATGCACCACTCCTCTGAGAGAACAAGCATGGTATCCCAACCCACAATGCACCACTCCACTGAGAGAACAACCAACAGTGCACCACTCCACTGAGAACAAACCACAATGCACCAGGGCTCTGCTGCGTGCGTGCGTGCGTGCGTGCGTGCGTGTGTGCTTGTGTATGTGTGTGCGTATGCATGTACATGTACGTGTGTGTGTGTTTGTGTGTGTGTGTGTGTGTGTGTGTGTGTGTGTGTGTGTGTGTGTGTGTGTGTATGTGTCTGTGTGTCTGTGTGTGTCTGTGTGCGTGCTTTCGTCCATTAGCCTGCCAGCGCTGCACATGTGTGTAGTGTGTACAGTATGTTCCTAAGGAGGATCGTTTTCAGAGCGCCATAAACTTTAACGTTTTCAAAAAGTACC
Organism: Notolepis coatsorum; assembly: GCF_963971535.1. Taxonomy (NCBI): domain Eukaryota; kingdom Metazoa; phylum Chordata; class Actinopteri; order Aulopiformes; family Paralepididae; genus Notolepis; species Notolepis coatsorum. The sequence goes on along the minus strand of NC_140170.1, from coordinate 164,285,965 downwards.
ACGGCATAAAGTCCTGAGCACCAGCTGCTGGGCTGACATGTTCTCTGGGCTGCACCCTAACGCTGGCTTCACAAGGTCACGCTCTGCAGTCCGTCAAGGACCCGCGGGTTGTTACACGTCAGGCCGCCGACCCACATCTGTCTCAGGGGGGCCCCTTTCTTTTTTATTTATCTATTTATTTTGGGGATTTTTCTGTATTTTTCGTCGTTATGCCAATTCCCTTCCTGGTCGTTGCGCGCATTGCCCCACTGTCGGCCTGGGGAGGGTGTAGAACTACCACATGCCTCCTCCGATACATGTGGAGTCAGCCAGCCGCTTCTTTTCACCTGACAGCGAGGACTCTCACTGGGGGAACGTAACGCGTGCAGAGGTTCACGCTATTTCCCCCAGATCCCCTCCCTGCTGAACAGGCGCCCGACCGGCCAGTAGGAGTCGCAGTTTACAACGACCAGGACTGTTAGGGCAGGGGTTGGCGGAGCCCAATAGCAGAACACAGGAGGAGAGAGAATGGAGCGTTTTATGTTGGTTTTAATGTTTACCCCCAAGCAGACAGGTTTACAGGTACAGAATGTGCAACAGGTACATGAATGTGCAATAGACGAGAGCAGGTGCACTCCTTGTGCAGCACAGGACGTCCAGGTGGGTGGTGTCTCGGAGCGGTGGTCCTGGGCACAGAGAGAACAAGATTAGGACAAGGTATTTCAACAAGGATAGAGTAGCAAGGCTAGGGTTCGTCGTCGTACCTAGGAAGGTAGGTTAACACTGCGACGAGTGTAGAGCAGGATCCGTGGGCTGAAGTAGGAGTTTGCTGACGAGGGAATCCCTCACAGCCGCGTTAATTAGTGTCCCTCTGGCAGCGTGGGAATCCTGGGGTCGGATGCTGCCCATATAAGGGTGTGAGAGGATGAGGGGTGAGGAAGGCTCTCGCCATGACTATGACAAGGACACAGGTCCCACCGGCTTCCCACCCGCTAACACACTGCCAATTGTGTTAGTAGGGACGACTGACCAAGCCGGAGGTACCGCTGACAGCTGGATTCGATCCCAGAGTCTCTGTGGTGGTAGGCGAGTGCTTAGTCCACTGCGCTACCCAGCCGCCCAGGGGAGTTCCCTTTCTGACAAGATATTTGTTGTATTATCACAAATATTGGGCCTAAGCTTTTGTAAATTAAATACTGAAATTAAACTATTACCAATTTCTCTGGGGGCCCCCTGGAACCCCCTGGAGGACCCTCGGGGGTCACGGTGAGAACCAACGCTATACACTGTCAAAAAGAAAACAGAGAAACCTGTGCCTTGAGTGTTGAGGTCGTAGGTCAAGTGGGCCTATAAGAATTCAAAGATTGTAGTAGAATATATACACTCAATTAGAATAGAATACAGTGGAATAGAATATGTAACAGAGCTGTGCAATTGTGCAGTATTGTTAAGTCAAGGGTCAAGACGAGTGTAGCATAATGCAATAAAAACCTGGCTGACCCATAACCCCTCAAACTAAACAGTGACAAGACTGAACTACTCAGCAAATCCGGACCCATCACACTCACCATTGAAGACTCAACTATCACCCCTCCCCCCTGGTTCGCAACCTTGGAGTCATCCTGGATCCCACCCTCTCATTCGACCCCCATGTCCACTCCATCATCAAGACCTCATACTTCCATCTCCGCAACATTGCCAAAATCAGACCTCCTTCTCCCTTACTGCCCTAACCGATCCCTCACCGTTCTGTCATCTAAATTAAAAAGTTTTGGAGACCAAGCATTTGCACGAGCTACACCCCGACTTTGGAACACCCTCCCTCAGACTATCAGAGACTCTCCCTCACTCTCCACCTTTAAATCCAGACACAAAACCTACCTGTTCTCCCAAGCATACAACCTTCCCTACCCATAACCGCCCTCCAACCTACCACCTCGCTTTCCCCTTTCCTACTTTCTCTGCGTCTCCTGTCCCCTATACAATGAATTATTATTATTATAATAACTTCATCTATTATGATGCAGCAGCTTACATGTTTCTAAATGTTATGATGCAGTATCTTACTGTACATTTTTCTAAATGTTATCATGCGGTATCTTACTGTACATGTTTCTAAATGTTATCATGCAGTAGCTTAATGTACATGTTTCTAAATGTTATGATGCAGTAGCTTACTGTACATGTTTGTAAATGTTATGATGCAGTAGCTTACTGTACATGTTATGACGCAGTAGCTTACAGGTTTCTAAATGGTATGACGTAATAATGTACCAACAATACGAATGTGAATAAGCTCCACATCCATCATAACAAGGTGGATGTTACACGTCACTCAGTTATTACTGGTGATTCATTAGAGATGACAACAGCATAACAAGGTGGATGTTACACGCCCCTCAGGTTTTACTTGTGATTCATTAGAGATGACAGGAGAGTATCGTTCTCACTGCAGCTGACCCTGCATGGGAGATATCTGGTCTAATAATACAGCCTTTGCAATCAACTAGATTCAATCATCTCTGACTGTGCAGACAGACAGAGAGAGCTTTGGATGTTTGTTTCATGAACCGAACATTAACGTCTTTCACTGTAACACGCCCACGCAGAATATTCCAGTTTGAAATACGAGGTATGAATAATACATACTTTTATACACTGTACTGTAAGCATGTTCAACCCATATACTTCATACTGTGCCAGCTGTTGTAGATTTTCCCAGAGGAGCCCATGAATGTATGGACTGGATACATGATACATCTTAGAGTCGACCCGTTCTAAAGCTTCCTTTTGTTGAAGTTCTGTTTTGAATTATTGTTGACTTCCTGGCTGCTCGGTTCCCTGCAGTTGAACGTTTTCTCCATGATTGATCCCCCCCCCCCGTATGAAATCCTACCCTGCCATGACACACATAACTGGGGCATAGTAACAACCAGGCACTCCCAGGCCCCGTGGCTCCCCCCCCCCCCCCCCCCCTACACGGGCGTCACTCTGGGTGGGGTGGTGGGGGGCGGGGATTGCTCCCCTCCCTACACTTCCTGGAGCTCCGCCAAAAGGTTTCACTCTTCATCTGAACCAGGAGAGGAGGCCAAGATTTGTTTTACTGTGGAGCAGCGAGTTGAGTACATTAACATGACCTGGATGCATTAGCATACATTAAGCAGTCGATATGAGCTGTCTCGTATCTGTGTGTGGACGGGCTAACGTTGATTAAAAGTAGGTTGGTTATGCATTAGAGATCATCAAAATGTTTAATAGATGGCTGATGCTAAATGACTCAGCAGTCGTGAGGCTCACTGTAGCTCCTCACTGAGTTTAGTTGAGCTCTCTGAGACATCACACATATAAGCTGCACCACACAAGGCATGCAGTGTTGATTGTATTGGTCAAACTAACTTATCTTCTGACTTCAGGTCAGATTATACAGATCTGCATCAGATGTTTTAGTAAACGAAACACTGAAATACGCACTCACACTCAGTGCATGGTTGCCTTCAACAACAACAGAAACTGCAGCCCAGACAGTGAGCACATGACAACAAGCATCTCCTCTCCATGGCGACCATGTCATCCTCTAATAAGTGTGGAAGACAAAGCCAGGCTCTGTGCTACACTGCGGTCTCTGGATGGCTGGAATACCACACATGCTGCATCACACACACAGCCACTGGCTTCAAGAGGAGCTGGGGTCATGACCAGTCTTGCTATCCATCTGTCTGTGTTTGTGGGTGTATTTGCTGCTATCAATCTGTAGTACGCAGAACAAGCTTCTGGCCTGCGTCCGTCCGTCCGTCCGTCCGTCCGTCTGTCTGTCTGTCTGTCTGTCTGTCTGTCTGTCTGTCTGTCTGTCTGTCTGTCTGTCTGTCTGTCTGTCTGTCTGTCTGTCTGTCTGTCTGTCTGTCTGTCTGTCTGTCTGTCTCTCTCTCTGTCTGTGTCTCTCTGTCTCTCTGTCTGTGTCTCTCTGTCTCTCTATCTGTGTCTGTCTGTCTGTCTGTCTGTCTGTCTGTCTGTCTGTCTGTCTGTCTGTCTGTCTGTCTGTCTGTCTGTCTGTCTGTCTGTCTGTCTGTCTGTCTGTCTGTCTCTCTCTCTGTCTGTGTCTGTCTCTCTGTCTGTGTCTCTCTGTCTGTGTCTCTCTGTCTCTCTGTCTGTGTCTCTCTGTCTGTGTCTGTCTCTGTCTCTCTATCTGTGTCTGTCTGTCTGTCTCTCTCTCTGTCTGTGTCTGTCTCTCTGTCTGTGTCTCTCTGTCTCTCTGTCTGTGTCTGTCTCTCTATCTGTGTCTGTCTGTCTGTCTGTCTGTCTCTCTGTCTGTGTCTCTCTGTCTGTGTCTCTCTGTCTGTGTCTGACTCTGTCTCTCTGTCTCTCTGTCTGTGTCTGTGTCTGTATCTGTCTCTCTATCTGTGTCTCTCTGTCTCTCTGTCTGTCTGCATCTCTCTCCCCTACTCCCCTTTGCAACTTTACATACATTCCTTTGCATGAATGAATGAATGAAAACGTTATTTAACAGATTGCAGAATGGGTACAATACAGTGCGGCTCAATACACACAATTGTTAAGGGGATGCAGACCATAGAAAGATGTTTGTCTTGTTTACATCAGGGTCCCCCATTTTCAATTCATAGTGACATTTATGACATACACATTACACAACATACATGACATACAGGTATATAGTACTAGTTACATTTGTGACATATACGATATGCAAATATACAGTACTGTTACCCAGAGATCCTAACAGAATATATATACATATATATATATATGATGGGGAGGAGACTGTACATTAGGAAGGGGTGGGCGGGTGGGGAAAATATACATATACGGTGGGGAGGAGACTGTCTATTAGGAGGGGATGGGGGGTGGGGGGGTTTGGTCATTTACGGTGGCCAGTTTCGAATTGTGGGTAGGGATTAAATTTTTTTTTTTACGGCTGTGGGTAGGGCGTTCCACATTGTTGTGGCATAATTGCGAAACGTGTTTAGTCCCTTGTTTGTGCCGAATCTGGGTTGCACAAGATTTGTGGAACTCCCTCTGGTGTTGTGGGCGTGGTATTCACTGACCTTTGGGAAGTATTTCGACATGTACATGGGTACCTGAGTGGTGTAGTGTATCTTGTAGACCAGGCCCATTGCAAGTTGCTGTACTCTGAGGTATGTAATTTCATCTTTCCTTGTGACAATATTGTCACCCACTGTAACTGAGAAGCTGTCGGTCTTGCTGAGTTTGTTATTTGATCCGAAGAGAATGGACTCTGTTTTGCCCAGGTGTAATGATAGTTTGTTATCAGCGAGCCAGGTGCAGATTCTGCCTAGTTCTGAGCTGAGGGTTTTTTCAACCTGTAACTTGTTCTTGTCAGAGACCAGCAGGGCTGAGTCGTCCGCAAACAGGAACAAGTTGCAGTCACAAGCTGACGACATGTCATTTGCATAAATTTGGAACAGTAGCGGTAAACACCTTTGCATAAATTCACATGAAAATACTATATGCGCAATGCAAATTAATTTAGGGGACCGAGACTCGTACTACCAACCACTTCAGCAACACCGTTAAGCTGTAACCTCCTCCGACCTCCGACCTCCGTGTTTATTTCATCCTGCAACTTTTGGAAGAAACCAATGCCATAGGGAAAGGGAGGGGGGACTTTTTGAGGTATGATCTATGATATAATTAGAAGAATTTGTTTGACTCATTACTTGCTTGCCTGGTTAAATAAAGGTTAAATAAATAAAAAATTATAGAAAATGATCATAACTACATATTATAAAAAAATATATCTGTATCCTGGAGAACATTAGAAGAAAACATATTGGCACCACATAGACTGCAGGATATAGTATACACCAAATTATCAATTAAGCAATGTGACTTGAAATTTGGCCCTCTTATTACACATGTGATCCGGATATGGCGTGACACACAGAAAAAATTTACTAACCAACATAAATGGCATAGCCATTCTCCCCTATTTAATAACAATGCACTCCTTATTGCACAACAACCTATCAGATATCCCAAATGGGAAAAGCAGGGCATACATACATTGGGAGATATCTTCAACGAACAGGGTTTCTGTAGCTATCAAGATATTCATAACAAATTTAACCTCACCAGCTCCACTTATTATTTCTATATACAGTTATTAGCAACTTTGAAGGCTCATGGAGTCCCATTAAAGATACCACTTGAGCACCACAGATATCACAAATTCTTCTATGAAAGGGAGACATCGAGAGGATTCGTATCTGACTTTTATCATCACTTACTTACGTCTTCGTATGGAATCCTTCCCCTAGACTCAGTTTGGAGGAGGGATATACCAGACTTGGAAGTAGATTTTGATTGGCCTGAAGTCTGGGCAAACGTTCGACTAGCGTCACGCAACCCGGATCATCAACAGATTAATCTTAATTTTATTCATAGGACTTACCTGACTCCTATAAGATTGAACCGAATGGGGCTTAAACAAGACTCTCTATGCTCCTTGTGTCTAAAGGGTGATATCGGTACATGTATGCATATGTATTGGGAATGCCCCCCTGTTAAGATATTCTGGGAAGAAGTAATCATGCAATTATCAGAATTTTTATCTCTGACCATACCTGTACTTCCTTCGGTATTGTTGCTGAATAATGTCTCTCAGTTATCACACTCTGTACATGTAAAGAGGCTAATCTTGTCCGGTATTACGGCTGCCAAAAAGCTAATAGCATCACGTTGGATTCAGCCAGATAAAATGTGCCTGAAGGTTTTGATTCTTACCGATCTTGATGTGATTTATTTAGAGATATCTACCGCATGAATCCTAGGTGTTAATGAAGCCAGCATAGCAATTTGGTCAGTTGTGGTGGAGAAGATAAAGCATAGCATATGAATTTGTAATCCTTGGTTAGAAACGAAATAATGGATGGATTATCCAAGGGGGGTCCTGAGGGGGGGGGGGGGGGGGGAAGAAGAGCGAGCAAGAGCATATGTATGTATTGTATTGTATTGTAAGTATTATCTCGTAACCTGGCTACATGTATATTGATTCAAATACTGAACTGCATAGTCCTGTGATTTTTTATTTACTGTTAATGTTTGTGTGTCTAGTTTTATGTCATGTCAAAAAAAGAATAAAAAAAATATTAAAAAAAAAATATTATAAAAGAAAATATTAGTAATAAAGTTAAATTGTACAATTAATATAAAAAATCTGGTGGGGCACAGATTTTTGAATGGGCATGACTTCTGTAACAGACGGCAAATCCAGGTACTGGCTTTTTTCACAGCTTCACCCACTTTTGGTGGTAAACAGACACCATTCCTGTTGATCACTATTAGTATTTGGGGGCGTACTGTGAGTGTGAATCAACGCACAGCGTCCTTTTTAGATGCAAAGCGCCTCATAGACGAGCAATGTCAGTCACTCACTCACTCACACTTTCATTCAGCCGAGTCATTCTGTGAACGTTAGCCACTCTGCCCCTCATGGCGTCTCACACGACACTTTGCATCGCACTTACCGGTATGACACTTTCTGTTTCCGTGTCAATCTTTCTGACTCAGATGAACTGGGAAAATTACAGAAACATCTGCCTTTTCATATTCAACGAGTTATTAGTCATCAATACATGATTATACAGCAAACTTACCCAATCTTGAATCTTCACCCACCGAATGGAATAAACTATGTTCATCCTTACACACATTCAAACCTACACACACACACACACACACACACACACACACACACACACACACACACACACACACACACACACACACACACACACACACACACACACACACACACACACACACACACACACACTGGATGTCAGTGTCAATTTCACGTGATTATCAACCCCTACAACCCGCTAACATTATGCACCCTTGGTAATTCATAAACTGCATGGTTTCTATGGGGTGTGGAACAGATGTAGCCGGTTCTGTATCGGTTTCCACTGTGCTGGAACAAAGCTCTTTGTGTGACTGCTCCATCCTGAGCCACCTGCACTCTGACAGAAGGGCACATGTGCTTCCTTCAGTGGAGTCTAATATACAAGCACAGGCAAAGTGAAATCATGCTAGCTCAGGTTTCTGAACAAATATGTTCCGCTTGTGGAGACCTGGATTTGTCCAGCCAATCAACTCACTTTGGGGGGGGGGGGGGGGGGGGGGGGCTTCACAGGACAGTGTTGGCAGTGCATGGGTATGAACCGGGGGTAGCTTAGTCATGATGCTACCATGCGGTGACCAGATGTCCCTGTTTTCTGGGGATAGGTCCCTGGAATAGATGCTCCGTCCCCTGCTGCCTGGCACTGTCCCCGGAAATGTCAGTGAATAGATTCAAGCCAAGATATTCTTTATTAATGTTAAAGCCACCCTACTTAGCTAACAACTGTTGTCTTGTGAATAAAGGTACTTCCAGCCAGGCAGCAATAACTTCACTGCTTCTGTTAACGACAGTGATGCATGACAAATTCCTGTCTCTTAACTTTTGCACGCATGGCGCACACACACAACCACAATCTTGCTATATGCAGGTGTGGCAAGGTTGAAACCTTATACAATAGTAGCCCCTTGGTATAAAACTCACCCCTAAGTTAAATACCCTCCACTTCGCCACCTGAATTGGATCATTTTCAGGTGGTGGAATGGATAAGACCGTGGTGTTTAACAGACGTGGTCACATGGTGGTTTGAGGATGTCGTAGCATGAAGTTGCATGAAGCTCCTGCTAGTACCATGGTGACCACCGTTACAATCTTCCTAACACTACAAACCCTATCAGCTCTCCGGCTGGGGTCGCTGTGGAGTGAGTTTAGAGGTGTGAGTGTAACAAGGTTGAAACCTTGCAATGGTCGCCCCTTGGTTTAAACTCACTCCTCAAGTTAAATACCGGCTCCACATCACCACCTGAATTGGATCCTTTTCAGATGTCGGAATGGATAAGACCGTGGTGTTTGATCATATGGTCACGTGGACGTGGTGCTGGTGAGCAGAGGGTTTCGCGGTTTGAGGCTGAGCAGGAAGTGCCTACTAGTACCAAATGACCACCGTTACTCAGGCAACAAGTAGCCAAAACAAATATATAATAATAATAAAATGCAGAATTTGCCTTCAATAATATAAGATGACAAGTGTATGATGTGCACAATCTGTCATGGGATGTTTTCTGTTGCAGGTTGAGGGACATCATCGCCAGTGGCGGACTCAGGCTGTTTGAAGGGCAGGGGCGAAAATTAAAAAAAAAGGGCACCTACTGCACAACATGGGACCCCATCAGTAAGCAAAAAAAAACTATGATGCGTCATGTATGATGAAATAGTCTTCATCCTTGATTAAGATTAACATTAGAATAACATAGACAATCCAGATTAATAGTATAACCACACCTATATGATAAAAACACACAGGGAACAATACACCTTTAACATTTTTATTTCATAAAACAGAGTGCCGTTGAGCTTCTTCCTTTCTCTCTCCTCCCCTTCTCTCCTCATGTCCTCTCCTCCTGTACTCCCCCTCTCCTCTCATGCTCTCCTCCTGTCCTCTCCTCCCCTTCTCTCCTCCTATACTCCCCTACTCTCCTCCTGTAATCCCCTTCTCTCCTCATATACTCCCCTTCTCTCCTCCTGTACTCCCCTTCTCTCCTCCTGTCCACTCCTTCTCTCCGTCTGTCCTCTCCTCTCCGTCTCTCCTCCTGTCCTTTACTCTCCTTCTCTCATCCTGTACTCTCCTCCTGTCCTGTCCTTCTCTCCCTCTCTTTCTCTCCCTCCCTATCTTCCCCATTCTCTCCATTAAACGTACTATATTGTACCACCTGACTCCTCCCTCCTGCCATCCTCTGTCCTCTCCTCTATCACCTCTAATGAAAATATGTTGGTTATTTTCATGGACAGATTTGTATGTGCTGGCTCTCCATTGCTGCAATGGAAGGGAGATGGTGGGTGGGGGAGTCATAGCAGAATTCGTCTTTTGGTCCTCTGTTTATATATGTCAATGACCTCATTATGATCAATTGGGATATCCCTCTCAATTGAAAGCAGCATAAGATCAGAGAGCCTTTTTTCCCCACATCGGTTTCTGAGCTGGGTTTTGATCAGCTTCAGTTTAGAGAATGATCGCTCTACTGAAGCAGTTGTCACTGGTATTGTAGCATATGTTTTGAGGAGCATGGTTATATTTGGGAAAACAGATTCCACATCATTGTCTTTAAGGCACTTAAGCGCAGCTTTGACATTGTTGGAGGGGAGAGCATATGAAGAGTGGAATACCTTGAGTTCGGTGACAACATTCTCTTCCTCTACATCATAAAACTGGCACACATCTCTGACAGATACAGCAGCTGTGTCGTTTGTCATGCCCTTCCAGTGACTTGAGGTGGTAAGGCAGTGAAGACCTGATAGGATTGACCCAGTAGGCGTGTCATCCTTCCCTTTGAATCTTCGGTGTAGCTCATGGGAGAGTATGTCAAGAAAGGTAAAGAACACCTTTCCCCGGTAGTGCTCCTCCAAGTCTTGGACTTGGTAGTCCTCCGTAGCAGATTGAGAGCTATACCTGTACCTTTGAGGTACCTTACTGCGTCTTGTTTGTCCAGGTATTTCTTCTGGCACCTCAATGCCTGCTGCCTCTGCTTGCCCTTTTGCTTTTGAGAAAAGGACCTTGAACTCCTCATCCTTCCTCATTGCTTTCACTCTTTGTATGACTCCCTCCACAATGGTGTATGATGCTGACAAGTTATTTTCTCTGAAGTGAAGCAGATGCGATGGCAGTCTCATTGAAGACAGGTGTGGCAATCTCCATGCATAGCATAAATTCAAAATCTATGCTACGCAAGAGCATCCGGGCATCACCTGCTGCAGAGTCTGGTGGATCACTATCAGCCATGTTCTGAAGCAGCTTCACCACAGCAGAAAGGACCTTCTTCAGGGATCTCAGAGCATCTTCTCTACACACCCACCGTGTGTCAGACAGCCTTTTCAGTTCACAGAGTCTTTGGCCAGGGTACATGGTCTGTTGCATTTTCACAAACACAGCGTGGCGTTTTGGAGATCTGGATATGAAAGTGTACAGATTTTCAACTAAATTGAAAAACCGAACAAAATGCTGGCTTGATTTGGCACTCTCCACCAAGACCAGGTTGAGACAGTGGGCATGGCAGTGCACGTATAAAGCTTTCTCATTGTGGCTCTGAATTCGCGACTGCAGACCGTTGTAGCTTCCGCTCATATTTGCGGCTCCATCGTAGCCTTGGCCCCTGATGTCTTCCACTTTTAATCCATTCTCCTCAAGGAATGTCATCACAACATTCTCCAATTATTTTGCTGTTGTTCCACTCACATCACAAACTTGTAAAAATCTCTCCTTGATTTCCATCTGATGGTGCATTTTGATGGTGGAGTCATATTTTGCAAGTATAGCTGTACAAGTTCAAGGAAATTCCTTTTGTTCAAAGATGTACCACTTTCATCATGACCCCTGAACGCCCCATCTTGCCGTGCAAGATACAATGTGATGTCTACCAGTCTTGTCATTAGCTCCCTGTTTCTTTGTCGTTCCTGTTCTCTTTTGGCTTGGCCTTCTACGTCTGCCCTCCTGAAAGCCTCTTCCAGTGGTCTCTGTTTGAAGTTGCTCCATCTTACCATGCCGTGGGGCACATGGTCAAGTTTAGACCATTGGAAGGGCACCAATAGGGCACGTCCTCTAATTTCTTTCACTCAAAAGGGCACTTTTGCGTGATATTACTTAACCGTGGGGCACCAATAGGGCACGTCCTCTCATTTTCAACACTCAAAAAGGGCATTTTAGCGCAATGTTTTCAACTGTGGGGGCACATGGTCACGTTTAACCATTAGAGGGGCACCAATAGGGCACGTCCTCTAATTTCTTTCACTCAAAAGGGCACTTTTGCGTGATATTATTTAACCGTGGGGCACATGGTCAAGTTTAGACCATTGGAAGAGCACCAATAGGGCACACCTTCTATTTTTCGCCACTCAAAAGGGCACTTTAGCGTGCGTTTTTCAACCGTGGGGGCACCAATAGGGCACGTCCTCTAATTTTTTTCACTCAAAAGGGCACTTTTGCGTGATATTGTTTAACCGTGGGGCACATGGTCAAGTTTAGACCATTGGAAGAGCACCAATAGGGCACACCTTCTAATTTGTTCGCCACTCAAAAGGGCACTTTAGCGCACATTTTTCAACCATGGGGGCACCAATAGGGCACATCCTCTAATTTCTTTCACTCAAAAGGCCACATAAGCGTGCGTTTTCCAACCGTGGGGGCACCAATAGGGCACATCCTCTAATTTCTTTCACTCAAAAGGGCATTTTAGCGCGCGTTTTTCGACCGTGGGGGCACCAATAGGTCACATCCTCTAATTTCTTTCACTCAAAAGGGCACTTAAGCACGTGTTTTCCAACCGTGGGGGCACCAATAGGGCACATCCTCTAATTTCTTTCACTCAAAAGGGCACTTTAGCTCACGTTTTTCAACCGTGGGGGCACCAATAGGGCACATCCTCTAATTTCTTTCACTCAAAAGGGCACTTAAGCGGGCGTTTTTCGACCGTGGGGGCACTGGCGGACCCCCCTGAGTCCGCCAATGTCGATCACAGCATGAAGATAACTAGCTATTGCTACCTCAAAACATTGGCCTAAATCAGTAACGTTAATGCACGGTCATGCTAGCTGAGCTTGTCAGCTGTTACTCCACTCTCCTAACTGGCTGAGTCATGAAAAAGGGATTCTGAATTGACAGGGCAGGGGGGGATTTTGGCTTACGGTGCAGGATAATAATAGCTTCAGAATGGACTCATTATCATTCATATCATTCACTATCAGTCTTATGTTGAGAATTATATTCAAATGATGATTTTAAAACCTTTTCAACAACTGCTTCCAAATACATGGTCACCTTATGCTATCACAATGCCAAAATGAATATTTTGCTTGGCAGGGCAGTTAGTGGAATACATCCTGTATTCCACAGAATGGGACAGACTGTCCTCATGCTCTCCAATGTTGGGTATAACTCAGGACTTCAAGCTCCCAGAGCAACGATGAGACAACAGCAGCAAGAGGGACATCTCAGGATCACCCTTCTCAATAGCAATACGCCTGACCAAACAGTTACAGTATGACACTCGTATCATATTCACTAATAAGAACCAATTTCTACACTAGCATTGGCTAAACAAAAACAAATGAACCGATAACACTGGCTAACATGCAGTATGTTCATTACAGAATACATCCAAGCACATTTCCTCTGCGGTTGGTTCATGGTTTAGAAAGCAATATGTGACTATGGTCTTATTGATTATGTGATCAATAGAAGCACATACTGTGCTTCTCAGAAACTAAGCTTGACGATTCTGTAAAAGATCCAGAGATAGAGATTGAGAACTACTCAATAATTAGGAATGATAGGAACAAACATGGAGGTGGTGTCTGTATGTACATACACAAGGACACCAAATTCATCAACAGAAATGACCTGAATCATAAATCAATTGAAACTGTATGGGTGGAAATCCTATTCGAAAGGGCGAAATCCCTACTGGTTGGCACAGTCTACAGGCCGCCAGATCATAGTGAATTTTATGATACACTGGATGGGTGTTTAGCTGGAGTTGAGGATGTAGACAAAATTCTTATTGGAGACTGGAACACGGATATGCAACGAAAAGATGCACCCGTCTTCAAGTCATTCAGTAGGTTTTGTGATCTGCACGGCCTCAGCCAGCTAATCACCCAACCCACACGTGTATGTGAATCAACTCAGACTACCATTGACCTCATTCTGACCTCCGACAAGTCCAAGATCTCCAAGAAAGGGGTTATAGCATGCGGGTTAAGTGATCATTATATGATATTCTGTACCCGCAAAAAACTAAAACAAAAGGCTGGCTGCCACAAAACAGTCACATCTAGAGACCTTAAAACCTACTCTAGCGAGGCCTTTAACCTTGAACTGGAGAGCCTGGACTGGTCAGATGAACTCAATGGTACACTGGTTGAAGAAACATGGCTTGGTTTCAAAACCAAATTCTCAACAATACTAAACGACATGGCCCCCCTAAGAACCACCAGGGTAAAAAATCGCGCTGAGCCGTGGATGCACTCCGAAATACTGGCCGCTATGAAAACCAGAGACAAAAAATGCTCTGAGTTTCGTAAAAATCAGTCAAAGCTTACTAAAAGCACGAGCAGTGAACTCCAAGCCCACGTGACTGAACTCAAACTAGAAAGAAACAGACTAAGAAACGACGTAAACTCCATGATCAAAACTGCAAAAAAGAATTTCATCAATGACAAAACTGAGGAAAACAAAAACAAACCACGTGAACTTTGGAAATTACTCAATAATCAACTAGGATGCAGTAAAAAACTTAAAACCAGATTCTCAAACATAAACATAAAAACGGACAACACGCTCATCACAGACAAGCTGGATGTAGCCAATTACTTAAACATTTTCTTCACAAACATAGCCACAACACTGGTAAACAAACTACCCTCCCACTCAGGGCTTTATGGGGTAGAACACATAGTAGCTTACTACAAAAACCTAGGGGTCCGCAAGGACGACTTCAAGCTGGAAATGGTAACAACAGATGAGGTACTCAATAAACTGAGCGCCCTCCAACCTAACAAGGCCACTGGCCATGACAACATCCCCTCCAAATTCCTCAGAGACTCAGCAGCCGCCATCACCCCAATCATCACACACATAATAAACCTCTCCATAAAACAGGGACACGTCCCCAAGGACTTCAAAATTGCGAGGGTGACCCCTCTGCACAAAAAGGGCAGCAAATTAGACCCAGGCAACTACCGCCCTGTTTCTATTCTCACCTCCATCTCGAAAGTCATGGAAAAAATAGTCTACGAACAGGTCGAAAAGTACCTAGCGGAAAAAAATCTAATCTACGAATTCCAATCTGGCTTCAGAACATCCCACTCCACTGACACATGCCTTCTCTATTTGAATGACCACATCAAACAAGAGGTGGACGCAGGCAAATACTGCGGCATGGTCATGCTGGACCTACAAAAGGCCTTTGACACGGTCAATCACTCCATTCTGATTGACAAGCTAAAAGCAATTGGTTTTGATAGTCTATCAGTGAGCTGGATGCAATCCTACCTTGAGGGGAGGGAACAGATGGTGGAGGTAAACGGTACCCTATCCCCCCCTCTCACAGTGAGCTGTGGTGTTCCACAAGGAAGCATACTAGGACCGCTACTGTTCCTAATTTATGCAAATGACATGTCGTCAGCTTGTGACTGCAACTTGTTCCTGTTTGCGGACGACTCAGCCCTGCTGGTCTCTGACAAGAACAAGTTACAGGTTGAAAAAACCCTCAGCTCGGAACTAGGCAGAATCTGCATATGGCTCGCTGATAACAAACTATCATTACACATGGGCAAAACAGAGTCCATTCTCTTCGGTTCAAATAACAAACTCAGCAAGACCGACGGCTTCTCAGTTACAGTGGGTGACAATATTGTCACAAGGAAAGATGAAATTACCTACCTGGGTTCCATCCTAGAGGCTAATCTCTCCTGTGACAAAATGGCATCCAATGTAATAAAAAAAGTCAACCAACGAACTCGATTCTTGTACCGGATCTCCTCTCTGGTAAACAAGAATACCCTGAAGACTCTGGCAGGAGCACTCATTCAGGGGTACTACGACTATGCTTGCACCTCATGGTACCAAAGCACCTCAAAGGCGCTAAAAACAAAATTACAAACATCTCAAAACAAACTGGTCAGACTACTGCTTGACCTTACTCCTAGAACCCACCTCACCCCTGCCCACTTTGACAACCTAGGATGGCTTAGAGTAGATGACAGAGTACAGCAACTTGCAATGGGCCTGGTCTACAAGATACACTACACGACCAAGGTACCCATGTACATGGCAAAATACTTCCCAAAGGTCAGTGAATACCACGATCACAACACCAGAGGGAGCTCCACAAATCATGTTAAACCCAGATTCGGCTCAAATAAGGGACTAAACACGTTTCGCAATTATGCCACATCAATGTGGAACGCCCTACCCAAAGCTGTAAAGGAATGTGGATCACTACCCACTTTCAAAACCTCTCTCAAGAGACACCTACGGGAGACTGCAATTCAACACTGGCCCCTGTAAATATCCTAACCCAACCCCCTCCAATGTACAGTCATTTACCTAGTATGGTTTTGTCAATAGTCCAATGTACAATTTTGTTTGTTTGTACAGAGTCTCCCCCCCCTCAATGTACAGTTTTGCTTGTTTATACAGTGTGCCCCCCCCCCCCCCCCCCAACCACCTCCAATGTAAATTACCCAGTATGGTTGTCAATATCCCAGTGTACCCAACCCCCCCCACCCAACCTCCTCCAATGTACAGTTTCTACGTCAAATGTATATACTCCCTTTTCTTGACTCCTTCTGTATCACAAACAGTACTGTATTTGCAAATCTGGTATGTCATAAATGTATAGATGTAGCAGTACTGACTATCTGTATGTCATGTATGTCATATATGTCCTGATGAATTGAAAATGGGGGACCCTGGTGGAAACAAGACGAAAGTCTTTCTCTGGTCTGCATCCCCTTAACAATTGTGTGTATTGAGCTGTACTGTATTGTACCCATTCTGCAATCTGTTAATAAAGTTTTCAATCAATCAATCATATTGTGTCATACCGGTGTAGCTTCACTTTAAAAACCCCAATCTGGCCCCCTGGTACACAGGAAAGGACTATTAGTGGCATATATAAAGAAAATATAGGGACCATTCTGCTTGGTGTGCTTTGGACAGCAGCCAGACCACAGGTTTCCCTGCAAAGTCCACAGGGATGTAGAGCAGCTCTCTCTCTCGCTCTCTCTCTGTTTGTGTGTGTGTGTGTGTGTGTGTGTGTGTGTGTGTGTGTGTGTGTGTGTGTGTGTGTGCGTGTGCGTGCGTGCGTGTGTGTGTGATTTAACTGATCCTGGAACAGGGGACCATTGGGTACAAGAGGAGAGGATAGAAGAGAAAGAACTCAGGAATGTGTCTTGGAATGAGAGAGGAGTTGTAGCAGAAACAAGGACATTTATCTAAAAACAAACGCATATCCGGTACAGACTCATGGTGGCTGTGTTCAATTCCATTGATTTCAATTAACTTTAATCAAATTAAATCAAATGTTATTGTCATAGTATTGTCATGTAGTGTTGTCTGAATACCAAAATGTTGGTTTTGTTATAGCGCTTGGCATTGTCTTCTATCACACCAAACTGCATCAAGATAAAGGCATTTATGGCTGAGTTATTAAATTAACAGAATTTACCTTTAAAATAATTTTATTTAAATTGTATTTATGTCAAATGTATTTATGTAAAATTGTTTATGTAAAACTGTATCTCTGCCATTTTGTAAATTTTGTATTGCACATAAAGTCATGCGAGCAATTCTTGATGTTCATGTTGTCAGATTCAGATTCAGACAACTTTATTGATCCCACGTGGGGCAATTCATATTGTAGCTTTGCACGAGTAACAAAACATCTCAACGACAACACAGCAACAACAACATTCCATGATATACACAGTCCAGTAAAAGTAAAACAGAAAACTAGGTGTATAGGCTACTTAAATTGAATACTGTCTGAGTTTAGAAGTCTGATAGCAGAGGGGACAAAAGATTTAGAGTAACGGTTGGTCCTACTCAGAGGAACGTAATAACGGTGGCAAGAAGGCAACAGCGAAAACCGATGAGACAGCGCATGGAGAGGTTGATTTCTGATGCCCGTCCCCTTCTTGGCCACCTGGTCCGTCCAGGGAGAACATAGGTCTCTCTGTTTGACTCCAATTGTTTTGGAGCACACTCTAACAATGTTCTGTAGGCTGTTCTTATCTTTAATAGATAGACCACTGACAGGGCCGGATTAACGACCGGGCCGTCCGGGCCGCGGCCCGTGGGCCTCTAGTGATGAGGGGCCTCCAAAAAAATAAATATATTTTTTTTTATTTTTTTTGAAGGCCCCTCGTCACATGAGGCCCCAAATTAGTATTATTATTTTTTTAACTTTTTTTTTTTTTTGGAGGCCCCTCGTCACTAGAGGCCGCAACTATTTGTTTATTTCTTTTTAACTTTTATTTTGAATTTTTTTGGAGGCCCCTCGTCACTAGAGGCCCCACATTTAATTATTATTTTTTCTTATTTTGGAGATCGATGTCATACTGTGACACTGAAATGAAAACATATTTCATCAACTAAAATATTTAGTCAACAAAAATATTTCATCAACTAAAATATACAGTACGTCACACCCTGCCGTCTGCAAGTGGCTAATCTTGAGTATTTTTTCTCCTCTTCAAAAGAGTTTGAGGTTTTCCGTTTGAGGTAAAAACAGCAATAAAAAGTCAAAACTTGCATCTCCACATCCCAGCCCCGACGCCTGAATACTTTTATCAACGGATTTCCAGTTCCGCGTTCGCGTTCTGCGCTCTGATTGGCCACTGACGTTTCTGGTAGCGCCAATCGTGTGACGCCTCTTTCTTTCACCGGTTAAGCTTAGGCACTCTTTCGAAGTTGGTTAAGGTTAGAGTTTGTCTTAGAGCAGGGCGATAGAACACCAGCCCTGATTCCATACTCTAACCTTAACCAACTTCGAAAGAGTCGCCTAAGAAACGTCAGTCAATATTTCTATTGTATTTTTTTTCTTTTATACATACATACATACATACATACATACATACATACATACATACATACATACATACATACATACATACATACATACATACATACATACATACATACATACATACATACATACATACATACATACATACATACATACATACATACATACATACATACATACATACATACATACATACAGCCCCACCCCCACCTAATAGACAGTCCCCTCCCCACCGTATGTAATGTATATATTCTCTCCCCACCGTATGTATATTTCTCTCCCACCCACCCACCCCCTCCTAATGTACAGTCCCCTCCCCATCATATGTATATACTCTCTGTCAGGATCTATGGGTAACAGTACTGTATATTTGCATATCATATATGTCACAAATGTAACAGTACTATATACCTGTATGTCATGTATGTCCCTATGCCATAAATGTCATGATGTCATATATGTTGTGCATGTCATACATGTCACTATGAATTGAAAATGGGGGACCCTGATGTAAACAAGACAAACGTCTTTCTCTGGTCTGCATCCCCTTAACAATTGTGTGTATTGAGCCGTACTGTATTATTTGTACCCATTCTGCAATCTGTTAAATACAATTTTCATTAATTCATTCATACACAGACGGTAACACATTTCAACCCCCTCGCTTCCCTAATTATAATTTAAATTGACATTCACGTAAAAGTAAGCTTACTATTCTAATATTATATTCTTGTTTTCAAAGTGTGTGCATGTTTTTTTTCTTCCTGAGGATGGCGCCATCCCCCCATATAAACATGATGTGTTTCTTTTCTCTTCTCTTCTTGATTGATTGAAAACTTTATTAACAGATTGTAGAATTGGTACAGTACAGTACAGTACAGCTCAATAATTGTTAAGGGGATGCAGACCAGAGAAAGACTTTCGTCTTGTTTACATCAGGGTCCCCCATTTTCAATTCATCATAACATATATGACATACATGACATACAGATAGACAGTAGTGCTACATCTATACATTTATGACATACCAGATTTGCAAATACAGTACTGTTTGTGATATGAAAAGAGTCCAGAAAAGAGAGTATATACATTTGACATAGAAACTGTACATTGGAGGAGGTTGGGTAGGTGGGGTGGGGGTGGGGGGGGACTGTACATTGGAGGTGGTTCGGTGGGTGGGTGGGGGACTGTACATTGGAATATTGACAAAACCATACTTGGTAATTTACTGTACATTGGAGGGGGTTGTGTTAGGACATTTACAGGGGCCAGTTTCGAATTGCAGTCTCCAGTAGGTGTTCTTTGAGAGTGTTTTTGAAAGTGGGTAGTGATTCACATTCCTTTACAGCTTTGGGTAGGGCGTTCCACATTGATGTGGCATAATTGCGAAACGTGTTTAGTCCCTTGTTTGAGCCGAATCTGAGTTTAACATGATTTGTGGAGCTCCTTCTGGTGTTGTGATCGTGGTATTCACTGACCTTTGGGAAGTATTTTGACATGTACATGGGTACCTTGGTTGTGTAGTGTATCTTGTAGACCAGGCCCATTGCAAGTTGCTGTACTCTGTCGTCTACTCTAAGCCATCCTAGGTTGTCAAAGTGGGCAGGGGTGATCAAAGTCCTTTTAGCTTGGCCCTCAGAGCCCACCACTTCTAAATATTCTATATATTTTTTAAAGTGACATAAAAACGCCACTGTGCGTGCGTGCATGTGTATGTGTGTGTGGGGGGGCCTCCACAAGAATCTGGCCCAGGGTCCTCTGAAGTCTTAATCTGGCCTTGACCATTGAACAAACAGATAAAAGAAAATGTTAAGAGACTTTCAATAAAATAACCATAAAAAGTGCTCAGGATCTTCTCACTAGCATTAAAAGAGTTCAGCTTTCTCAACAAGTAGATCCTCCGCTGACCCTTTTTAACAATGGACTCTGTATTTAAGTTGAACTTCAGTTTACAGTCAAACACAGTTCCCAGATACTTGTAGGATTCAACAATCTGGACATCCTTGTCGTTAATAACACTGGTTTGATGATCACTGAGAGTTTAGCCTTTTCAGTGTTTATATCTTAAAGGTCCCATGTCTTATAAATGGCCTTTTCCAGTGTTTAGCATTGTTTTCTGGCAATGTGGGGTTGTATCAATGGGGTCTGTGTCTCTAATTCTCATTTTGGCTCATCAGTCCAGTCTTAGGCTGGTAAAGCTATGCCTCCTAAAGTGTTAATCGGAAATACAGAAATACCGGCTACAGGCTTTCCGGTTTCGGGGCACCCCCTGATCTGTTTATAGTCCCCAGGGAAACAAACAACAAGCAGACGCTCGTACATCTCGAGAACAAGACAATGGAGTTATCAGCGGACATTTTCAACCAAACAATTATAGAAACGTGTGAAGTGCACAATATTTCCTCGTTTAAGCCACTGCAACGGCTTTGCCTGAAGAATTTGCTACATGACCGGGACGTTCTTGCTTGTTTTCCGACAGGATCGGGGGGAGTGCATTTTCACGAGCACCTGTCGTGATTTCAGGGGCGGGACTCCCTACCCGATTCCCACTTTCGGCTGTAGTGCTTTACCAGGCTTTATCTCTCGAGATAAAGCTGGGAACGAGGTTAGTCCAGTCTCGAGTTCACGGGATCCTCCCCCACTGAACTAAGCCATTCTGATTTGACTCGCTCGCTGACGTGAAGAAGGCACTGGTTGTAGTCACCGCCCACAATCAACAATTCGCTCAACAACAGAGCGAGTGGAAATACTGACACTTCCTCAAACGGGTCGACGTGCGCGGGTGCCGACAGAGATAATCAACAATTCGCTCAACAACGGAGCAGTGGGAATAATGCGGAAGCGGTCTCCCTGTCCCTGACTCCCTCTCTCTCTCCACGGTCCACCAGCATTTTACACACAATCGCAGTCGAGCTGCTCACACAGCGCACACTCGCGCACGGAGCGATGTATCCTCTCTCTCTCTCCCTCTCTCTCTCGCTCGCTCGTTCTCTCTCTCGCTCTCTCTCTCGTATACATGTATCACGCTGTGTGGGTGACTGTCACTCAAAGCGCTTATGCCCAAAACAGCTTGAATTTTTTTTTTTTTTATCTACTTTTTCTCCTCCTTTTTCTGTGATTTTTCTCCCCATTCCAATTTACCTCTCGTGCCAATTCTCCCAATTCTCCCCCTGATCGTTGCTCGCATATGCCCCCCACTGGCCGGTTGTAGGGAGGATAGAAGCCTTGCATCACATGTCCCCTCCGATACATGTGGAGGCAGCCTGTCACATCTTTTCACCTGCCAGCGTGGACTCTCATTTGGCGAGGAGTAACATGTAGGAGGCTCACACTGCCCCCGCCATTTTCCTGACTTTGCTGTGCAGGCGCCCCAACCGACCTGTAGGAGTCGCTGTTCACAACGACCAGACTACCACTCTTCGACTTCCCACCCGCTAACTCTGCCAATTGAGTTAGTATGATGGCCGGCCCAAGCCGGAGGCAACGCCGACAGCCGGATTCGAACCCGTTGGTCTCTTGCGTTGGTGACGAGCGCAATGTCCGCGCTGTGTTCCAAAGACTCACAGGAATTGTGTAACATTGCCCAAATAATAGTGAAAGGAATAGCAAAACATGGGACCTTTAATAAACCACCAATTACAATAGAGTTCAGCCCCTTCAGTGCTTGCATCTTAATAAACCACCAATTACTTCTCTTTTGGAGTGTATGGAGCAACACAAGACTGATGCTCTCTATACCTTCTGCTGTTGGGTTCTGTGGTCTGTCTGAGTTCCATTTCTTTCTATGGTAATAATCACAAAATTCCATTTACATTTTACATCCCATTTACACTTTGTCATTTAGCTGAAGCTTTTATCCAAAGCGACCTACAAGTTCTGTACGACAACTCGACAAGTCAGCAGGAAGGGTACAACTCTTTCAGGGGCCATTCCTGACTGGGACATAAAGTCCCAACAGAGCTGTGGTAATGATGAGGTCATGCCTGGTAAGACAGGAATCAGCCAAGGCCACTGTGCCGTACCCCCCCCCCCCCCCCCTTCCCCCGCACACACACATCATTGTGTGCTTTGGTCTTCCGTCATGCCGCTCGACCACTGAGGTCAAGCAAACATAGAAGCACCTGCACACAGAGGGACAATGTCTCCCTTATTTAGCTACTGGATGACAACATGACGGGTCTGTCAAGGTTGACAGAACAGAGAGAGAGAGAGAGACAGAGAGAGAGAGAGAGAGAGAGAGAGAGAGAGAGAGAGAGAGAGAGAGAGAGAGAGAGAGAGAGAGAGAGAGAGAGAGAGAGAGAGAGAGAGAATGTTTTCTGTACCCAAAATATAGTAAGGACATATTGAACCTCTGTTAATATTTGAATCATGTGACATATGATCTGTGGATTCAAATAAATAATTCTAAATATATTATGTTCAATAGAGTGTGTGTGTGTGTGTTTTTTGTGTCTGTTTACACTGTATGTGTTCTGTATGTGATGTAATCTTCTATACTCTACGACATACGAGTTGATTAACATTCACTTCAGTCAACTCAAAATGTAAACATGATGTTGTAGTTTGTTTCTCAGAGTGACTGTGCATCCGTTCTCAGTTCTCAACTGTTTGTCACTGGGTTCTACATACAGTAGGACAACCCTCTTGTGCCAAAAGCTTTCCAATCTTTTAATTTGGATGAGAATCCCCGTCTCAAATCGACTGAATCTAAAGTGTATTGACTCCAGGCTTCCACTACAGACTACACAGTCAGCATTACAACACA
Source organism: Notolepis coatsorum (assembly GCF_963971535.1). NCBI lineage: Eukaryota > Metazoa > Chordata > Actinopteri > Aulopiformes > Paralepididae > Notolepis > Notolepis coatsorum. Next base: position 164,262,546 of record NC_140170.1, on the reverse strand, counting down.
GAGCAATGTAAACACAACAGTCTGTCAAAAGTAAATTCCTCAAACTCACAACGCCGTGTTGGACGACTCACCACAATGCTTTCATACATGTTCCAGGCAGTAAGTGTTCAACATAATGAATCAATTACTGAATCATGAAACTGAATCATGGAATAAGTAACTTCACTCATAAGCCCTTTAAATGCCCCTATTAAGCCCTATACTGGGTTCAGTCATGTGATTACTGGAGTATAGCCTGGCTGGTTTTGCTTGTGTCTACAATACACAGGATTACATTCAGGATGTTTAGGGATGTTGACGATATCAGGATGACATGCTAGCCAACAAGAAAATGAGGATAACTTAACGACTACTTCTTTGAATGCATGGAACTCAAGACTGCATCTCAGGGGTTAACGTGTAATTTGTTACAGACATGCAATCTGCAGACAAATAATATTATGAATAGAATTGAGAGAATTGAGATGCACATGCAAACAATAAAGAATAATCGAGTCGAACAAGAGTCTAAAAGGATTCAAATGTGTCTGTGTTTCCCCTCTCTCTTTCTTCTCTATGAATGATCTGTGAGCAGCTTCCTACAGCTGTCCTACTGTCACACTGGAGAGAGAGAGAGAGATTTTTTGATTTTATAAAAAAAACGATATTTTTTACTAAAACTACAAATGATGCAACAAACCATTCAAAATTAAAATACTTTACAACTAAAAAATAATAATAAAAAAAAAAAATCAATTAGGGACAACGATGCTGAAACTGAACTAAATTGTCATTTGAATTTTCCCCCATGGAGAAAAAAAAACTCTAAGTGATCTAAAGTTCTGGGTGCATCAGAGAGAGAGACACCGGAGAGGCACTGTAGAAACTGTAGTCCTGAGAAGAGCGTCTCTAGCTTCACCTTTCCCTGTGTGGTACAACACATCAGGCCTTTGTGTGTGTTTGACAGACTCCAGTCAAATATTTTCCCAAGGATAAACAGGGCCGCCTCATCAGCTGACCTTCCTCCTTCAGCCTTATCATGTATGCTCCTACCGTTCACCAGTTGTATATCACAGGGCATCGATGATGTCAGGGGCTGAAAAAAGAGCAGGGGGACCGAGATGCTCTCTGGACCGACATCCTTATTAGACAGTTTGTTACCCATCACCTCCCGCTCCCCCGTGCGGAGACTGGCAGCCCCCAGTGACTTCCCATCGAGCAGACTGATTCGAGAGCTCAAGTCCCTGATGTAACCCATTCCGAACATAGGGTAGAAATGAACCAGCAAAGGCAGCTTGGCCATCATCCTCTGAGGCTGAATCTGGAAACCGTTTAGTTCGGTGTAGAACGTGTTGAGCCCCACAGTCATACCTTCCACCCTTGAACAAGGTAAAGGTGCTGGTAACATAAAATGGCGGCAGAGAAAACATCCCCCCTGGTGACTCTGATGAGAGGTTTGCTGAAGGAGTATGGCGTGGCCTTCCCATCGGGCATGAAACGATACGCTCCGCTCCTGTCTCTGCTGGACATGGTTTCATCCCACAGAAACTGGACCTCAACCTTGTGTCCCGACCCGCCCTCCAGAAAACGAAAATCCTCCATAATCCCAGTCTTCACAAAATTCCACAAATGTATATGAGTATACGAGATGATCAAAATTTTTTCAGCCTCCTGGCCCCGGTAGCGGGACACCTTGAAATGTCCAGCCCTAAGTGACAACACACCAGTCCCGTCAATTTGTAAAAAATCATAACCTGCTTCCTGGGCGATGCCCGACAGCGCCTCACTGACACGATAAATAGACATACCTAAAACTGGGACCTGAGGTAAGAAAGTCAGTGAGGTCAGGGAGCAAAAAAAACTCTCTCCATGTCCCTTGCCCCATACAATAAAAAAAAAAAAAAACACTAATTTAGAAATAAAAAGGTAAAAAAAAAAAAAAAAAAAACAACAAAACTACACTGATTCCACTCCGTCCTCCACCTTACTGAGGTCCCGTATATCTCTGTTTCAGCAAAACGACCATCTCCTTGAAACCTCATATTTTTCCTAGCTGACAAAATAAAAAACTCCTTATCTGGAAAGAAATGTGCTATCTCTACCCCCTTCCTGTTTTTTGTCGTCTGTAAAAACATTCTCATCGCCTCCAATGAATAGCAATCATGGTCAGTAACTGCAGATGCATCGCTCTCATATTCCTCATCATCATCAGCGCTTACCTCCGACCATGTACTTGTCGCGGGTGGGGGTATAGGGGTATCTGTATGGGGGTGTATGGACCTGCGGGAGCCTAAGGTGCTTGTTACACAAGTGTTTTTGTCATCATTTTTTGAATACGTTTGATGTCCCTTTTACACAGAAATGCGTTTTTTGGCGGATACGTTGTGGCCCTAGCTGAAACGCTAAATTGTGTTTGCGTTTTGGAGTAGCGCCAAAAACTCGCAGACAACAGTCGTGTAGTCTGCACAGAGCCGTTGTTGCGAAAACGCCCATGCGCAGTAGATACCATCTGCGTGCCCTTCCGGTGACAGCAGAGCTGTCCCAAATAGCTGCAGCTACCATGTGTTGTCAAGTTATTGTTATAAGGACCCCAGTCCAAGCTACAACAGTCTGCATTTGTTTGTATTGAGCCGTATTGTATTGTACCCATTATGCAATATGTTAAATAAAGTTTACATCCATTCATTCTGCTAGCATTACCGATTGGTTGGCTAACATGAGCTAGCATTAGCTATCAGACCCTGTTAGCTCAAAGCTCCTCTTTCAACTTAACAAGCATTAAACAAAATGGCCCAGTCATCTATTCACCTTTGTTTAATACACACAGCGTTGTCTCTAATGTTATCTAACTACTGATAGCTCCCGATATCATCAGTTTGGTGCTGGCTAACTAGCATGAGCTAATGTTAGCTTCTAGCCACAATGCTATATTGTTATAATGGCATATTCCATTGACGTTAGCAAGCAGCTAACTGTAGCTACCGATCTTTTTTTAGACTAAACTATCCGCTCTTGGTGGTCACTTGTGTTGATGTTAGTTTTGTTTCATCAACAAATGACAGGCAGAACACACAGTGAATGTATCCGTTTAGTTTATTGCACTTTTATTAGACTTTGCTGAAAAAGAATTGCTGCATTGGGTAAAATAGGCAAAGATGGTGGCGCCACCAACACACAACCAGTCAAATAAACCCCAGTCTAATTCACAATTTGACAAACAACATATAGATAGAAAAGTTAGAAAAACTCACGCGTACTCTGCAGTCTCTCAGCACCACTCAAACACACCACCCTCCACCATACACACGCATGCGCACAGAGAGAGAGAGAGAGAGAGAGAGAGAGAGAGAGAGAGAGAGAGAGAGAGAGAGAGAGAGAGAGAGAGAGTGAGTTATGGAAAAGCAGAAAGAGGCACTCAGATAAAGACAGAGACGGACAGGAGATGAAGCAGAAGGGGTGAGAGAGAGAGAGAGAGAGAGAGAGAGAGAGAGAGAGAGAGAGAAAGAGAGAGAGAGAGAGAGAGATCCGTCTCACATGTGGTATGTCCGAGCATCTTTAAGTAATCAGATCTGAAGTCCGAAGGAAAACTAAAGCAGTTGTTTGGCTTCAGGGCAAAGTGGGAGAGAGATATTATACAGTGGGATGGGTAACTCATACGGACCTGACACAAACCATGTATCTGTGAAGACTGCACAGCACTCCTGCTACTCTCAGTGTAGTAGTCTAACATCTCAGCACTCCTGCTACTCTCAGTGTAGTAGTCTAACATCTCAGCACTCCTGCTACTCTCAGTCTATAGTCTAACATCTCAGCACTCCTGCTACTCTCAGTCTATAGTCTAACATCTCAGCACTCCTGCTACTCTCAGTCTATAGTCTAACATCTCAGCACTCCTGCTACTCTCAGTCTATAGTCTAACATCTCAGCACTCCTGCTACTCTCAGTCTATAGTCTAACATCTCAGTCCTCCTGCTACTCTCAGTCTATAGTCTAACATCTCAGCACTCCTGCTACTCTCAGTCTATAGTCTAACATCTCAGCACTCCTGCTACTCTCAGTCTATAGTCTAACATCTCAGCACTCCTGCTACTCTCAGTCTATAGTCTAACATCTCAGCACTCCTGCTACTCTCAGTCTATAGTCTAACATCTCAGCACTCCTGCTACTCTCAGTCTATAGTCTAACATCTCAGCACTCCTGCTACTCTCAGTCTATAGTCTAACATCTCAGTCCTCCTGCTACTCTCAGTCTAGTAGTCTAACATCTCAGTCCTCCTGCTACTCTCAGTCTAGTAGTCTAACATCTCAGTCCTCCTGCTACTCTCAGTGTAGTAGTCTAACATCTCAGCACTCCTGCTACTCTCAGTGTAGTAGTCTAACATCTCAGCACTCCTGCTACTCTCAGTGTAGTAGTCTAACATCTCAGCACTCCTGCTACTCTCAGTGTAGTAGTCTAACATCTCAGCACTCCTGCTACTCTCAGTGTAGTAGTCTAACATCTCAGCACTCCTGCTACTCTCAGTGTAGTAGTCTAACACCAGGATGAGGGCGTATGCTTTAACTCATCCCCTTCTTGTAAACCCACAGGGGAAGATGGACAAGAGTGCCGTTAAGTGAGAGAATGGAGGGGCCGGGATGCAACAGTCTCCATTGTCTCCCGCTGAAGTCTGTACCGTAGATTAGTTAGTCTTTCTCTCCCTCTGACAGTGTGTGTAACTACAAGCACCAAGTGTGACCGATTCCCATCCACGCTCCATAGAACTGACTGGACTTAAGCTAATCAGGAAAAGAGGGAGGCTGTGGAGATGGACGAGAGGGAGCGTGCGCGTGTGTGTGTGTGTGTGTGTGTGTGTGTGTGTGTGTGTGTGTGTGTGTGTGTGTGTGTGTGTGTGTGTGTAATTACGAAAAAGGCCCCACCTTGCTGCAATATTTGATGGTCCATTTACTTTATAACTGTGTGGTCCAATATTGTTATTCAAATGCAAATTGTTCAAATTGGGCACAATCGCACAAATCAAACACATTGCAGACACATTGCTTAGCCCTATACAGCATATTTTCTCTCTCTCTCTCTCTCTCTCTCTCTCTCTCTCTCTCTCTCTCTCTCTCTCTCTCTCAGAGTCTAATGACTAATGAAAGCTGCTTGGTACCTCATGGTTCTTAGTATTTATTCATCCTGGAACAGTCTTGCCCCCCAGTCCTCATTTTGATCTGCTTGGTATGCTGATGATGCCAGCTCATTCTACGCCTGTACCCGTAAGCTCCTCTAGATAAGAAGTCTGTTAAATGCCAAAAATGAAATTTCATGACTGATTTATTGCCTACATTAGCAGACTGGAATTTCGTCAATAATTTGAAGGCTAACAATTAGGCTACTGCTCTGACAGCATACATGAGTATACAACTCGCTAACCCTAAAACATCCACGTTGCTTCGCTCTGTGTTGTTATTAAACACGGAGACATCGCCGTGATGTTCCTGCCAGGGTGCAGTCAGGCTGCGTGGGCGACATCGCTGAGCACTCAGAAAGCCTGCCCTGCATCGCCGTTGTGTTGCATTGAATTATTCAGCTATGCTTTAACATGGTCCACATGACCCAGCCAAGTCATACCAAGCTCATCATGTAATCTCTCTCTCTCTCTCTCTCTCTCTCTCTCTCTCTCTCTCTCTCTCTCTCTCTCTCTCTCTCTCTCTCTCTCTCTCTCTCTCTCTCTCTCTCCCCCTCTCTCTCTCTCCCCCCCTCTCTCTCTCTCCCCCTCTCTCTCTCTCTCTGTCTCTCAGTGTGTGTGTCTCTCTCTCCCCCTCTCTCTCACTCTCTCTATGTCTCTCTGTGTGTCTCTCTCTGTCTCTCTCTCTATATATACAGTATATTATTTTAGTGGGAGGGGCTAGTATTATTTGTAATCATCCACACAATTGATGAAGACGGATTTACTTTTGTAATATATAATTAACCATCATTCTACATCATGACCACTAACTCCTGTAAACAAATAATTTGTCCTCGAAAGGAAATGGTTGTAGGAAGTGATTGTAGGCTACAGTACATTAGAGGGAGCACATTAGTCCAGTTTTACCTACTCTGCACTGGCTTCTGGTAACATTTAGAATTTATTTCAAGATCCTTTTCCTTATATACAAAGCTCTAGATGGAACAGAACCAAGCTACATTGCCAATTATCTTGTCAACTACATGTATGTGCCCCCAAGAACATCTACCACTGGTTTATTGATGGTTCCCAGCACCTGCCAAAATAACATCCACACTGTGATTATTGAATTGTAAATGAGAGCTATTTTATTGTTGTTTCTGCTGATATTGTATTGTTATTTCTGATGATTTTGTTGTGTTTTTATTGTCTGCATTTCTTTTACGCTTTTTCTTATTTTCGGCATTGCTTTTATTCTGTCTATTTCACAGCTGTGACACACTTTGGGCTGCAATTCTTGTATGAAAGTGGGTCCTACTAATCACCACAAAGTACCAGAAAATACCCCAAAGTACCCCAAAATACCCCAAAGTACCACAAAATACCCCAAAGTATAACCCAAAATACCCCAAAATATACCCCAAAATACCCCAAAGTACCCCAAAATACCCCAAAGTATACCCCAAAATACCCCAAAGTACCCCAAAGTACTCAGAAGTACCCCAAAATACCCCAAGGTACCCTAAAATACCCCAAATACCCCAAAGTACCCTAAAGTACCCAAAAGTACCCCAAAATACCCCAAACTACCCCAAAATACCCCAAAATATCCCAAAGTACCCCAAAATACCCCAAAGTATACCCCAAAATACCCCAAAATACCCCAAAGTATACCCCAAAGTACCCCATAATACCCCAAAGTACCCCTAAATACCCCCAAAGTACCTCAAAGTATACCACAAAGTATCACGAAATACCCCAAAGACCCTCAAAGTTCCCCAAAGTATACCAATACCTCAATGTACCACAAAATACTGGCTCAGAGGTAGAGCAGGTCAACTAATGATCATAGGTCAATGGTTTGGTCAGTGGTTTGAATCCCAGCTCCTTCTGTTCCCATGCCGAAGTGTCCTTGGGCAAGACACTGAACCCCAAATTGCTCCCAATGAGCAGGCTAGCACCTTGCATGGCATCTGGCTGCCATTGCTCTGTGAGTGCATGTGTGAATTCGTGAAGGACAGGCAATTATAAAGCTCTTTGTGCAGGTAGGAAAGCCCTATGTGCAGTCCATTTCCCATTCCCAAAGTACCACATATTTTCAAAACAAATGTTTATTTTAATATATTATAATCTCCGAATGTAATAACATCTGTATTGAACACTGAACAAAAAGTATTTTGTTTTATCAAATCTTTTTAATTTTTAATTTTCAACAATAATTTCTGTTTGGAAGCCTGGGAAAGTCTTCAGAGAATAGTGAATCATAGTCGTTGTCATCATCTTGTCTGAAATAGTTTAAGTTAACCATGTTGTCTTGGAGGTCAGGGTCACACTTCCTTTTGTCATTGACTTTAATTGTTGTCTTAGTTGTGTCATGGTTGTCTTCAGTGTTTGCACGTTTTCTGGTTGGAAGCCTTGGAAAGTCTTCTTCACTGAATAGTGAAGGTATGTCCATGCATGCTCAAAAGAGATTTGATTTAGTATTTTGGGGTACTTTGGGGTATTTTGGGGTATACTTTGGGGTATTTTGTGTAACGTCTGGGCTTCTCTCCCTATTCAGGATTGGAGGCCCAGCCGCCATCTTGGAATTCTCTCTCTCTGTCTCTGTATTATCTGATTGTCGTCACGTGCTGTCTCAGTAATTACCTTGATTGTTGTCACCTGCCTGTATTTGTGTCACTGGTGCTGATTGGGCCTGCTGGCTGTACTGAGGCCTTTATAGTAATACTTTGCCCCTCTCTCCCTGTCGGTTCTTCAGCAGTGTTACTGGGAACAGCCGTCCACGGGCAGAAGTCGGATATCTTGCCTGTTATCATGCTTTAAAGTTATCCTTGCTTTAGGTCGAGAAGTCGGATCTCTCACCGCCCTATTCTCTTTTGTTGTTAAGTTCTCTTCTAAGTATCCTTCCTTATTGCTACTTCCTGCTTTACCTGGTAAAGTATTGTAATCGCTCAAAGTGTTTCTGATAATAAAAAGAACACATATTTGAGAAGAGTAGCACCCTCTCCGTCTCCATTCTTCCATGCCATACTTGAACTCAACATTCTTACCTGGATTCCTAACAATTTTGTGGTACTTTGGGGTATTTTGGGGTACTTTAGGGTATTTTCTGGTACTTTGTGGTGTTTAGTAGGACCCATGAAGGGTGCTACACAAATTACGTGTATTATTATTATTATTATTATTAGTACATACAACTGTCACCACCGAAGAAGTGTGGTCCATATGTTGCCTTGTGGGGCGGATATCACACAATGTCACAGCGGATTCCTGAATGACCTTATATTCATTTTGAGCAGCTTTATCTATACCCTCTCCTCAATTTCACCTACATGTGGACCGACATCAACATTTCTGTTATGGCTGATAGCCGATATTACAGATGTCTATGATCTGTATATATCTGTATAATAAAACAAATTACATACTATTTTTGTACATACTAAACAGCAGCTAGACAGAGAAATAGTAATTGTATAAATAGATCTGCCTAGTTTTGCTCATCAGACCAATGTAATCAATAAAGAAATCACTATCACCAGCCGATATATGTTTGCCAATATATATCTGTCCAGTTTTGCTTATTGGACCGATACTGATAAATGAAGAAATCACTATCATTGGACGATACCGATATGGTCACTGATATATCCTGCATCCCTAGAATATACTTCTTTTTAATTGTATCTCTTACTGGTTAAACTCTATTTTTTATTCAAAAACAATCTTTTGCCAGAATTCCTTTCATTTTGCTGCAGCTCTCCATCATGTGTTTAAGCAGAAACTGCAACAGTCCCTGTTGACTGTTGTACATGTTGATTCCCCTTGTCTCTACATATATATTGCTAGTATTTATTTACTGTAGGCTCGTTTTTCACTTTCTGTCTCAACCTCATTTGATGTGTGTCCTTGGATTCATGCATACTGTTTTTTCTTTTTTGGTTTGTTTTGTTTTTATTTCAGCTGCATGGGGCCTCTTGCCAGGGCATCATTATAAATGAGAAGCTGTTGATCTTCCTGGTAAAATAAAGGTAAAATACTAAATAAATGAATGAATGAAGGAACACATTTCTATAGCACTTTTCTAGTACTAGGACACAAAGCATTTTACAAAATGACTCCTTACATTTTTTAATATAGGTGGATCCAGTGGGAATCAAACCTCTAACCCTGGCAGTGTTAGTGCCTTGCTCAGAGTACCAATCAGCTCACTGAGCTACACAGGACCACATACTTTATCAAAGATGACATAGATCTGTGGCGCATTGAGCCTGTACATATCCAACCCAAAATGATCATCATGAACCTAGACACAATGGGCCCCTCAGAGGTAGTCATGGTGACAGGAACCTGGGGACACGAGGAGCAGGAGGAAGACATTAATGTAAACGGAAAGAGAGAGATGGACCAAGAGCTCTCAAACTCATTACCAAACTCATAACCTTAGTACTATCATGTGAGGCATGGACCGCGGAACGCATTTGGAATAGGTAGGGCCAACTTTTGGGGTGTAAAATAATAAAAAATTAAAAAGGATTATTTGATTTTTTTTTTTTTTTTTTTGCTCTGCACAGTTTTGGCGCCCTCCTCTATATCTGCAACCATTATTTTTACATAAAAAAAATTCTAACATAAGGGAAAATGAGCCAAAAAACTGTGATGCACAGAGTGAATCCACAGTCACTTGCTCCTCAATAGCAAACCAACGTATGTTGACCATGAAGGACTGGTTCTGACCGAACCGTTCGTTATACAAGAATCACAGAGACATTTCAAAGGTACTCACAGACGCTACCAACCGGTTAACCCTTTTCACTGCGACAATACACAGAAGGTTAACCCTTTCACGACTGTCAGTGTGATAATAAAGGGTTAACCCTCCGTCGTGTGGCAGTGAAAGGGTTAACAGTTATACAGTAAAGTACTGCACCTTTATTTTTTACAAGCAAGAACAAGAGCTAAGAATAAATGTAAAGTGCACACTAAAGAATTAAAACAAATAAACAACTTAGCTAACACACAATAATAATAATAACAATAACAAACAATAAAATAATGTGCAAATTAGCTTTCTAAAGCTGAGGCTCAGACCGACCGTTTTAGATTTTTGGCTAATTTTCCCTTATGTTAGAATTTTTTTTATGTAAAAATAATGGTTGCAGATATAGAGGAGGGCGCCAAAACTGCGCAGAGCAAAACAAATTAAAAATTTAAAAAATCCTTTTTTACTTAATTTTTTTTACACCCCAAAAGTTGGTAGGGCCACGGCCCTACTGGCCATACCGGTTCCGCGGTCCATGATGTGAGGTATCTCAGATTCAGATTATTTTATTGTCACAGTTTTTTTAAATGTACATACTGTTAGGGATTAGTCTTGGCGGAGGACCCAAACGCAGAACAGGACGAGGAGAAAGCAATAGGAAACAGCGAGACACAGAGCCAGGGGTGAAGTCAAAAGGATAATGCTTTACTTGAGCACAAAACAAAGAAGGCACAGCAATGGCTGGCAGAGGGCAAAATACAAAACAAAGAATAATCTCATAAATGAGAGCAAGTCCAAAAAGCACAACAAAAAATCACTGCAAGGCAGGCAAAGAGAAATAGAACAAACTGACTACAAATAAAACCTTAACAAACTAGACAAACTTTACACGAAAACAACGAATGGTGGAACAAACAAATGAACACTAGGAAACTTACTAGGAACACAGGAAAACAGAACATGAACAAGGACGTGGAACAGCAACAAGCGTGGACACCAAAACACAAGCAAACACTAGTAGGGAACTCTGTGAGAATGCTGTTCATCGACTACAGCTCAGCATTCAATACCATAGTCCCCTCCAAACTCATAGCCAAGCTCAGGGACCTGGGCTTGAACTATGACCTCTGCCAGTGGGTCTTGGACTTCCTGACGGGCAGACCCCAGGTGGTGAGATCAGGCAACTGCACCTCCTCATCCATCACTCTCAACATAGGGGCCCCCCAGGGCTGTGTTCTGAGTCCCCTCCTCTACTCCCTGTACACACATGACTGTGTGGCACAGCGGAACAACAACACAATCATCAAATTTGCTGACGACACAGTAGTGGTGGGCCTGATCTCTGCAAACGACGAGAGGGCCTACCTGGAGGAGGTCAAGGTTCTAGCGGGATGGTGTCAAGAGAACAGCCTCTCCCTGAACGTCAGCAAAACAAAGGAGATGATTGTGGACTTTAGGAGGTCGGGGGTCAGGGACTACAGCCCCCTCACCATCGACGGGGCACCGGTTGAGAGAGTGAACAGTTTTAAGTAACTCGGAGTCCACATATCCGAGGACTTGACATGGACCTCACACATTGACAGTGTTGTGAAGAAGGCACGTAACGCCTCTACTTCCTCAGACGCCTAAGGAAATTCCAAGTCAGTCAGAAGATCCTTAAGAACTTCTACTCATGCACAATAGAGAGCATACTGACTGGCAATATCACCTCCTGGTTTGGGAATAGCACCGCACAAGACCGTAGCAGACTACAGAGAGTGGCCCGCTCAGCCGAACGCACAATTGGAGGGGAGCTTCCCACTCTCCAGGGCATTTACAACAAGCAGTGCATGGTCAAGGCTAAGAGAATTATCAAAGACTCGAGCCACCCAAACAACTGCCTCTTTGAACTGCTGCGGTCAGGCAAGCGATACAGGAGTCTCATGGCAAGCACAGAAAGACTCAGAAGAAGCTTCTATCCCCAGGCCATCAGGATGCTCAACGAACAATAACACTATGTAACAACCATCAAATGCACTCACAGCACACACATCCACACGCACACACTCACTTTAATAATAATAATAATAATAATAATAATGGCTTGGATTTATATAGCGCTCTTCATGACACCCAGAGCGCTTCACAGAGTCCATTATTCATTCATACACAGTCATACCGGTGGTGGTAAGCTACAATTGCAGCCAGAGCTGCCCTGAGGCAGACTCACGGAAGCGTGGCAAATAATCATCGCCTACGGCCCCTCCGACCACCACCAACATGCATTCACATGCATACACATTCATACGAGGCAAGTAGGTTAAGTGTCTTGCCCAAGGACACAACGGCGATGGGATGGACATGGGCTTGAGCGGGATTCGAACCACCAACCCTTCGATCATTGGACAACCCGCTCTACCCCTGAGCCAAAGCCGCCCCACTTTAAACATACAACTCACTGCAGCACCCACTTTAACCACTTTAGTACACCTAAGCATACTTTATATTTATCGGTAAAGAATTTGCACTACAACCCATACCTCATTACAACTTACTGTAAATTATATTGTACCTAAATTGTACCTCATTCCACTTCTGCTTTGCACTGTATAGTATATTGTATGGTAACTCAGTTACTTCTACTCTACATAGAGCATTGTATATATGTATATACTGAACAGTTTTGTCTACGTACTTGACTTCTATTTTATACTTGCTATACTTATTTTATTATTTATTTTTGCCTAGCACAGTCTCTGGAGCGAAACAGAAAGAAGCATTTTGTATAAAAGTATTCTGTACTTCTGTATGACAACTAATAAAGAAACTTGAAACTTGAACTTGAACTTGAACAATGAACCGACAAAGGGAGGTTGGCAGACGAGACAGATATACACACACTAATTGACACATGAGGGTAATTGGGAACGAGACACACCTGAGAGGGAAAGCAGAACAAATACACAGGGGTACAGGACAAAAGATAACACAAGGCCAAAACACACTGGGGAATAAACTAGACTAGAACACAATACAACACAGACAGGAGGAACACTAGACTAAGGCAGGGGAAACAATGCAGACAACAAAATTACAGGCAAAGACACTAAGGAGGTAAACAAGGAAAGCCTGAGCCAGAGTTCAAGAACCAACGCTGCTTTGCCACAGGATGGCGGCAGAGTATTGTTTATGAGTGGAGGAGTATTGTTCATGAGTGGAGGGAGTCCATGGACAGGTGGGGGATGTTGAGGAGAATGGCAAGGAGGCGAGGGTCCTAGGACAGGTGGACCCTTACACATACATTCAGAAAAACGTGAGATGCTTGTTTTTCCTGGCTCCTCAATCGTAGTAGTTTTGTAAACATAATACCTAACGTATATTCTATATACAAACTATAACTATAAACTAAAAATATAAACTATAACTGTAAACGAAATAAGCTATAAATAAACTAAGACTAATTTTATTTTAAACTAGACATAATACACAACGTATATTCTATCTATACAAACTATACTATACAAGGTGTGTGTGTGTGTGTCTGTGTGTGTGTGTGTGTGTGTGTGTGTGTGTCTGTGTGTGTGTGTGTGTGTGTGTGTGTGTGTGTGTGTGTGTGTGTGTGTGTGTGTGTGTGTGTGTGTGTGTGTGTGTGTGTGTGTGTGTGTGTGTGTGTGTGTGTGTGTGTGTGTGTGTGTGTGTGTGTGTGTGTAATAAGTGTGCTTGAGTCACTGAAGTTGCTTTTGTGTGTAGCTCATGTGATAGCTCTGTCCGTCAGTAGTCTGTTTGCTCGGTGGAAGTAGCTGTTCAGTGTTCTTTTGGATGTGAGATTATTATTGGCATTAATCATCTCAATTGGCATTAATAATACAAATTATTAAATACACACACACACACACACACACACACACACACACACACACACACACACACACACACACACGCACACACACACACATGGAGTAGTAAGGCAAAGACTTCATAGACGAGTTGACCACAGGATTAGTCTATTGAAACAGAAAGTCAGTCAGCTGGCAAAATGAGGACACAAGCATTCAAGTGCAAAAGCCTTTCAGTAAGAATAACTCATTAATCATGAATTATTAATAATGAAGCGAAAGAATAAGATCTGAGCTCATCCTTGGTGTTTATTTGAAGTTAGTTCATTAAAGAATGAACATTAAAAGACTCTATTGAAGCCTTTTTATTTCCTGGTACAGAGCGTATATTTCAGAAACGACTCTAAAACTGAAAGGTTTCAAGAGGTTCCTCAGACTCATATTGACAGAACCCTCTAGTTCTGTCACTCTTAACGATAGGTTATGTAGATAACCTAGTTATATGAGTATTGGCTGAGCGTCCCGCTCAAGCCTATTGAGATACCCCTTATCTCCTTGTACCTAGTGTACACCACCACGAACAATTTATGCACCCACACCTGACCGGGTCCCGCCTCTATGGAGGCGTAGCCTATAAGACCATGGTACTGGTCACCAAACACCCTTCCTCGCCAAAATCCCGTTCCAGTAAAAGATCCCTCAAAAAGGGAACTCAGGGCCGCTTAGAGCGGGACGCTCAGCCAATACTCATATAACTTATCGTTATATTTCGTATGGCTATCGCGTCCCGCTCAAGCCTATTGAGATATGGGTTAGAGCGGACGCGAGACCCGACAGATGTACCCCCTGAGGACCCGTAAGCCCACATCAATTGCTCTGGCTGCAATTGTAGCTTACCACCACCGGTATGACTGTGTATGAACGAATAATGGACTCTGTGAAGCGCTCTGGGTCTCATGAAGAGCGCTATATAAATCCAAGTCATTATTATTATTATTATTATCAAGGGGTGCGGGGAGCCCTGTCACCCCATCCTTCCTAACGAAGGGGGGGCGCAGTCAACTCCACCTGAGTGCGAACAAGAGGGAACTAGAACCCCTTGAACACACAGCACAGGCGGAACCACGTGTGACCTAACACACTGTGGCCCATACCCACACACTCCTGCTACCCTACCAACGGACAGGAAGCAGGAAAGGCCACAGACCCCAGAACCGCCTGGGAGACGGAACCCCCGGTCATGTCCATGAGGTAAAACCTTGCAAAGGGGCCCGGGGAGGACCATGATCCTCCACCGAAGCCCCACCCAGGAGAGCGACAGAGGCAGCCACCCCTCGAGTGGTGTGCGCCCTGACGCCCCCAGGGGGATCCTGCCCAGCCAACGTGTAGCAGAGGGCAATGCCCTCGCACAACCAATGGGACAGGCGTTGTTCGATAGGCACCGGCATGAGAACCACCGTGACAGACAACAAGCTGAACGGTGACCCCGAGGTCCTGAGTACGGCTGAGGTAATTCCCAAAGCACGGACCGGACATGACAGGTGAAGGCCCGCATCTAACTCACCACCATGAGGAGGCGGATGAAACGCCTGAACCACAATATCCCTGGAGCGGAAGAACTCCGGATATTTACAGGCACGAAGGCAGGATTAGGCCGCAGAGTGGCACCGCAATCGGACGAAAGACAGGCACTCTGGACATACCGAGAGAGCACAAAGCACACGCACGCGTCAGCGGAGGTGACGGCCAGCAAGAACGCGGTCTTGAACGACAGCTGTTCCAACGGCGCCTGCTCGAGCGGCTCAAACGGGGCGAAGGACAACCGACGAGGACCAATTGAAGATCCCAAGTCGGAGCCAAGGAGCGTTGCCCCGGCTTAACGCGTCGAGCGCCAAGCAGGAAACGCTTCACAAGAGGGTGGCTGAACAAGACATCCCCTCAAATCCCTCATGATAGGAGGATATAGCTGCTGCATATACCCTCACCGTTGAAGCCGACAGTCTATCAAGGAGAGACTGGAGGTAACTAAGGACAGCATCCAGGGGGCAGGAGACTGGGTCCCGGCCCCCCGCCTTACACCACACTTGGAACATACGTCATCTGCCCGCGTAAGCGCGACAGTGGAGGGAGCATGCGCATTCCGGATGGTAACACCATCAGGATCAAGAACCTGCGCCCCTCAACGTACCTGTCCCAACAACTGACCTAACAGATGTATGGGGAAGAATCCCAGGCGGCACGGCATCGGTCCCAGACCTACCTGGCTATGTCTGGACGTAATCCCCACCCGTCAGGATGAGTACCGCCCCGCGACAGTACACCTGTACCCACATTCTCCCTGCCGGGGATGTGGGGAGCCCTCAGGCCGCGCAGATGGAGGACGCCCATAGCCAGCCGCCCGCCGCCTGGTGCAGACGGGGGGAGCGTACTCCCCCGTCTGTCGATACACGACACTGACGTCGTATCGTCCGTCCTGATCAACACCGTTTGAGGACCAGAAGGACCGCTTTCAACACCAACACATTGAACGTAGCGCAGACCGGGCAGCATGGTTTGCCAGCTGCCCCCTACTGCGTTGGCCCGATGCGTCACCAGCGAGGGAGGCGTCGGCGAAAAACGTGACGTGAGACAGCGCCGTAACCGTCCTAGGACGGAACCTCCCGAGCGTGTTGACAACACGCTCTGAGAGGGATGCCCATAGCCCTCCAACCGTTGACTGGGAAGAGGAGTACTCTACTTCCAGTCTACAGCAACCCCAGGCTGGTAGGGACCTGCCTGGTACGAGACCTGACGATCCACCTTGACCGCGAAGGACCAGAACGTCGTCAGGGCAGAATACACTCCGTAACCCCTGACGACGCAGAGGCCCCAGTGCGGCCTCCACGCACTTGGTGAAGATGCGGGGAGCCAGAGAAAACCGAACGGCAGCCTCTGGTACTCATACGCTAACCCTGCAAAGGAAGCGTAGGTAAGCCCTAGGATGGAAGATCGGAGATGCGCATACGCATCCTACAGGTCTATGGAGGAGAACCAGACCCCCACCTGACGTGTTCAACAGGTAGGAGACGATCCAAAAAATGCTGGACCTTCCCATGGGACAGGTCCAGCCTGGGTCTGACAACCCCCCCTCCCGATTTCTCAGGCACCAGAGAACACCGGGAGGAGAACGCCACGACGATGGCTTGCTTCGTCCACAGAGATTGGATCTCGTTGACCAGAGCTGTCACTGCTGGAGACCCTGACAATAGGGTCTGTACCAAACCCGTAAACACAAGTCCCCGCCTCAGCGTTCTCTCCATCCACCTTGACATATGGTACTGCCGTAGTCATATGTGATGACACTCCCAACGCACCCGCCGCCATGTGGCGCAGGTCCGCCAGGAACTGTAGATAGTTGGCCCGGTCCCCCCGCTGTGCGTAGCCAACCCTGGAACCGTGCGAGCAGAGCGTTCCGTGTCGGGACATCTGACCCTGACACCACCCATGAGGCAATCGCACCCAAGGGGGGACCCCGACAGAAAGGGCCGGTTTGATACGGGGGGCTTTCTAGGTGAAAAAAGCCCCCCCACTGAACACCCCTCCAGAACATGCTGAGGAGTTGTTCTGCAGCCGGACATGCAAGGTGTAAGGACCCCATGGGTTCCTACACACCGTAGCCCTGCAGTGATATTACTACCACCCAAATCACGCGTGCCTGCGAGACCACTGCCAATCTTTCAGGAGTGGGAGGCACCAACATGATACCTGGCCTGGCGAAGGCGAGGCCGGGGAAGCCCGCACTGTGTGCCTCAAAAGGTTTCGAGCCCCCCTGCTGACAACACTTATAGTTGACAGACGTAACACCAGGCTCAACCAACACAGCTTATGGTGTGGGAGCCGCTTGACAGCACAACATTCTCACGGACAGACCCAGGCTCAGCCATCAACTGGGTGTCAGCCCCTGTCCCCATGAGAAGCGAAAAGTGGGGCCGCCCGCGCTTCAACGAAGGCACGCGGCCCGCAGCCAAAGGAAACAATCAGAAGCACTTTTTCCGCTGGTGTTGGGGGAGGGAGTGATCGGAGAGCGGGCTGCTCGCGGCAGGACGGTGACGGCTTGAACAAGCCGAACCCATCCAACATGGCCGATCCCTCGGCCGCCAAGGCTGTCGGCCTTGTGGACACCTGTCGATTCAACGCCCAGGATACCTCCGGCGGGGGAAAACATGGCCGCCTGTCGAGGGCCTCGTCATCGCCGCTGACGAGGCCTTGCTCTCTCTTCTTCTGGCTGCGCGGTGTGAGGCAGTGTGGGGCCTAGGACAATACCGCCCGCGCTCCAGCAGAAGACCAAAATCCCCTGCGGAGAGGGGAACCCTGAGCGGTTATAGCTTGCGGCTGGGTCAAAGCTAATAACGTCAACAACCTCGCGCGATGTGTCGCCGTCGGCTGTCCCTCAAGGCCCCGCCACCAGACACCATTTTTTTAATAGAAAAAACAGCAATTCGAACCCAGTTCTAATCGCTGCCAATTCCATACCGTGGCGGTACAGGCTTTAGCAGCCCACCAGCCACTCGCCAGGCCGACCCACCCATGGCGTCGGCCGGGCGGGGCACTGTTTCAATATGTCAAAAGCAAAGGACTGATGTTAACACGGAGCACCATTGGTGGTTGCAAACAGCAACCTCCACTGTGGTGTGCACCATGAAAGAGTTAAATGAATAAAAGAACTAAACCACAAAACTGTAGAATGAGCAAACCCATATACACAACGTTAAGGGGAGGCAGACCAGAACGAACTAGTCCCGCCTTCATTCAAAATATTCACAACAGCACACCAGCCCTAGCTTAGCCCATTTACCAAAAAAGGTAAACAAAGCCCCCCCCGCATACTCCCCCAATAGACACCGATTGACCTTCAGCATGAATGGTTGAAAGGAGAGAAAGCTGTAGCATAGACAGACCTTCTCATAGCAGAGTGACAGAACAAAACAGTCCCACTACACTACTACAGCCTAGCGTGAGGCGATGTGGAACCCAGATCAATAATAATAATAATAATAATAATAATACATCTATTTTATATAGCGCTTTTCCAGGTGCTCAAAGACGCTTTACATGGGCAGGAGAGACAAACTATGGCAAAACAAAAAACAGAACAAAAATAATACATGACAAAAATAAAATAACACCGACAGAATTAGAGGTCAAAAGCAAGAACAACCGCCTGCGCACAACACGCAACATGTTTACAATGTTGGCTGGACCCATAGCCCCACTACCCGACGTCAATGTGGATAGGAACTAGCCAGCTGAGCCCTAACCCGCCGTTAAGTCCCATCCTGCAGTAGTATAGCTCTACTGCTACACCGCCGAGCTCACACATCGGCTCCCAGATGGGGACACCGTTCAACAGACCCCGCCGGAACACAAAGGTAACGTACCTGGCTAGGCTACCTAGCCACGGCCTACCCTGTTGTCAACCCATTTACCCGTAAAAAGGTAAATAGGACTCAGCAAAACCCCTACATCAGCTCCCGACTGACCTTCATTGATGAACCGGGCAAGAGGAGGGAGAAGTGACAACATCTCACGGCGGAGACATTAGAACAGCGTAGCAGTAGAGTTCAGCATGTAGCATTAGTATTAGCATGTAGCTAGCATTAGTTGTTTAACAGCACGCTTGCAGGACCATTTGGAACCCGTTCACCGCAGTGAACGTTCACCAAACCATCCCCCCCTGGCGCCAACACACAACATGGTTGTGTAACAACAACCCAGCATTACTAACACTAATACCCGTGCCTAATGACACAGGGCTCACCGTTGTACAACCCGGCTCGATAGCCAACGTTGTACGCTGCACCTTGATCTGGCTGCCGACAGATGAGGAACATCAACATAGGCCCGTCGTGTCGCTGAAACATGCCTCGAAGATGCCAGGGGCACGCAAACCTCCGGTAAGCTTTCAACATTACGCAATTCCTCCAATCTTTTTCATACTACTAGTTACATAAGGTGCATTGCATCCAGTATGATGGAACGAAAATAGAGGAAGGGTGTTTGGTGACCAGTACCATGGTCTTATAGGCTACGCCTCCATAGAGGCGGGACCCGGTCAGGTGTGGGTGCATAAATTGTTCGTGGTGGTGTACACTAGGTACAAGGAGATAAGGGGTATCTCAATAGGCTTGAGCGGGACGCGATAGCCATACGAAATATAACCATTCTTCAAAGAACCTTTGCTTTGTGTTGTCACTGTGAAATCAGGTTTTTTAATTGATTGCCTTTTTTTTTTAACGTATATTATATAACCAATACTGATATAACTGCATACAGACCCTCATCTGCACCTTTGTTTACACTCTTTATTCTTCTCATATTTATGTCATTTTATTGTCTATATTTATGTCTTTCTTCTATTACGCCGCCCCTATACCTCCGTCATCTGGATCTGGATCCATCATCAGCTCTATTTTTTATCTTTCAAAATGTTCTTATATACCCATATTTGTGTTTCATTACACGTATATGCGCATGCTTAGCAACTGTTTCGCCTGTTTTATTGCAACACTACTATCACCGACATCTAAGAAGGGAGATCCCCCCTTGAACGGCCCTTCTAAAGTTTCTCCTCCACATTGCCTGTGGTGCATTTTTTCCTATTGCTAGGTTTTAGTGCGTTTTTCCTTACCTTCGCGTGGGGTATGTCTGGGAGTGTTGCATTCATTAATAAATTTTACATTTATTTGGACTTCATGGTGTTTTTGTTTTATTCTTGATTTATTGTGATGTTTCTTCTTGACTTGTTTAAAGAAGAGGTATTCGGCCGATGGGGACATTGACGTGTGTTGTCGGGCCTTACAAATAAATTTGATTTGATTTGATTTATTACCCTGCCCATACCTGTCCTGTACCTCCCCTCCCCCCTACCCCATGCTGCTATGATGCCCAACTTCCCCCAGGGGATCAATAAAGGAATATCTTATATCTTATCTTGTCTTATCTTATCTTATATCTTTCATACTTCTTGACATTTTGGAAAATCCCTTCTAATTCTGAATGTGGTCATCATTAACCCTATTGACCACAAATATAACTGAAGAAATTGTGGTAACATTGTGCAGTTTTACCTTGTTGACTCATCTCTAAAGTAGAGCATGCTAGTAGCCACACAGTAGCCTACATTTGGAAATGTCCTCACAAGCCCATTTTGGATATTTGACACAGTCCATGTTTCTTTTTTTTCATATATTTTTATTTCATTTTTGGATGAAAGGCACATGTACAGGCATACAATGCACATAAAACATAATTTAAATTATTTGCCAACTACAAGTGTAACTGAGGGGTTACAAAACCCTGACTGTATTAAAGATTGTTTAGATTAAACCACTACTAAATATTATTATTACTTGCCAGACAGTACAGTTAAATATGGCAGACACTCAATAGACGGCACGGGGACAAAGAGATAACGTTTACAGTATTTTAATAGCAATATCAAATATACAACTGAAATTAGTACGTTGCTCTTTTATGGCGAATGATAGTAGAATGTCAGAGTATCAAAGTCAGTGGGAATGAATAATTCCTAGGTTAATAATACTCGACCGGAATGCTGCATGGAGTGAGATGGCGATACAGGGCAAACGAGGGGTATAGCTGGAGACTGGTGATTTCCCCCACGGAGTGGTAAGCTCCAGAGGAATTGAAGAATAGTCGGATACTCCTGCTGGTCGATGAAGAAAAGGGGTCTCGTACGGATCCAATCTTTGTAATCCAAGTGCTCGATAGCAGGGTAATAGCTCTTAATCCAAAGCCCGATGGCAGTGAAGATAGCTACAGTAGCTAGCTTCGTCCTCGAAGCTAGCCCGATGCAGATCTTCAGGTGTAGTTAAATCCAAACGCCAATGGTATTAACGATGCTCTTCTCCACGGTACTACGCTTACACAATTCACTATAATACACCAACAATGGTTCTACAATATCAAGGTCGTATCTAAGGAGCTACTAGCTATCCGTAACGATACACCGCGGGTAGGTTCCACTGCTCACATGTCCAATCGTTCTGCTGTTAGGTTCACCTCGTGTTCTGATACTAATTACGTTAAGTTCACACACACTTGCTAAGGTTCACGCGCTTCTCGTTACTGCTGCACACTACATTAGGTTCACACTAGTTACTGGGTTCACTGCTGCTGCTTGCGCCTTCTCCAATATATATACTCAGAGTGATTTCTAGAGCGCAACCGAATCACTTGTCCGGAATCAATGCGCTGGCCAAGGGCATGTCTCAACTTGCCCGGACACGTCTTTGAACTTGTCTGGGGGGCGCGACTCTGGCGCCGCCAGTGTCAAGGGCGGGGTCCAATGAGGAAAGCGAATAATGCTATGATTCAAACGGAGGCTTAAAGGTATATAGATTATATATATAAATAATATACAAGTTATATAAAATAATAAACGTAGATTCTCAGTGTTAAACAGCCGCCTCCTAATTAGTCCGCACCTAATTAGTAAATAAATGGGCACAGATTAATATTAATGTCAAGTCAACTTCTCCATACTGTGTTATGAGGAGTTGGAAACAATCTACAAAGTCAGTGGGTCATAGTCGTCGTCAGGGGAGTCAGGGATCTCCGGCAGCTCTATCAACTTAGCTACAGGTCTGGTGTAGGTCCGCCCTTGGACGATGACTTCTGCCGCTCTGACCTTCCCATCGGAACCAGTAATCACTCTGCTCACACGGCCGGCCGGCCACGGAGCTCGGGGTAGTGACTGGTCTATTATCATCACGACGGTATTCACTGTCAGGTTGTCCCTGTCTTTAACCCACTTCTGACGGGCTGGAAGGGATGGTAGGTAGCGTAGGAGGAAGCGGGCCCAAGACTGGTCGGCCAGTACTTGGCTGTGTCTCCACATCCCCCTTGCTTTCATCTCGTCCTGTCTGTACACCGTCTGAGCAAGGGCCGGGTCCGGCCGCCCAATCAAGAGGTAGTTTGGGTTGATGGGTTCGATGTCAGCTACGTCGCTTGGAGCGTAGCTGAGGGGCGTGGAGTTCAGAACTCCCTCTTCTTGAGCCCTCAGGTTTGTCACTGTTCCGTACGCCACTTCTGAGGCGTCGCTGAAGACGTGCAAGTCTGTCTGACACTTCTCCAGTCGCACAGTAGGGGGGAAGTGACTCCGCGGGATGGCCACCTCGCGGAGTGAGACAATTTCACCCTCCCACTCTCTCCATGGGGTAGCTAGGTACTCGGGTATGGGGTCTTCCCAGCCCTGCTCCTTGGCCCACGGTTCTCTCACAGGTATCTTCGTCCGCTTCAAGAGTGGGGTTGCGTGTCTGAACACTCCGTCGACCTTGACTCTCGTAGTCTTCTGATCTAGTAGAGCGATGGCATACTTGTCCCCTTTTGGCCGAACCATCTTGCGTTCGGTCTTGAATGGCCTAGGTCTAGTGTCCATAGCCTCTCAACGGGCTGTAAGAGCGTGTTGTCTGTGTCGCTCACCTTGGTGTAAAGGCAGCGTGTGGTCGTTGGTTGGCTGGCAGGTCCGTAGAGGGGGCCCTGGAGCGTCCACCCCAGTCGGGTCTTAACCGCGGCTGGGCATCCTTTGGGTCCGGTGTGGGCCACCTTGATGGGGACAATGAGGTCCGCATGGTCGGAGCCTATGAGTAGGGTCGGCGTAGCTCCGCTGATGAGCGGTATGGGCAGTAGGCGTAGGTGGTCGTACTTCTCCATCAGCTGTGGGATGGGGTAGTCGTAGCGTGACAAACCTATGTCGTCGCTCATGAGCGCCTTGCTGATGCTGTACCGCTTCTCAGGGTGGTCGATCGCAGCAATGGTGAACGAGACGTTTTCACCCTTTATTGTCTTTAAGTCTCGACTAATGGTACGGAGGGTCATCGTCTCCTCTGGGCCCCGTAGGTCCAACTGGGTCGCGGCGGAGGCGAGGAGGAGTGTCTTCTCCGACCCGTCGTCGAGGACGGCGTAGGTGTCGAGTACCTTGTCTCCGTGGCTAAGGAGTACTCATACTACCTTGATGAGCACTCTGGGGCTCCCACTATACGCGGGGTCGATGTGGAGCACTTCTGTTGGTGAGTTGCCTTGTAGAGCTAATCTTCGCTTGGGGGCCTCGCACAGTGATTCGCGGTAAGTGGCGTCTGGGGGGTCAGCCTCAATCCACTGATCCATTTCGGCAATGGTCAGTCCCTTGAATGCGTCGCACTGTGCCAGCCAGTGTCCTCTGTTGCAGTAATAACATGCGATCTTCCATTCCTCCTTGGCGGGGGGGGTTGTGACTCTTCTGTGTTAGATAAATATTCCATTCCTCTGTGGCGGGGGAGTTGTGACTCGTCTGTGGTGACACCGACTCGGCCTGGTACGCGTAGCACCGTGACTCCCAGTGTCCGCTGCGGCAGTCAGTACACCAGGGAGGGGGGTCAAGACTGGTCTGTGGTGACACCGACTCGGCCTGGTACATCACTGTGATGGGCCTACTTTGGTCTCCTGGTGGGCGTTTATTGCTCTCGTGCAATACTTCGAGGTGGGCGCCGTCACACTTGCCACACTTTTTCTTAAGGCGGCATTCTGCTGCCATGTGGCCGCGCGCGCAGCGGCGGTTATCTTTAAGCCACTGGCTTACTTCGGCTGTGGTCAGTATCTTGAAGGCGTCGCACTGTGACAGCCAGTGTTCACTGTCGCAGTATTGACAGGCAGCCTTCCATTTCTCTTTGGCGTGGGGGTTGTGACTCGTCTGCCGTGACACCGCCTCGGCCTGGTGCATCACGGTGATGGGCCTGCTTTGGTCTTTAAACCTTCTCGGTCCCTCTTTAATGTTCGAGCCACCCCACGCGAAGGTGTCTATTCTTAGGCTGCTAACCTCCCTGGCTAGGAAGTCAGCAAGGTCCAGGAGTGTCTGTTCTGGGCCATTCGGGTCACGATAGTTCCGTTGCCGCCGGAAACGTTCCTGGCGGAATGGGGGGAGCTTCTCCAATATACGCTCCACGTTGGAGTTGGCGTACAACTCGTACATCCCCTTCTCTCGTTGGGATCCGAGCATCCCTACCAGGGATTGTACTTTGACGGATAGGTCGTCCAGGGCTCGGTTGTCTCTAGCTGGGGGGAGACGTTCAATCTCACGTATCTCCTGAATGACATAGTCCCATGTACGTCCATAACGTGCGTCGAGGGCCACCAGGGCATCAGAGTAGGGAGTCTGTGAATTAGAGTATGCCAGCGCTATGTTGTGCGCTCTGGTTACTTTGAGGTGCTTAAGGAGGATGGCATATTTGTAGGACTCGTCCTGTACTCCGGACATAATGGTCTCTAAACACATGCGCAGTTCGGTATACTGCGCTCTGTCTTCTCGCGTAAAGTCTGGGAATGTGGGTGTCCCAATGTAGGATGCCATGGATGGCTGTGACACTGATGCGCGTAGGGGGAGAGGCCTCCTTGGCGAGTCTCCCCGTACGTGGGGTCGTGGGTTCGTGCTGGGTGGGAACCAGAGGCCGGGCCCCCAGGTACTGCTCCTCGGTGCTGTCTGTTGCTCAAACTCACCCCTGGGACCGGTTGGGGGTTCGTAACGCAGCGTGTCGGGGCTGAGATCGGGGCTGTACTGTTCCTCCTGGTCTGAGATGGGTTCATGCGTGTGGGCTTTCTGTCCTCCCTCGTCCTCCACTAGGCTTTGTAGTCGCTTGGTTAGTTTCTCGGCGACGTAAGCAGGTTCTTCCCGTAGGCTGGGTCCCATGTAGATTGGTCAGGGAGGGGAAGGTGCCCTCAACCCTTGTCGTGATGATCTCCGGGAGCTCCGGGTGGAGGAGTGGGGTGTCACCCTCTGGAGCGCTTGCTCCATCATTTGCGCTTGTAGACGGTCTCGCTCCGCCTCGCGCTGTGCATTGGCTGCGTCACGCTGTGCATTGGCGCGGTCTCGCTCCATGTTTTCTTCAGCCTGGAGGCGCCTCTCTTCCAGTCTGATGGTCATCGTGGCGTCAGCCTGGAGGCGACTCTCTTCCAGTCTGAGATGTTCGCGCTCACTCTGGAGGCGGTTACGCTCACTCTCTTGTTGCGCATGGAGGCGTCTCTCTTCCACTCTGGAGTGTTCACGTTCACTTTCTTGTTGCGCCTGGAGGCGGTCACGCTCACCCTGGAGGCGGTCTCTTTCGGTTGAAGCTGTCAGCGTGGCGATCAGGACTTGCGCTAGCCTCTGGTCGGCCTCGCTTGGGGATGACGCTGATGATGGTGATCTGGAGTTGACAGGGCTTGGCGTTGACCTGTTCTCTTTACGCGCTCCGAGGTCCATCTCGGGGGCGCTGTATTTTATCTTCTCCCGCGCTCCGAGGTCAATCTCGGAGGCGCGGTACTCTTTTCTCTGGTGCGCACCGAGGTCCATCTCGGGGGCTCGTTCTTTATCCTCTTGCGCTCCGAGCTCCATCTCGGGGGCGCGTTCTGTACCTTCTTGCGCTCCGAGGTCCATCTCGGAGGCGCGGTCTTTATCTTCTGGCGCTCCGAGGTCCATCTCGGTGGCGCGGTGGTCTTTGGGCATAGTCAAGTCATGTCCCGCTTGTCCCCCCCCGTGAGCTAAGTCAGTTTCACTTAAACCAGCTTGGGTCTCTACCAGTGGGGCTGACAGGTCGATAAGGTTGGGCATACTTAAGCTACTAATTTTATCCGTGCTTAACGTCCTTTTAGATAAGCTAGGAGGTAGATCTACAGCGTAGTTCTCCAAGTGTGGAGGGGGCTGACGCTGGCGCCTAGGGCGCTCTAGTGTGAGAGAGCCGTTTGGAGAGTGTCCGCTGCTGGCCATATTATTATTAATATGATTATTATTACTGATACCCTCCGGCTCGAAGGACCAATTGTAACTGAGGGGTTACAAAACCCTGACTGTATTAAAGATTGTTTAGATTAAACCACTACTAAATATTATTATTACTTGCCAGACAGTACAGTTAAATATGGCAGACACTCAATAGACGGCACGGGGACAAAGAGATAACGTTTACAGTATTTTAATAGCAATATCAAATATACAACTGAAATTAGTACGTTGCTCTTTTATGGCGAATGATAGTAGAATGTCAGAGTATCAAAGTCAGTGGGAATGAATAATTCCTAGGTTAATAATACTCGACCGGAACGCTGCATGGAGTGAGATGGCGATACAGGACAAACGAGGGGTATAGCTGGAGACTGGTGATTTCCCCCACGGAGTGGTAAGCTCCAGAGGAATTGAAGAATAGTCGGATACTCCTGCTGGTCACTGAAGAAAAGGGGTCTCGTACGGATCCAATCTTTGTAATCCAAGTGCTCGATAGCAGGGTAATAGCTCTTAATCCAAAGCCCGACGGCAGTGATGATAGCTAGCTAGCTTCGTCCTCGAAGCTAGCCCGATGCAGATCTTCAGGTGTAGTTAAATCCAAACGCCAATGGTATTAACGATGCTCTTCTCCACGGTACTACGCTTACACAATTCACTATAATACACCAACAATGGTTCTACAATATCAAGGTCGTATCTAAGGAGCTACTAGCTATCCGTAACGATACACCGCGGGTAGGTTCCACTGCTCACATGTCCAATCGTTCTGCTGTTAGGTTCACCTCGTGTTCTGATACTAATTACGTTAAGTTCACACACACTTGCTAAGGTTCACGCGCTTCTCGTTACTGCTGCACACTACATTAGGTTCACACTAGTTACTGGGTTCACTGCTGCTGCTTGCGCCTTCTCCAATATATATACTCAGAGTGATTTCTAGAGCGCAACCGAATCACTTGTCCGGAATCAATGCGCTGGCCAAGGGCATGTCTCAACTTGCCCGGACACGTCTTTGAACTTGTCTGGGGGGCGCGACTCTGGCGCCGCCAGTGTCAAGGGCGGGGTCCAATGAGGAAAGCGAATAATGCTATGATTCAAACGGAGGCTTAAAGGTATATAGCTTATATATATAAATAATATACAAGTTATATAAAATAATAAACGTAGATTCTCAGTGTTAATCTGGCCCTTCAGAACAACAAGCATTGGCTTGCCCCTTGCCTCATTTAAAATGAAAAATCCTACCCCCAAACCCCTGCACCAACCACCGTTGACAAAAAAATTAAATAATAATCCCCCCCAACCCACCCTGTCATAGGCCTGAAAAGAAAAAGAATTGAGCAAAGATTTCAACAAAGACCAAAAAAATTAAGGGAATTATACAGATATAATTAGTTATGTCATGCTAGTTATATAGTAGAGGTCCTAACTTGATAGAGAATATGGTTCCAGCTATCTATTGTTTGATAGTTTGCACCATTTAATCTAGCTGTAGAAAGCTCCATTGTTACAACATCAGCTAATAACTGTTTCCAGTGATTAAAGGGCAGAGAATGTGGAGCTTGCCATCGCAGTGCCAATTTTTTTTTTGCAGCGGTACTTCCTGCCAGCCAAAATCGTCTCTGAACAATACTTAAAGCTAAAGAATCATCTTCATTAAGAAGCAACAGTCCATGTTTCTTCAAAAATCCCTTGAAAGCACCAAAGAAAATCCAAATGTTATACGCAATGTTAAAAGATCTTAGACTCACTGTTAACGCTCTGCTTCTAAGCTAGCACTATGGGTGTTCCCAAACAGACTTTGGCTCCTAAACACCAGTCTACCTATAGTACCAACCAGCCATGAGCACTTCTCACAAGCTGCCAGTACTTTTGGGTAATGCAGTTTATTATTTGTGTTCTATACCTGTGGCCAGAGGGTGAGGTAGTGACTTAGTAGGTGTGTGACATTCTGTTCTACTGAGGTCACAATGCGTGCGATGGCCACATTGTT
This sequence comes from Notolepis coatsorum, assembly GCF_963971535.1. Classification (NCBI taxonomy): domain Eukaryota; kingdom Metazoa; phylum Chordata; class Actinopteri; order Aulopiformes; family Paralepididae; genus Notolepis; species Notolepis coatsorum. The sequence goes on along the minus strand of NC_140170.1, from coordinate 164,234,055 downwards.
TAGCTCTGCCAGGCTGGGTGTGAGGAGACCAATTATCCTGGCAGCGCTGTTGGTTATGAGTGTGAGTTTGGCCTGTTAGTAACAGATAGCATGTTAAAGGAACAGGTGGAACAGCACAGTAGGACGGGCTGAATAAGGCTCTGGAAACAACATCAGGAGGAGAGCTTCCCCTCATCCATTCTCCAGGGTGATGGAGACACAGCCGCTATCCCTGTGAGGAGCCATCATCCATCCATTCATCATCATGTCCCTGTGAGGAGCCGTCATCCATCCATTCATCATCATGTCGGTTCCAAACTAAGAAACAATGGGTTTTACTAACATAATTTCTCTTCTTCTTTTCTATTGTTTGATTCTTGAATTTATTTTTCTTATTATTTACTTGTGTGTGTGTGTGTGTGTGTGTGTGTGTGTGTGTGTGTGTGTGTGTGTGTGTGTGTGTGTGTGTGTGTGTGTGTGTGTGTGTGTGTGTGTGTGTGTGTACAGTATGTGTGTATTTCTTAACGCCACTTTTTATTTTAAAGTGTCCATTATTCTCTCTTTCTTTGTGTTTGTTAAAGGGGAACTATCTTATAAATGGCCTTTTCCAGTGGTTAGCATTGTTTTCTAGCAATGTGGGGTTGTACCAACACTGATATGAAATTCTCATTCAGTCCCACTCCTCCACTTCAGTTGATACAAGATCCTCCCCCAGTGAACTAAGCCATTCAGAATTGCCTCGCTTGTCTACATAGAGATGCTGATTTGCATATCTTGATTTGCATATCTAAGCTCCTTCTGTGGTTGTAGCCACCGCCCACAATCAACAGTTCACTCAACAACGAAGCAGTGGGAATAATGCAGAGGCGGTTTCCCCGTCACTGACACTTCCTCTAAAGCAGTGTTTCTCAAAGTGGGGGGCGCGCCCCCCAGGGGGGGCGCAGAGGCATGACAGGGGGGGCCTTGAGATTTAAAAAAAACGAAAAAACTATCTGTTGCAGCTGCACTGTTCTCCATGAAAATACGATATTTGGATAAGTTTGACCATTTCTCAAAATCTGAAAATCATTATTTAATAAAACACAGAAAAGGATCACCAAGTTACTCTGGATAAAAAAAAACTTTACAGACAACATTGAGACAAAGCTTCCTGACACATCTCCATCCAAACTCTTGGAAGAACTCATTGAAATCTCATCTGATACCACCTGGAGAGCTAGTTTCAGAGTGTGGTGCTGAGTACCAAGTATCTCATGATGCAGCAGTTAAGGTGTTGATACTATTCAGCACCACATATCTGTGTGAAGCTGGCTTTTCATCCATGACAGCTCTGAAAACAAAATATAGGGCCAAGTTGAGCCTTGAGGATGACATGCGTGTTGCCTTGTCAAAGACTGATGAGCTCTTCAAAATTATTGACAGTTACCTGACAGAACATGGACTGAAATGGGAGAACTGTGTGGGCTTTTGCTCTGACGGTGCGCAGGCCATGGCAGGGAAAAGGAGGGGGCTACAGGCGCTCATCAAGGGGGTCTCGCCAAACGCGCAATGGACGCACTGTAAATTCACAGAGAGGCACCAGCGTCAAGACAGCTTAGCCCTGAGCTGAATGAGGTTTTGACAGAAGTTATAAACGTGGTAAATTTCATCAAAACCCGACCCCTGAAAGCGCGCCTGTTCTCTGCGCTGTGTGAGGAGATGGGAGCTGACCATTCTGCAGTGCTGTTTCACAGCGAGGCAAGGTGGCTCTCGCGAGGGAAGGTGTTGTCAATTTGAAAGGTCACGATATTGGTGTTATTTCAATGAATTTAAACATGGCCCATTTCATGACTATTTTGTTGGGGGGGGGGGGCCCAAAATATTTTGGTCCGCCAAAGGGGGGCCTGACAGAAAAAGTTTGAGAAGCACTGCTCTAAAGAGAGAGATAGAGGGAGAGACAGACAGATAGAGAGAGATGGAGAGAGAGGCTCTCATACAAAGAGGCTCTCTGAGGCTCTCTGTCTCCCCCCCTGCATTTACACACAATCGCGAGTCGCAAGTCGAGCCGTTCACACGCGCGCGCACTCACGGAGCAATCTTTCCTTTCTCTCTCTCTCTCTCTCTCTCTCTCTCTCTCTCTCTCTCTCTCTCTCTCTCTCTCTCTCTCTCTCTCTCTCTCTCTCTCTCTCTCTCTCTCTCTCTCTCTCTCTCTCTCTCTGTAAGAAAACCTTACAGATGTGTTCCATAGACTCACAGGAATTGTGTAAAATTGCCCAAAAAGTTAAAGAAATAGTAAGATAGTTCCACTTTAAAGTGTTTGTTACTTAAAGGAACAGGCCAACATTTTGGGAAATTAGTCCAGAGAGAGACAAGAAGATATATACCAGTTTCCTCTCTGTGCGTTTAGTAGAAAGCTATTAACATATTATTGTATGTTAGCCTAGCTTAGCACAATGAATGGAAGCGGACATGACCGGTTAGCCTTCGAGAGAGGTGTTAGTTGGACAATGCCTAGGCTAACTAGTATTTTTGTTTTGTTCTATGTGGACCCCAGGAAGAATAGCTGTTGCCTAGGTGTCAGCTAATGCGGATCAGAATAAACAATAAACAAGTTCCTATAGTCTCAAAGAAGAGCATGACCAACACCAGACCAACACCAGACCAGCACCCAGAGTTCTGTACACCGGAGTTCTGTCCATCCTCCAGCTGCTGAAGGACGTCTATATGGGGGATTGATACTCACATCAGTGGACCTGAAAGACAAGCTTCCGTATTGCAGACAATGCTTGTGTTTTTCTTCTTTTCAGGGCCAGGCATACAAACTTACCAGGATTCCATTTGGCTACACTCCAAGCCAGCGGAGACATTGTTAGGGCCTCTTCATCATTGCACTGTCACTTACTATTACCAGGATGACTGGATACTCCAGGTTCTCTCTCTCTCTCTCTCTCTCTCTCTCTCTCTCTCTCTCTCTCTCTCTCTCTCTCTCTCTCTCTCTCTCTCTCTCTCTCTCTCTCTCTCTCACACGCACGCACGCACGCACACACACACACACACACACACACGCACAACAACAACTTTGGAGTTGGGGCTACTACAGTGTACGCAGGAGATGTGATAAAATCGTATGGGACTGTAGAAGCATTATCTCACGAGTATCTGCCTTATGAAAACCAGATCACCAAGCACGGTTGTCACTTGGGATGTTTAGATTAAGGACTCTGAGACAATGTTGCTGTAATGTCTAGGTATAACATTTAATTCCATTGCCAGGGAACCAACATACAGTTCCTGTAATCTTGTGTGATCTGCCGTCTATGTGCGGAATGCAGGTAAGTACAAACACAACACTACAGGTTGTCTACAGGAGGATGTCTGTAACGTTTGGGGTTTTGCTCTCCTCTGGGAGCAAAAGCCCTAGCATTACCAGATGGTAATTACCTGTCTATCTGCCCTGATTGCACTCATTGGTACCTGGTGTGTATAGTTAAGTTGGCTTTATATGTTCTTCCTGGTTTATTCAGATCGTCAGTCAATCACTGAACCTTACCGTGAGTACTACTATGCATTCTGTCAACGCCTTATCGTTATCGCTCCTTGCCACAGAGGATACGTTCGTTCGCCATGTATAGTAATTGCCGTGTCTTTGCCTTTCTGATTATGTAAACTTACTGTGTGCACTGTCGACTGTCGTGTTTATTTCGTCATGTGTTTTGGAGACAACGTTATCTCCCCTTTGCTTTCCCCATTTATTATATATATAGTTCAGTTTATTGTTTGTGCTTTGTGTGTTTTGGATACTTGTATTCTCCCCTTTGCTTTCCCTCTTTTTGGAGACAAGTACTCTCCCCTTTTGTTTGCTCACCGTTAATGTCGGCGCATACGCCTTTCATGTTCGACAAATAAAACAGTAACCTTTGTTTTAAGAATCAACACCTGTCTCTCCTCGTCTATCCGTTATGCACTGCACCTGGGTCCAACACACCTACCCAACTGGTAACAGATGCAGTGTTGCGTTGCTGATATCAAATCTGGTTGCATGCACGCTAATGACGCCATGTGCACGCGCGCTCCCGGGCGCGTGCGCACGGTCCCGCGCATGCGCATAAATGTTCCCTCGCATAAGCACAGACTAAAGACAGTGCCATTGTGTGAATGTATCTGAGAACATATTTGAACACACCTGACGACCGGCGCTATTGATATGCAAAGTAGCCATTGGGTACTTAGCGAGTTGGCGCATCAGTCGAGTGCAGCGCATTCCTCTGTGCACGCGCGTGCATGTGCGTGCATGCCAGTGGAGGCTGCTGACCAAATTTTTTGGTGAAGCACAAATTATTATATTATATTTATAAAACATCCCCCAATGTGTGTGTCAGTAGTGGCTGGTGAGTTCAAAAATTGGGGAGGATGGGAGAGATACAAAATTGTAATAAAGAAGTACAGACACAGTGTGGTTATGAAGACAGCAGACAGACACTACAGTTAAAGACAACAGGCACTAGTAGTAAGGCTTTGAGTACGCCTCACTTACAAACATCAATAGCATCAATAGCTGGAGGAGGAGAGGGAGGAGAGGAGGGGGAGAGGAGGAGGAGAGGAGGGGAGAGGAGGAGAGAGAGGGAGGAGAGAGAGGAGGAGGGAGGGCCACAGCGGACCAAAATAAATCGCTTGTTACCCACAGAAAGGCAGAAAGCAGTAAAATACAGCCAATTAAATCATAATCAACACAGACCCGCCCCACACTGCTACTAAATATAAAAAAAAAAATTCACTCACCATTGACGACGTTACTTCTTAGGAGGAAATAGTGTCCCTGTCGCTCCCATCACTTGTAAATTAAATCCATCCTTCGCTCTTTTCTGATGAAACGTTCAATGACCTCCTCTGCTTGCAAACAGTTGCAAATCCAGCAATGCAACAAACAGCAGTCTTTTGTGATCTAATCGATCCTTCATTTGCGTGAGGATGCTGTCGAAATCCACTAAACATTGTTCTGTTGATGCGTGACACACGTTCCATTTTCTGGACTCCGACTCCGACAGGTGGTCACTCAGACAGTCACCCAAGCGATTGCCAAAGCAGTGCACTCACCAAAGCTGTGGGCTCACCTATCCCATCTTCCTCTTCTTCTTCTTCCTCTGGGTGAACGTTTCGATGACTTAGCTATTAGCTCACGTTAGCTACAACAAGTTAGCTTACAGACAGTCCAAGCCGGCAATCACGTCAATTACACTACATCAACTGAGATAAAAAAATATATATATATATATATCATCAAACGATGCACAATTAGTTCATGAACAATAACAAAACACTCCACCCTGGGCCTGGTAGCTGCGGTGGTAGCCCTTTAGCTACGTTAGCTCCAACAAGTTAGCTTCTTCAACTGAGATAAAATGATTTTGTAAACAAAGCTGCATAGCCGCAGAGTAGGAACCATTCTCTGATTGGATCTCAAGGCTGTCAATCATTCAACCTCCGTGTAGCTGCAGAGCAGCAGAGTTGGCAACATTCTCTGATTGGATTTCAAGGCTGTCAATCATTCAATCCCCCATTCAATGGCAAGAGTTTAAATGCACGGACCGTGCTTAGATGACGTTGATAGCCTATTTTGAGTGGCTATTATTTATTTAATCCCGGGTCAACCCGTGCAGAATTCTGCACCAGTTTTTACTGCAGCCATTACTGCAGTGGAGGCCTGAGCTCAGAGCTGTCAATTTTGGACATTTTTTCACTGGCATTCTTTTACAGAGGAAAACATTTCTAATAAAAAAAGTATAATAATAATTTAAAAAAAAACTAAATATGTATATATATATATATATATATATATATATATATATATATATATATAATATGTGTAAATTAATAATAATTATGAATTATGAGTGAATTTGTGTTTCAGGTGTTGTCATGGAGAAACCTCCACTGGTGCACGCGCTTCTGCTCACAAAAGCTTGGTTGCAGGTCGTGCAACCCCGTCCCATGAGCAACGCACCTCTGAACAGATGTCAGATGTCCACTAATCATCTAAACACATGCAGTCTCCTCCACTGGGGCAGGACACTGTCGACACCAATCCACATGACGATTATCTCTGTCAACTCCTAGGCCAAAAAAAGGAGACCATGCTCACTGGCTTCCCAAGGGCAAGAGTGGCTTTAGAAGGCATCCTAGAACAATACTGACATGATGACCGACGTGTCACAAGTCAGCGGGTGTCGCCTCGGCTGTAAGCGATGCTGTTAGACACGTTGAGAGGTGTCAAGAATGTTGCCCGAGAGAAGCAGGTTCTGTTGTCTACGTTCTACAAGTGTGTGGGACAAGTGTATATTGTACATGTTATACAGTAGAAGCAAAGCAACACACTGGATGTTTTTGCATATATTTTAGAGAGTTGTCATAAATGGATGGCCAAATAAATGTCCTATTTGTATATATATATACATGACTTTCTATTTTATACTTATATTATACTTATTTTATACTATCTTGTTATTAACTAGCACACTCTCAGGAACAAATCAGAAAGAAGCATTTCATGCAAAGTATTCTGTATTTCTGTATGACAACTAATAAAGAAACTTTAAACTTTAAACTTGATATAAATTAAGCACAGAACACACTGTTCTTCCTGAGAAGACTCAGGTCCTTCAATGTGTGCAATAGACTGCTGCAGTCATTTGAGCCAGTCTGTAGTAGCCAGCATCCTCTTCTATGCTGTGGCATGCTGCTGGGGGGCTACATCAACTCAAGGGACACCAACAAACTGAACAAGCTGGTGTCTGCCCGGGAGCGCGCGTGCACGCGGCGTCATTAGCGTGCGTGCAACCAGTTTTGATATCAGCAACGCAACACTGCCCGACACACCACTAACTGCCTCGGCCAGTCCTTCGTACCAGCAGCCATCAACAGTGGGCAGGGAGCGCTGCCAGCAGCTGGAGAGCTAACAGCAGCAGAACTACTAGGAATGTCTGATCACTAAGTGTGTCTGACTCCCACTTAAACTGCATGGACTACACCGTATAACGTATGACATATATCATGCCAGTTAGGGTACCTTATGTATACTGCACCTGTGTATACTGTATACTTTACTTACTCATAGTATACGTATTCAGTGTTATTGACCATATTTATTGTAATGTATAATATAACTGATAGGGCAAACAGACCCTTATCTGCACCTTTGATCACACTACCTATGTGCTCATACGCGTATATTCAGTTCATTATATTGTTTATACTGCCTAATTTCTTTTTTTCCTACTGTACTATAATTTCATTGCCTGCATTTATGTCTTCTACTATTACCCTGCCCATACCTGTACCCAGGGCCTCTAGTGACGAGGGGCATAACAATTTATTTTTTTCCTTTTTTTTTTTTTTTTTTTTTGGGGCCCCTCGCCACTAGAGGCCCCACATATTTGTTTATTTCTTTTTAACTTTTATTTTAAAAAAAAGTTGGAGGCCCCTCGTCACTAGAGGCCCCACATTTTTTTTTTCTTATTTTGGAGATCGATGTCATACTGTGACACTGAAATGAAAACATATTTCATCAACAAAAATATTTAGTCAACAAAAATGTTTCATCAACTAAAATATACAGTACGTCACACCCTGCCGTCTGCAAGTGGCTAATCTTGAGTATTTTTTCTCCTCTTCATAAGAGTTTGAGGTTTTCCGTTTGAGGTAAAAACAGCAATAAAAAAAAATCTCCACATCCCAGCCCCGACGCCTGAATACTTTTACCAACGGATTTCCAGTTCCGCGTTCGCATTCTGTGCTCTGATTGGCCACTGACGTTTCTGGTAGCGCCAATCGTGTGACGCCTCTTTCTTTCACCGGTTAAGCTTAGGCACTCTTTCGAAGTTGGTTAAGGTTAGAGTTTGTCTTAGAGCAGGGCGATAGAACACCAGCCCTGATTCCATACTCTAACCTTAACCAACTTCGAAAGAGTTGCCTAAGAAACATCAGTGGCCAATCAGATCGCACCAGAAACGTCAGTGGCCAATCAGATTGCAGAACGCGAACGCGGAACTGGAAATCCGTTGGCAAAAGAATAGACGCAGCCCCGACACGAATGAGGCAGATTGGGATCATTATTCATGACAGACAGCAGAGACCCGCCGGTGCTGATAGCGGATATCATCGAGCTCCCCCTAGTGACTAGGGGCCTCCACTACACACTAGTAAAAAAAAAATAATAATAATACGAAAAAGAATATATATATAATTAGATCCTCATCCAGAGTTTACTTTCACAGCATCTATAGTGACTACTAGTATCATCTCATCTCTTCTCTATCTATTTTTATAAAAAAAATTGTATTGCAAATAAAAATATGATTGATTGTTTGATAATGAGGGGTGAGAGACGTTGAGTCTACGTGACACTGACGTCCAGGTCCAGGGGTCACTGTCAGGTCAGGTCAGGTGACCACTGACCGTGAGAATTGCACTTGCAAGTTGATCAAGTAGGCTAAGACTCGAGTAGTACTGTATGATCATATGAGACTCAAAAAACATGGATGAAAAAGTGAAACGGTGGGAAAGCGGAGCTGCTAAGTTCAAATCTAAACAGGAAAGGGACAGAAAGAGCGCGTTACTTCGGCAAAGCATACCGACTATCTCTACTTTTTTCACCCCGTCAGGTAAGGAGGAGGATAGCCCCCTGGCTAGCACTAGTAGTAGCAGCAACGTTAAAGAGGCTCAGCCAGGCGCCGCGGGCAGAGAGGACGAGAATGCTAACGTTATTATTATTGATGCTAGCGACAGAGAAGAGGCAGCGGCAGCCTCTAGTTCAGCCGGCCCACCACCACCAGTGGCTGCCACCTGTTCGTATACGCCCGCCGCATCTCCACAGCCCAGCCCCAACACCAACACGAATGACTCTGAGGCAGACCACGATGATGACAGCCCACCGCCGGCGGTGCTTGAACATGAAAACCAGGAGGATTGGTTGGACAATGTTACGGATGTTACACAATGTGTGGGTGTGGGGGGGGGGGGGGGCCTCCACAAGAATCTGGCCCGGGGGCCTCTGAATTCTTAATCTGGCCTTGCCTGTACCCCCTCCCCCATGCTGCTATGATGCCTGAATTTCCCCAATGGGATCAATAAAGGAATATCTTATCTTATCTTGTACTATATATATATATATATATATTAGTGCTGTCAATAGATTAAAAAAAATTAACTAATTAATCTCACAATTTTCTGTAATTAATCTAGATGAATCTAGATAAAAAATTGCATTTTTCTACTTAAGACCGAAGCTTGTAACAGATATTTACTTGAGTAAAGTCATGGAATTAATGTAAAATCAACACAAAGAAAGTATATTTAGATTCAAAGACTATTTTAATAGCTTTCTTTGAATACAGTTTCTCTCCTGTGAAATACAAATGTTCAACAAAACCATCAACATTGATTCAGCTAGACCTCTTTCTTATATCCGCGGCGCTAAGATTGAAGATTTTTCACTCCATAGATTAATCTAGATTAATTTGTTTTAATGCTTTAAATCATTTAAATTAATCTCCAAGGTTAAAGCATTAATTTTGACAGCCCTAATATATATATATATATATTGTGACAACCCCATCCCTCTCCTACAGGTTGACTAAGGGATATACCTGGGTATCTGAATTAAGCTGTCTGTCATCCACAGCCTTGCAATCAGACACACCTATTCAGGTGTGTCAGGAGGAGGAGTCACACACCTTGGCTCTCTCTCTCTTCCCTATTCCCCGTACCTGGTTCAACTAAGTCGATCAAAAGTCCCATTATCCAGATTCAATTAACCTGATGTTTGAATCCGCGCTTTCCCTGTTCCTCGAAGGTGGATTCAGTCTCGTTCATTTGAACCAGACATGATGCTCAGGATCAGTGCGCGCGGCCGCCTCGGCTGAAAAGACAGCAGGTGTCGATCGCAGAAATCCTGATTTTCTAACGGCATTGATTGATTGATTGATTTAAAACTTTATTAACATATTGCAGAATGGGTACAATACATACGGCTCAATAGCCTCGCCGACAAGTTAAATGCATAATCTATAGGCTAATGTTAAATCCCACATTACCCCAATCAATCAGATTATATTTCTTTAAATGTGCCTGATGGCAGTAGGCTTAAATGGAATGAATAATCGAATGAGATCTATTGCTAGCGAAAATAATTAGTTAAACTCTTTCAGAATAAGTAGATACAAACAAGCCCAAAGAGTATCTAATTGATAAGAATTAATAGATGCTTATGAGGATATCTGCACTGTATGCGCTCGGCTTAGGTAACATGTACTTTATATATAAATACAATTTTCAAAGCGCGACCCCCGAAATAACAGAGAGGCTTGGAGCCGGCTATACAGTTTCACTATTAATCAGGTTTTAATCTGTTTCGGACATAATCCATATGCATTGAATTGATTAACCTTTGGTTTATACCAGTGACGCATGTTCATCATCAGATAACAGTGCTTGAACAGATAAATGCATTTTCTCAAATGCATTAATGTGACGTCAATGGCTCATTCAATTGCTCAAATCCGTCAAACAGCGCATCTCATCAGACATTTTAATCCCAGTTACAATATCACAATAACGTGTGAGTGATGATACAATTCAACAATCCTCAGATTCCTCGTAATTCATAATCCACAAAGACCACAATCCACGCATAGACACTTCAATTTTATGCTTGAATGAAACACAATCCCGGCTCTCCGTTAAGCAAATCTACAGCGGAGAATATATGAAACTAATCAGAGCCAAACGGCCGATAGGTTTCATTCATTAAAAATATCCCTGCGGGATTCACATTTGCAATGCGCCGTTATTAAAATAACCACATGCAGTGTGTATCGCGACTCCGAGCGCCGTATATGACGTGCATTATTTTATTTAGGACAAAGTAAATCTATAGGCTGAATATGATTTATTATCAGCATTTAGTTCTATTATTATACATTTCAAAAGCCCCCTCTAGGAAAACGAAGCACAAAAACATCATTTAGAATGGTATAATGCAGATCTACACTGTGGTAATTATTTCAGGAAGCGAGCTGGCACTTCTTTGCGAGGGTGTGGCCATGGTTCATCCAGCTAACTGAACTTAACCCTGCTCCGGACCAGGTTCAAACTTTCTGATCTGTTACCATAGCGATTTAGAAAATCCGACTTCGGGGAACGGAAATGTCTGGCTTAAGTCAAGCTATGCTGAAAATTATCCGGCTAACTCAGTTAGCCAGGTACGGGGAATAGGGTCATGACCTTTTGTTTTGTTTGGTTTGTTTGATGCTCATTTTATCACCTACACACACCACACACTGACTCATCCATCACTACATCACTGATATACTGATCCACTCATTCTTTAATTCCTTTTTTGTAAATAGTTTCATAGCTTAAAGGGGACCTAGCTTACAATTTCTTTCACTATTTGGGCAATTTTACACAATTCCTGTGAGTCTATGGAACACATCTGTATGTTTTTTTTTTTAAATTCATTGTTTTGTATTTCTAATCAAGTACTCTAGAGCAGCATTTTCTGCATTTCCAGATTCCAAGATGTTTTTGGCTGGGCTCCGCCCATACTCGCAATGCGCTTTGAGTGACAGTCACCCACAGTCTGCACTGGCAGATAACTTTGGGGGGAGAGAGAGAGAGAGATAGAGATAGAGGGACTAATTAATTTCGCAGCGGGGGGGGGGCATAATCCATAATCATGGTAACTTGTTTCAAATGACAATATATACCCCGTGAATATTATTGCACGGATCGGAATACGCGTGGGAGCGTGCGCTATGATATTTTGCAACAGGTTGATGTGACGTGAGTGCTGATATGAGAGAGAGCGAGAGAGAGAACGAGGGAGAGATAGAGAGCGAGAGGGAGAGAGAGATAGAGAGGGAGAGAGAGAGAGAGGAGAGATCGCTCCAACAACGTGCATGTGTTTCCCCGACACACACGCAGTCCGAGTGTGTGTAAATGCTCTGAGACGAGTTGCACCGTATGAGTGCCTCTCTCTCTCTCTCTCTCTCTCGCTCTCTCTCTCTGTCTGTTTGTCTGTCTGTCTGTCTGTCTGTCTGTCTGTCTGTCTGTCTGTCTGTCTGTCTGTCTGTCTCTCCCTCTCTCTCTCTCTCTCTCTCTCTCTCTTTTTCTCTCTTAGTTTTGAGGAAGTGTCAGTGACGGGGAAACCGCTTTGGCATTATTTCCACTCGCTCCGTTGTTGAGTGAATTGTTGATTGTGGGCGGTGGCTACAACCACAGAGGGGGCTGAGATATGCAGATCAGCAGCACCTACTTACTGTACGTCAGGGAGCAAGTCAATTCTGAATGGCTTGGTTCAGTGGGGGAGGTTCTTGTCTGAGCTGAACTGAAGAAACGGGAGGAGCTAGAGTTTCATCTAGTCAGTGTTGGTACAACCCCACATTGCTAGAAAACAATGCAAACCACAGGAAAAGGCCATTTATAAGATAGTTCCCCTTTAATTAAATTACTTTTCTTTAAAATCCTCAAGTACTTGTGGTCTCCCTTGTTTTGTCTGTACCCTGAGCATGGTTCATGACAATATATATTTATACTATATATATAAAAGGACTTGACATTGGTGTGGGATTCAGTGTGTTTACAGTGTGTCATTGGTAGTGAGCGGTGCGTTTCCACCTCTCTAGGCCTGCCCATGCCAACAGAGAAAGGAGGGTGAGGGGTTGCTCTCTGTGCTATATCAAAGTGATGAGGCCAGTCCAACATTTACAGCATCTAGAAACAGCAGATATTTTATTGCTTGGGAGCAACGCCAGATCAGAGAATGTGCTGACCATTTTCTGAGGCAGGTGAATTATGCTGAATAAAGTGTAAAGTTGTAATCCCTTTCCTGGCCCTTAGAGAGATGAATAAAGTGTAAAGTCACATTCCCTTGCTTAACCCTTAGAGAGCTGAATAAAGTGTAAAAGTCACATTCCCTTTCTTAACCCTTAGAGAGCTGAATAACGTGTAAAGTCACATTCCCTTTCTTGGGCCTTAGAGAGTTGAATAAACTGGCTCCAGGCTCTGTGGTTTGCTCTTGATTCACAGACTTAGAGAAAAGAAACCTGAAAATAAACCTTTTGTACAGTATAGCTTATAGTCAGTGGTGCGTTATTGAAATCATCTGGGATGACACGCACCACGTGCACGCGCGCTCCCGGCGCGTGCGCGCGCTCCCGCGAATGCGCATTTAATGTCCCCTCGCTTGGGCACAGACTAAAGACAGTGCCTAATTGCCTCTACGAATGGAATGTAACACGTCTTCACAACAAGGTTAGGTGTGAATGTGTCTGAGAACGTATTTAACACACCTGACGACCGGAGCTATTGATATGCAAATAGCGAGTGAGGTTACACACCGTGCTACCCCGTCCCATGAACAACGCATGCCTGCTTATAGTAAATTACTGAATTGTGCAAAGGATTTAGACATCACAACTGTGGTATATATGGTCTGATATACCACAGCTATGAACCAATCAGATTGCTTGATTTGAGCTTTTATAAAGTAAATGAGAGAATCATGAGTATTCAGACTCCCCTTACCCCTGTTTTCAAAAGCCCCTGTCATTTGCTGTGATATGGCAGCTTTCCGAAGAGCAGGCAGATAATCTGATGGCCTTTTTGTGCCGAGCCATTCATCCATAATCTTCCAGGGCAACACTGAGCTGTGCAGCGCTGCTTTAGTTAAAAGAGGGATTTCACTCGTTCTCCCTCGCTCCTTTCACTCTCTCTGAACATTATGACGAACGGGGCATTATGAGGCTGCGGAGGTGAAGCAGATTAATGTGACGTGTAAAGCAGAAGAGCGACCTCCTCCTATACAGAGCCTGCGTTCGGTGATGAGCGTAGATATGTCACGGGTCAGTGGATGGGACTCGCACAGAAACGCGCATGTTAGACGATATGCGGACCGCTCTGTGAGTTATTCTATAACCTACCGTTCTGCCATCAGATGTAAGAGGAGTTTATGGTTTTAATGAGGGGCCGATGCTGAGAGTGTCTCTCAGATAAGATGAAAACCCCACGGTTAGGTTTCCTCCAGCTGTGGTTTTCACTCCTAAATTGATACACGTTCTGCCACTGACCCCTGTTTGATGGGACTTTGCTTCAGGGACCTCCGTCTGAGAAGGTTCTGGTTGTTAGATCTTTACTGTAGGAGATAGCCGTGGAGAAACTGAAACGTATGATCAGGATATTATGACTCACTCCCACTGGACTCACGTCTATAGTGAATGAAATGGGGGAAATAACCCCAATTATTCCTAACTATTGTTCTGGTGACCCCCTGGAACTCATTGAGGACCCATGGGGGTCCCCGGACCCCAGGTTGAGAACCACTGCCCTACAGGATGTTATAACTAAATAACCCTCTCTTTTTACTATCATGTACCCTAATATTATGCTACTATTCTTACACTACTACCTATCTTGCTAATATGTCTATACTGCTATGCACTCAATATGATTTATTATGAACAACGCCACTGACCCTTAGCCCTCCTGCTGACATGTTGTTCCCAATCTGTAAGTCGCTTTGGATAAAAGCGTTCAGCTAAATGACTAAATTGTAAATTGTAATATAGGATTATATGATCCCATCTACAAACTATAGCAAACCCCCCCCTTCCCCACTCTTGTCACACACACACACACACACACATGTACACACACACACACACACACACACACACACACACACACACACACACACACACACACACGCACACGCACACACACACACACAGCAATCCTCAATGTTTATCCATCAAAACACATTTGGTGTCATTATGCGGTGGAGAATACAACAGCTGTTTGGGACAGACTAAGCTCATAAAGTATTACCAAAACAATGTGATCTGCGATTGTCACAAACACAGACATAGTACTGTTTAATGATTCGTCTGAGCCCTTAGAGTGTCCTCATATAGTATTTAAAGGTATAGGATGGAATATATGACAGATAGAAATAGACTGTTGGAAATCACATTTTGTTCTTAGTCATTCAGGCCGTTTCACTTCAGGTCACTTCTAATATGAAAGATAATACCTTTAAGTCACCACGTTTGAAAACATCTGCAACTGGAGCTATGACAACATTACAACATACAACTTACAGTAACATAGCTTGACAGTGTTTTTGATGTATACATTTTGATGTATAGTTCATGAGAGCTATGAGATGAGTAGATAGCAGGGGTGTAAAGTACTTGAGTAATTGTACTTCGTTACAATACTTAAGTACTGTTTTGGGGGATTTGTACTTTACTCAAGTATTATTAGGTTTGTATACTTGTACTTTTACTCAATTACATTTCAGAGAAAAAAAAACGTACTTTTTACTCCTTACATTTAAAATGCAGACCTACAAAGTACAAAGTACAAATCTCACAGGCCCAACCATTTTAATTAGTATATTTGTTTCTCTGGCCGAACTAACGTTAACGTTATTAATCCTGCTGCCACACTTTATTTAAAGACAGCCAATCAAATCCCCATCAATGGAAAATGAACCCGCCCATTCCCATGCTGATTGGTCCTTGTGCAAGACTAGAAAGCGGGGATCTTTGATTAAACACCTGCTATCAGAAGAATACATTCAGAAAAGAAGTTTGTACTTTAACTTTTTAGTAACCTGTTCCCCCCCACAGGGTCGGTACCGACCCCTTTTGACATTATGATCATATAGGCATATTTTTATGAGTGATGTAAATAATTTGCGATTTTAAAATCAAACGTTTTCAAGTATTAAGATCACTAACATGTCACAAAAGCAACGTAGAATGTATATTATCATCAAAACGTTAGTTTAGCAATAGGTTAAAGTGTCATAATATGGTTTTACCTTCTCGGTTTGCTGAACTATAATCCGCGACGGCGACCATTTTGAAAATGTTGAAAAAACGGAATTGTAGTTTTTCTGCTGCCATTTTGTCGAGGGCATGCATAGCTGTGGATCAGCGTTGCAATGTTTCCGAACTACATTTCCCTTCAAGTTTTATGGGGGTTCAAAGTTCAGAGTTGAATTATGAATATGGCAATAACTATAATAATTCGCGATAATAAGCCACAAAAGGTAACGATTTGACAAATATTGAAACGCAGTTAGTTTCTCCTCCCTATTGTTAGCATGTAGGAACAATTCGATCTGAAATTAGTTTCAAAATGGTTGCACTGTGAGGAGAAAAAAAAACGACAGTAAATTACAGTAGATATCATTATCTGTTATTATGCACGCCTGGTGATACTAAATCCAAATTGAACTCGGGCATTTGAAAGATACTATATGTATATATATATAATGTGCGAATTGGCTATAATAAGGTAATGTATAAGCATATATTCTATATTCTATAATAATATTTCAAATTGCATTGGTCCGGATGGGAGAATTCAGTACTGTATATACAGAACCTTCGGTTTTATCATCTTCCCTTTATTAATTTCATTCGATTTTTTTTAAGTCTGGTCATTATTATCATGGTGTTATTCACTGTCAAAGATGAAAAGAAAAATCATAATTCATATTTCCTTTGTTTCATCACAATTTAAGCAAGCCTAGTAATAGACACAATATTTCTGACACTGTGAATACATTCACTGAGGTCCATAGATGTACCTAGATACCAAGAATATGCAAATAGCCCTTGTAGAAGTGGAGCAATATTCCATTTACCTAGGTATACATTTTATGCAGATTTTCACCTGGGGTGGAACATTTAAAAGTAGAAACTTTTTGACTTTTTGACTTTTACTTAAGTGTGTTTTTAGCCAGATACTCTGACTTTTGTGAGAAGGGGATTTGGCGGAGCCCAATAGCAAACACAGGAGGAGAGAGGATGGAGCATTTTAGGGTATTTTAATGTAGTTTTCCCCAAGCAGACAGTTTGACAGATGGAATGTGCGACAGACAGGTATAGAAATGTTCTTGGGGGTTAGTACAGGTACACTCCTTGTGCAGTACGGGAGAATGTTCTTGGGGTTAGGACAGGTGCACTCATTGTGCAGTACGGGAGAATGTAGACACAGGGCTGTGTCGGGGTGAGAGCAGGAGCACTCCTTGTGCAGAATCAGCACGGGATGTCCGGGTAGGAGGGACACTGGAGCGGAGGTCCTGGGCACACGGAGAACAAAGGTTAGGTCAGGGAATATCAATGAGTACAGGTAGCAAGGCTTAGGTTCAGTCTTCTTACTTACTTTTACTTACTTTTGAACTTGACCTTGACCTTATTATGGCCAAATCATACATCTATGGATAGGGAAAATGCTCCTCTTTCCAATGACAGGGTTGAATCTGGATTTAGTAATTTCCTTGCGTTTTCTACGATAATTAGCATTTTCCGATAAATTCATATTTCCGATAAATCATATAAAACACTGATAAAAATGAAAATAAACACTTTGACTACTGTTTTTGATAGGGTTATGGTCTTTACTCTTGGCTACAAAAAATATATTTAAAAACTTTAACCTCTTAACCTCCAAGGGCCCACATGTGGACGATTCTTTGCCGACCTCTAGTGGCTCGGGTTTGCATTTCTTTTAATACATTATATGGATAGAATTAAAGCCATATTTGTTGCCTGTCGATTGCCCTTTCAGGTGACAAATTCCGTTCAGCGGTTCTCGAGTTACATGCTGATATGTGAGGCGTGCCCCAAAGTACGCAAAAATACACATTACCACCCCCGACTCCCGGGGCTCTAGCTCCATCAATCATTTGGCAATCTCGAAGATCTTTGCACAGGGTTGTAGCCAATGAGTGTGGCTTTCCAATGATACCCCATGATATGATAATTGGGGATCTAATATGGTCTCTATTGATCGATTTATGATAAAGAAAAGCTTAACATAAGGCTTAAGGCTTAACATTAAGAAGTGGAGCTCGGTTTCCACCTCTTCTTGTGTGCAGTGGGTGCACAGTCTGTCTTCTCTTGGGAGCCAGGTCTGCCTATGGCGGGCTTTCTCGATGGCTAGGCTGTACCTAGTCAAGGATCTTCTTAGTTTTGGGTCAGTCACAGTGCTCAGGTATTCTGCCACTGTCTCTCTAGAAGCTCTTCAATATGAGCCTGCGGGACATGAGGGTGCCGGTCCTGTGGAAAACATCATGTCTTGTGCCGGTACCCAAAGCTGGGCGCCCGGCCGAGCTCAACGACTACAGACCGGTGGCCCTCACGTCACACATCATGAAGACACTGGAGGCTGCTTCTACACCATCTGAGGCCACAGACTGAACACGCCCTTGACCCCCTGCAGTTTGGGTATCGGGAGAGCATCGGGGTGGACGACGCGGTCCTCTACATGCTCCACCGGGCCTACTTCTACCTGGATGAGCCGGGGAGTTATGTTAGGATTATGTTTTTAGATTTTTCTAGAGCTTTTAATACTATTCAACCTCCCATACTGGAAGACAAGCTCAGGAAGATGGAGGTGGATCCCTCCTTCCTGGATCACGGATTACCTGACAGACCGACCACAGTTTGTCAGAATGGGCAACTGTGTCTCGGAGACAGTGGTAAGCAGCACTGGCGCTCCACAGGGGACTGTTCTCGCTCCGTTCCTGTTCACCCTCTACACGGCAGACTTCACTTACAACTCTGAGTCTTGCCACATCCAAAAATACTCGGACAACACAGCGATTGTGGCGTGTGTGAGGAAGGGACAGGAGGGAGAGTACAGGGACCAGGTGCAAGCCTTCAGTGACTGGAGCGAACGGAACGGCCTTCTCCTGAACGCAACAAAGACCAAGGAGATGGTACTGGACTTCCGCAGGTCGAAACCACCTCTGCAACCAGTCAGCATACGGGGAAACAACATTGTGACAGTGCAGACATACAAATATTTAGGTGTGCACCTAGACGATAAGCTGGCCTGGGCTGCAAACGCGGAAGCGCTCTACAAGAAAGGACAGAGCCGGCTGTTCTTCCTTAGGAGGCTCAGGTCTTTTAATGTGTGTGGGGAAATGTTGTTCATGTTCTATCAGGCAGTGGTGGCAAGTGTGCTCCTCTATGCCGCTGTCTGCTGGGGTGGTAATACCACGGCCAGGGATGCCAGGCGGCTGGATAAGCTGGTGAAAAAGGCTGGCTCAGTGGTGGGGAGGAGACTGGACCCACTGGGGACCGTGGTGGAGAGCCGCACGCAGAGCAAGCTGCTGGCCATTATGGACAATACCAACCACCCTCTCCACCACACCCTGGTGGGGCAGAGCAGCAGTCGTAGCAGACAGCTAATCTCCCTGCACTCACGGACTGAGCGGCATAGGAGGTCCTTTGTCCCCACTGCCATCAGACTGTACAACAGCGTAATATAGTGCAGGGGACCTTGACCTCTGACCCACACACCTGTTTTTACACCTGTTTTAATACACTGTTTTCATACACTTGTTTTATACACCTGCTTTCATCTCATCACGCTCTTATTGATATTGATAGATATGATTTAATTGAATTTTATCATGTGCTTATTTTTAATTCATGATGCAGACATAACGTGAAACAACTGAATGAGAACTGTCAATGTCTGTATACTGTATGAGCTGCGAGATACCCTGAATTTCCCCAAGGGGATTCATAAAGTATCTATCTATCTATCTACTCTCTGTTTAGGGCCAAATAGCATTTCAATTTGCTCTGGTTTTGGATTGATTCTTTCCAGTGTGTCATAGTAGTTTTCTTTTTTATAATTTGGTTTAGTCCAGTGTGGTTCCTGTCTGGTGGCTCTGCTTGTGTTTGTGAGCAGAGTCCCAGAACCATCTGGCTGAGTGGGCATCTCTCAAGGGTCTCTCTCTCTCTCTCTCTCTCTCTTTCTCTCTCTCTAGCTTGCTCTCTCTCTATATCCCTCCAGTTTGAGACCGCAGAAAGTCCTTCAGAACAGATTCAGGTGACTTGGTGTGTCCATCAGATTAGCACAACATTGAAATACATCTTTGACACTGGCATGAGACAATACACAATAACTATACATTATGGCAGGGGCATCATTTTGGTATGGCAAGGTATGGCACTCGCCATACCTTGGCAAAAGAAATGTAAAAAAATAAAAATAAAAAATGTATTAAAATTTTTTATGTTGATTTAAAATTCGAATGTCAACATTATGAATGAAGCATCGAACAATTCGGTACAGCCCTAGCATGTTTTGATATTGTCAATTATCTCACTTTTACTAGGTAACTTTTACTGTGACTAACTGAAATATGCCAAAAAAAAGGAAAATGGACATAGAGACGTTTTTTAATCAAAGGGCAGCAGAGACAAGTGATACAGGGACACAGGTAAGGTCTGGCTTAGTGATTATAATAGTGCAGTTCAGCATTCAGTAACCCATACTTTTTGTGAATGTGTTTTTGATACTACACACCTCAAAACCGTACCTAAGGAAAATTGGCTCAATTGCAAGAAAAGTAATAGACAGTTATGATATTACATTCTGCATAATTCGTATGCAAAATATTGTGGTTCCCTGCTTTAGTCTGTTGACACATTTCTATACTAAAAATGCTTGTGTAGTCCTGTGTCATACCTAAATGTTATATAACTGAATTGTATAGAAACAACTCACCAAAAGTGACTATTGCACAACTGATTTGACAAAAAAAATCCACCAAAAAAAGCACCCCCCCCCCTCCTCGCCATACCTTGGCTTTTACTGAAATGACGCCACTGCATTATGGTACAACAAATTTACATTAAAATAAGTGTGTGTGTAGTGGGGGGGGGGGGGCAGAGAGCAGGCTTAGATCAAATAAAAGCAATCATAATAAAAGTTACTATTATGAAGGTATAATAACACCTCCATTCTCTCATGGTCAAATGAAGCGCAGTGTATTTTGGAAGCTCATCCGCTCCTCCTCCTCCTCCTCCTCCTACTCCTGCTCTTCCTCCTCATCCTGCTCCTCCTCCTCCTCTTCCTCCTCCTTCTCCTCCTCCACCAGGGGTAACTGCAGGGCGCCACGGGGAGCGGCGTACTGGCTCATATTAGGCAGGCCATGCATTATGCAGCAGCTTAGGGATCCGCGCTGGATCTCCATGTCCTCGGCTACAGTCCACCTGTCGCTGCTCTGGTCGTAGCGCTCGACGTTGGAGAGGGTGGTGATGTCATTGTAGCCTCCGGCCACGAAGAGCAGGTCGTCCAGCACCCCGATGCCAAAGTTGCTGCGGGGGGTGAGCATGGTGGGCAGGGCGCGCCAGGAGTCAGTCAAGGGGCTGTAGGCCTCCACGCTACACAGGTAGTTTTCACCGCCAAACCCTCCCACCTGAGGACAGGACACATGAGAGGAATGTTTTAGTATGTGGTTAAGGTCGGCAGGCAGACACTGTATTAATCCACTTAGGGAAATGAGGGCATCACAGCAGCATTGAAAGTCAAATTATACATATCTATAAAAATATCTAGTATAAAGCATTAGTCTCTGTGTGCACCTACCACATAGACTTGTCCTCCGTACGCAGCCACTCCCACTCCGCTACGCCTGCTGCTCATGGGGGAGATCAGAGTCCACTGGTCTGTGTCTGGGCTATAGCACTCAGCTGTGAGCAGACACTCCGCCCCGTTGAAGCCACCACAGATGTAAACCTGTAATAAGAAAGAATATTCTAATTTAGTTTATATATTCCATTTGATTTCATTCTACTTTAATTGTCTGTTAATGTTGATGCACCAAAGGACCCAGACACATTTTTTGTTTGTGCAAGCTTACTTGGCAATACAGACATTTATGATTTCTGATCTAACGTTCCTTGTGTTCCTCAGTTCCACCCTGTGTTCCTCAGTTCCACCCTGTGTTCCTCAGTTCCACCCACCCTGTGTTCCTCAGTTCCACCCTGTGTTCCTCAGTTCCACCCACCCTGTGTTCCTCAGTTCCATCGTGTGTCCCTCAGTTCCACCCACCCTGTGTCCCTCAGTTCCACCCACCTTGCCGTGGAGGGCTGCTGCCCCGGCGGAGCTCCTGTGCTTCAGCATGGGTGAGATCACTGTCCACTGGTTGGTTTCAGGCTCGTAGCGCTCGGCGGTGTTCAGATGCATGTGTCCGTCGTACCCTCCCATGACGTAGATACAGCCACCCAACGCGACCACGCTGACGTAACAGCGGCGTGAGTGCATGGGAGCCGCCTGCAGCCAGCTGCGAGTGACGGGGTTGAACTTGCGCACACTGCTGAGACGCTCTATGCCGTCCGAGCCGCCGACGCAGTAGACCAGACCGTGGAGATAAGCGGTGCCGTGGCCGGCCTGGGGACTCTCTGCCTCAACGCTCACATCCATCCATCGACCGGCTCGGATATCGTAAGCCTCCATGTGATTGGTCCCGCTGCCGCGATTCCAGTCTCCGATGCCCAATAGGACCTCCTGGGGCAGTCGGAGCCTGTCGGAGCCAGGGGGTTTCAGGGCGCTGAGGATGAGGGCACTGCAATCCTGGCTGTCCCTCACCACAGGGTTGTTCTTGACGTTGTTCAGGAAGTAGTCAGGCCTCATCAAGCCCATGCGAACCTGGGAAGAGACACGCAGACAGCGAGTACAACTTAGACAGTGGTTGTAGACGGTTTCACTGGAATTCTGTTGCTAGGGAACAGTTTGGACCCAAATGTTTGAGAACCACTGTATTGATTGATTGATTGATTGATTGATTGATTGATTGATTGATTGATTGATTGATTGAAAACTTTATTAACAGATTGCAGAATGGCTACAATACAGTACGGCTCAATACACACAATTGTTAAGGGGATGCAGACCAGAGAAGTCTTGTTTACATCAGGGTCCCCCATTTTCAATTCATCAAGACATTTATGACACATGACATACAGATATACAGTGATACAATTAGTTACCTTGGGCAGCAGCAAAGGGATGTGTGTTTTACGCTCCTCACGGGAGTGGTCGATCCAACGGAGGACGGCCTCGAACACCGTCTCCTCGTTCTTCACGTTCAGGTCATCCCTCTCGATGATGTCCGCCAGTTGCTGCAGGGACAGCTCTACAAACTCCTGTGAGACGCGCAGCATCTCCTCAAAGTGGCACACAATGAAGAGATGGGCCTTGAGCTTCAGGTCAGGGCAGCAGTAGATGTCCGCAAACCTCCAGATGCCGACACAGTTTTCCAGAGACAGCTGGCCCTCTTGGAAGTCAGAGCACGCTCGTACTATGCCAGTGACAAGAAGCTGGTCTGCAGCCACCAGAAGCTCTTCCACGTTCTCTGCTGTCACTGGCACAAAGCATGTGTAGGCGTACTCTATGATGAGCTGCATCATACCCACAGACACCCCAGGGATACTGTAGACTGCTTTCTCTGTGTCGCTCCAGCGAGTGAAGAGGGTTCTGAGGGATGCAGAGTATAGAGATATCTGATGAGTAAACAGTAAGCAACATTCTGTCCTGTGTACTAATATATTTTCACTGTAGAAGTATAGGGTCTTAGAACAGAATGTAGTAGTATCTGTTTACAGTAGAAGTACAGTATAGTATCTTTTTACAGTAGAAGTACATTCTGTAAAACGTGTAATAGCTCTTAATTGGAAAAATGTTGATGGACCAAGAATTGGTATGTGGATTAA
Source organism: Notolepis coatsorum (assembly GCF_963971535.1). Classification (NCBI taxonomy): domain Eukaryota; kingdom Metazoa; phylum Chordata; class Actinopteri; order Aulopiformes; family Paralepididae; genus Notolepis; species Notolepis coatsorum. Next base: position 164,210,512 of record NC_140170.1, on the reverse strand, counting down.
AGAAATGGCTTCAAATATGTCAATGGAAAAGATGGTGTATATTGTTAGACGTAAACAAAACATTTTTGATAATGCTTGGGGACCATTTGTGTACTTCTTAAAGCATAATACGAATGTTGGGAACTTGCTTCAACAAGAACAGGATTAGGGGGAGTACTGTGGGACAACTCTTATTATTGTGTAAAAACGACAAGAAACACCCTTTACTTAATGTGTAAAACATTTTGGTTGTATTATTATTTATTTATGTTTATTTTTTATTTTTTATTATTTAAATCTGTATCCTTCCTATGTGAACCTGTTTTTGAAGTTAATTATTATTTTGTGTGGGGTGGGGTTAGGGGAGGGAGAACGAGGTGAAAATGTTTGCTGAATACTGCTCTGCTGATATACATGTTGTAATTTGCAAACTAAAACCCAATAAATATATTGTTAAAAAAAAAAAAAAAAAGTACATTCTGTTGTGACATTATGACATTCTGTTATGACATCATGACATCCTATTGTGACATCATGACATTATATTGTGGCATCATGACAGTCTGTTATGACATCATGACATTCTGTTATGACATCATGACATTCTGTTATGACATCATGACATTCTATTGTGACATCATGACATTCTGTTATGACATCGTGACATTCTGTTATGACATCATGACATTCTGTTATGACATCATCAAGTCAAGAGTCACTTTATTGTCCCATCAGCTGGGAAATTTGTCTTGGGCTTACACCCACTACAGCCAAAGATACATACATACAGACATGACACAACACAACACAACTGACTCCAAACAATACACAGTATAAAAGATACAGTAAAGTACCTGCACAGCAGGATGTCTGGCAACACCACATTAGAATAGTATACACAAATAATATAGTATTAATATTATAGTATACACGATAATATAGCAACCAAATATCCCTTATTCGATAGTTGCCCTTTATCTGGCACTATTTAAAAGTTTAACTGAGATCGGAATAAAGGAGTTTTTCAACCTATTTAGTCTAGAGCGTGGAACTCTAAACCTCCTCCCTAGCCTGTTAAAAAATAGACTGCAGGGATGGGTGACCTTTCACCCCTATAATTTTCCATGCAGTCTGCATCAGACGGACCAGTTTGGACTTTAGTTGTACAGACAGGTTACCAAACCAAGCTGTAATACCGTATCTGATGAGACTCTCTAATACAGATTGGTGGAAAAGTAACATATATTTTTTATCTACACCATGCACTCTAAGGCGACGTAGAAAGTGCAGTCGTTGTTGTAGTCTTCTAGACAGGCTATCTACATGGGTGTTCCAGGTTAGTGTGTTATCGACAAAAATCCCAAGATATTTATATGAAGAGACCTGTGAGATGGACTGTGTGTGGACGACCACAGGCCTGTGGTCCCCAACACCTCTGGGGTCAAACACCATCTCCTCAGTCTTCTTAACATTTAAAACCAGACAGTTATTGTCGCACCAGTTTACAAACCTCTGGATTTCCAAATAATAGTCAGCTAGGTCACTGTCATTCTTAATTAGAGCTAAAATGGCAGTGTCAACAGACAATTTTATGAAGCGGTTGTTAGGATAGATGCTTCTGCACTTGTTTGTATATAAGGTAAAAAGCACAGGTGAACTTACTATACCCTGGGGAGCTCCAGTGCTCAGGGTTCTAGATTCTGAAAGAGTGCTGTTAACACTTTCAATGCCAACGACGCTATATGTCGTTTGTTCATGCCGACCGTTTATTGCCAACGACGGTATATAGCGTTTTTTTATTATTAGCGATTTTAATTCATATTTCATCAATCTAGTATCACGTTAGTGCTTCAAACTCTCTCTGAGCTCCATTAGGAAAATACCGCCCCCTATCGTCTCCCGGATGGTAATGCACCCTTTTGGAATGGACTCAATGAAAATGGATGAGAAAAGAAAAATCCGGAATCCACATTTTACTTCTCAGGCCATGTTTAGACGGAGAGAGTCTGAACAGAAACCGCAAAAGTCGTCTTGCGGTCTCACTTTTAATGTTGCGTTTAGACTAGTGTTTTGGGATGGAATTCTGCGTGCAGACGAGGCTATGTCGACTCGAGACCACGGAGCCCCGCTGTCACACGATTGGCGCAGATGTCACATGACCAGAAACGTCAGTGGCCAATCAGATCGCGCAAACCGAACGAGGAAGTGCAACTCCGTCAGGGGAAATATTCACGCAACCCATACGCTACACTGCCTCAGGTCGTTGAGACAACCAGGCATGCTGTGAAGACCCGCTCTACTCTGCCTCTGATTCGCAGACTGTGGGTGGGGGAATGTGATTGGACCAAAGCAGAGTCACACAGACAGTGGCTCCAGTCACTAATAGTTGCGATAGCCGCTGGACTGATTCTTGTGTATTTAAAAGTACTGCCAATGTAGTCTTCAGGTGATCTCCGTGGATATAATCAGACATGCTTGTTCGCTTTGTTTACGCTTCTAGGCTACTGGCGCATGCCTGTGACGTAAGCAGTACGCGACGAGAGCCTTGACAACCCTTTCGTCATAGTTTTATGCGGTTTGACTGTTCAGATGATAGCGGGAAGGTGTATCGTTTCTAGGATTTCCACCCAGGATTCTCCCCGCAAAAACGCTGTTGCCGTATAAACAAAAGGCACATCCGAAAAAATATTTTTCCGGATTCACCTGCTAGCGTTTCCGTCTAAACATGGCCTCAGGCAAGTAATCCGAGCCCATCAGACTCATTGTGGACAGTCAGAACAGCGTGGAATACATACTTCCAGTACGCAGCGTTGGATCAATAAACGCGATCGATATTTGGAATGGCGATCAGGAATTAGAATAATCTTTTTGGAGAACATCTGATCTGAGGTAAGGAATCTATTTTACCAGTCTTGGGATAATCAGAGCTGTTTTCACAGAGATATCAGCGTTTGCCCTGTGTGTGTGCTGATCAGGAAATGAGAGATTCGATTTTTCAGCTCGCTTCTCTAGCGTGCATAAGTACACATATGCTATCGATAATCTAGCATTTATTTGAAAACGATTCATAAATAGGCTGACAAATTACAAAGTTTTTTGTGTATTCCAGAATATTCCAGTAAAGGCTGTTTATCACGGAATCTTTATATTTTCCTGAAACTTAAAAAAAACAAGCGATTTTCAAAATGCTATAAAACGGAAATGAACCGATTAAAAAACAATCCGTTTAGACAATGTTGACTGCAAACAAGTCATTGATAAGCGACGGCCAGATTAGACAAATTTTTTATTAAAACGTTTTTATTAAAGGATAAAAACTAAGGATTTGTATAGTTTAAAAGCATTCCATTGCAAAAAAATACATGAAAGAAATTTAAAAAACGTTTTTATTAAATACATTTTTTTTGTATCATTACAGTAGAAGTACAGTATATTATATTTTTACAGTAGAAGTACAGTATAGTATCCTTTTACTAACCAAGTTAACATGAACAAAGCAAAACGTACCTGAAATAGGTGCTGCAGCAACACAGGATGGCCTTGTGGGCATTAAACTCAGTGCTGTTGACTTTAATAACCACATCACAGAACCTTCCCTCCAGACGCAGCTCATTAAGGATTGTACAGGACATTGTTTCCTTTTCCATGTGGTGATTTTTTAATTGTATCTACATTCTATATTCAAGTTTAGAGACAAGTAGCTGGAAACAACAAGTGAGATCTTCACTTGTTTTCTGAGATCTGAGATCTTCTGAGAGAATTGTTGAATAGATACACAAATGTTCTAGAATGTTCTATTATGACATAATACTGTGACATCACAACGGAACATCATACTGTGACATCATACTGTGACATCACAACGGAACATCATACTGTGACATCATACTGTGACATCACAACGGAACATGTTTGAGGTCCATTTGAATAATATAAATAATATGTATGATATAGTATAATGTAATGTAATGTAATATTATATATTATAATATAATGTAATAATAAAGTATAATATATTTAGCTCCCATTTGAATAATATAAATAATATGTTGATATAATATAATGTAATGTAATGGTATATATTATAATATAATGTAATGTTATAATAAAGTATAATATATTTAGGTTCCATTTGAATAATATAAATAATATGTTGATGTAATATAATGTAATGTAATGTTATATATTATAATATAATGTAATATAATAATAAAGTATAATATATTTAGCTCCCATTTTAATAATATAAATAATATGTTGATATAAATTAATAATAATAATTTAGGACCTGCTCAGAGGTCATCAATCGGCACACATGCGATGCATGCATGCAATTCGTATCTGCGATTAACCCATCCCGTCGTCCTTCCCCCCCAAGGGCAGCCGGGAGCAGACAGGCGTCAACGTGAACCGCGCCAGGGGACCAATCCAAGTGCTCCTGTCCGTCTTCGTCAAGGACGCCACAGCGTTAGCGATCTATTGTTGTGCATGTTTTTCCATTGGGTTTATCTTATCGGGGGGGGGAAACCCTTGCGAGCACAGAGAGAACATGCAAACTCCACACAGAAAGGCCTGGGAGATACCCCACCTGGGTAACTGGCATCATGGAAACCTGGTCCCCAAGCGGGAATCGAACCCTGGACCTTCTTGCTGTGAGGTGACAGTGTTAATGTTGATGTAATATAATGTAATGTAATGTTATATAGTATAATATAATGTAATATAATAATAAAGAATAATATATTTAGCTCCCATTTGAATAATATAAATAATATGTTGATCAATATAATGTAATGTAATGTTATATATTATAATGTAATTGTTGGAGCCATATTGACCCAATCTGAGTTTGATGGGAAACCTGTAACAAAAATATATATTTTGATTTATGGATTATATTAATAATTGATATGAAATTGTACTTACCTGTATGATTTAAATTAATCTTGAAATGGATAATTACCTGGACACTTATCTGTTGAGGACTGTGGGGGTGTGGCATAGATTCACTCCCCCCCCCCCTCTGGAGTCTTCAAATTAGTGAATGAAATGTTTGACAGCTGAGTTAGACAGCGGCGTTTGGTGTGCAATAGTTTTTTGACCGCATCAAGCCAGACCAATTATATAGTTTACTTTGTCAAGATCCTGTTCGATATTATTTTATTTAGTATAGACAAGTCAACCGGAGTTTATGTTTAATAAATGTACATCTACTTATCCTCTCTGTTAGTGCTTTATGATGAATGCACATCGGCCAACTCTGCAACTAACTCCAGTGGCTGAATAGAGATTTGTGAAGGATTAGCCACTTCAGTAATGTAATAATAAAGTATAATATATTTAGCTTCCATTTGAATAATATAGACATGTCTAAAATAAAAACATGACATTCTTTAAAGTCTTAAAATAAAATAAATTTAAATTAAAATAAATGTAAAATAATAATAACGTTATTTATAGGGATGCACCACCGAATATTCGGCCAGGTGAGGTGTTGTTGCGGGGGGGGAGTCACACTGCAGGTCGAACGGGCGTACAGTTACTTCTGGAGCGGGAGTCGTGCCCTAACGTTGAACGTTGTTAGCGTTAGCCTGTTGACTAGCTCGCATCAGCACGTTTAGAATGTATTGCACACTTGCATTATTTTAGAAATGTATATACATATTTTAAAATATATCTTTGATTGTGTATTCTTATTTTCGATTTTTTACTACCTAGATGTTTATTGTGAGCGACCTGTGTGCTGAATTTCCCTCGGGATTAATAAAGTACTTGTATTCTATTTACCCATCTGCGTAGATTATTATGCTAGCGTTATTTTTACAGTCTGTGGTCCTCAGGAGGTACTCAGTGTTAATGGTAGAGTCAGTCTAGTACAGGGGTGTGTTACGATTCGGCATGACAGAAGAACCCAATATGCGGATTTGACAGGAGAAAGGAGACGGTGGTTGCTCTTCTCAACGGTGTTCTTTTAATATCAGAACTCAAGGCAGGAGCAAGGCAGGGATATATATAATACAAAACAAAAGGCACAGCGGCGCTGGCACTAACTACAAACACGGACTGAGATACAAAAACAAAGATGACAAAACAGAATACTAATATAACTTACTGAGACTCAATACAATAGCAGGGCAAGGCAGACAACAGCAAGGTACGGGGAACACGGAGGAATGACGCCA
>NC_140170.1:164161851-164199351 GCF_963971535.1 Notolepis coatsorum | reverse complement strand
AACCGATCTACAGGTCAAGTCTCTTGACTGGCTTACTCAGTCGTCCCGATCGGGTCACCGTTTGACCAGACAACGGGGTTGTAGGTGTAGCTGTAGCCACACTCTGACTGGCAGGAACAGTCTCTAACAAGGTGTGTCTGTCAGAGTGGGAGTCTGTCCCTGCGCACTCACCAGGCGTTGCTGGGGTTGGCTGCATCGCAGGCACTGGTTGGAGGTGGCGGCGGTTACGCCGCAGCTCTGTTCCTTGCTGTGTCTGGATGACGAAGGATCTCGGGGTGCTGCTCTCGCTGGAGATCACTGCTGGCAAGGACCACTTCTTGTCATGGTCCAGCTTGGAGAGTACAACGTCTCCTGGTCGCAGGGCGGGTAGGGCCCTGGCCCCATGACGGCGGTTGAAGTAGAAGGCCTGTTTAGCTTTTTCCTTCTGATCCTTCTCTCGCACAGCTGCCTTGCTGGGCCATTTTGGGGTGAGGTTTTTCTCAAGAGTGGGGAGGGTGGTTCTGAGTTTCCTCCCCATCAAGAGCTCCGCTGGGCTGTAGCCTGTGGAGGAGCACGGAGTAGACCTGTAGCTCAGTAGAGCCATAGCTGGGTCATCTTGCTTGAGGATTTTCTTTGCCGTCTGCACGGCTCTCTCTGCGTGCCCGTTGCCTTGCGGGTGATGAGGGCTGGACGTGTAGTGTTTGAAGTCCAGTTGCCTAGCCAGCTCCTTGAACTCCATACTTGCAAACTGGGGTCCATTGTCGCTCACCGCTTCCTCAGGAATTCCGAATCTCGCGAACACGGCCTTCAGCCTCTGAATGACTTGTGTACTGGTTGTGGAAGACAGGTGGAGTATCTCGATGAACCTAGAGTAATAATCTGATATTACTAGGTAGTTGTTGTGCTTGTACTCACAGAGGTCCATGGCGATCCTCTTCCAGGGTCGCTCTGGGAGTGGCGTGGAGAGGAGAGGCTCTTTTTGTTGAGTTCTTTTCAGTTCACAGCACACCTGGCACGACGCCACGAGCTGGCTTAACTCTGTGGAGAGACCAGGCCACCATACTGAGGAACTCGCTCTCTCCCTACATTTCACTAGGCCCTGGTGCCCTTCATGGATTCTCTGAAGGATCTCTACTCTCATCTGTCTCGGCATGACAATCCTGTTCCCTCTTAAGACAAGTCCATTTAGCTCTGACAGCTCTGATTTCACTGGGCCATAGGGTCTCGCCTCGATAGGCACCTCGGCCAGGTGTTCAGGCCATCCCTTTTTTATGAGTCTGGCGACTGACAACAGTTCGGCGTCAGCTGCTGTGGCCGCTCTGATCTCGTCCATCTTGCTTGTGGACGCTGGGATCCCCTCCATTACACTAGCCACATAGCATGCCACCTCACGCTGTGTGTCCAAGTCTGCATCTGTGTTGGCCATTGGGCTGCGTGACAGAGTATCTGCGACAACCAGAGTCTTTCCAGGAGCATACTCTGCCACTGCGTTGAACCTCATGAGCCTCATGAGGAGTCGCTGGCATCGGAGAGGCACATTGTCCAGGCTGCGAGTGTTAATGAGAGGTACAAGGGGCTTGTGGTCAGTTATTAGCTTGAACTGGCCCAGTCCACTGAGGTACCGGTCGAACCTCTCGCACGCCCACACGCCCGCCAGACCTTCTTTTTCAATCTGGGCGTAGCGCGTTTCTGCTTCGGTGAGGCGTCTTGAGCAGTACCCCACAGGTTTCCACTGCTCACCTTCTCCAGACGACTGTCATGCTCTTTTTCTGTGGCCCCATAGACGAGAATGTCGTCCATGAAGATCTCGACGCCCTCTAACCCGTCCAGGGTCTCCATCATCTTCCTCTGGAAGATTTCCGGCGCGCTTGTGATCCCGAATGGCAGTCGCTTGAAGTTGAACCTGCCAAACGGCGTGATGAAGGTGGTGAGCTTACAGCTGTCTGGGTGCAATGGGATTTGGAAGAATCCACTGGCGGCATCGAGTGACGTGAAGACTGTGGCCCCGCTTAGCTTTGCTGTGATCTCGTCGGTAGTGGGCAGGGTGTACTGTTCTCTTTTAACAGCCTCGTTCAGCCTCTTGAGATCCACACAGATGCGGGCTTTGCCTGTGCTCTTCAGGACCGTCACCATTGTGGCACACCAATCGGTAGGCTGTGTCACCTTCTCAATGATGCCATTCCTCTCCATCCTTTGGAGCTCCTCCTTGACCTTCTGCAGCATAGGGAGAGGTACACGTGGCTGGGCGCCATCTTTCAGCAGTATTCTTACTGGTTCAGTTTGTAATGTCCCATGCTCCCCGTATGCCTGCAAATGCTCATTTTTCCCGCTGCTGCTCACCGTTTCCTCCACTCTTCTCACTAAATTCATTTTCACTGACATTGGCCTGCTGAGTAGGTTGTTTACTGTAGGCCCCCGGATGACATAAGCTGTGAGTGGGTGTGTCTTACCCTTGTAGGTCACAGTGCTCTGGATCTGTCCTATGCAATGCAGCTCGCCACCTGGGCTGTCCAGTGGTATTTCCGCAGGCTCCAGCGGTCTGTTTGGCATGAGTGAGTGGTAGGTCTCCTCGCGAATGATGCTCACATCCGCCCAAGTGTCGATTTTAAACTCGACCGGTGTGGAGCCCATCAACACCTTGACGGCCCACCTCTTTGGCAACCCACCTGCTTTACTCACTTCCCCCATGTAGTACCCATCTTCTGACCCAGAGTCCTGCTGTTGTTGCTGCACTTCTTTTTGTTCTCTGACCTCACGTACTGCTTTCCTATTTCTACACACTTTACTCCAGTGCCCTACTTTGTCGCAGGTATTACATGTGGACTTTTTAGCTGGACAGTTCTCATCTCTACTGTGCCACGCTCTCCCACATTGTCTACATTGTCCTCTGTCGCCCCCTTGTGGCTTACCCTGGCGGCCATTTCCTTTGTAGCGCTTGTTGTGAGTCACCTCGTGTATCGCCCCGCCTCCGGCTGTCTCTCCTTGCATGCTGATCTGCGCGGCAACCTCTTCAGACTGCCTGACAGTCTCTATGGTCAGCGCGAGTGTCAGATCTCTCGTCATCTGCAACATACGGGAGACTTCTTTGTCGAGGACTCCAACGACGATTCTGTCACGGATGTTCTCATCCTTGCTCGCCCCGAAATCACAATGCACAGCCAGTTCATACAAAGCCCTAATAAAAGTCTCTGCTTTTTCTCCTGCTCTCTGTACCCGTTGATGGAAACATGCCCGTTCGTGTATGACGTTCCGTCGCGGTACAAAGTAGTCATCGAACTTCACTAGCACTCTTCCAAAGTCATTTTGATGTGCTACTTCTTCAAATTCAAACGAACGGAATATATTCTCCGACTCGTTTCCCATAGCTTATATCAGACTGCTAACCTGCACGGCACCCTCTTCCTTATCCAACTTGGTAGCCGTTCTGAATCTCACAAAACGCTGCTTCCATTCGGGCCATTCTCCTGGTTTGTCGAAAGGAAAACTTGCCGTCGGTTGAAATTTTGCCATCTTTGTCTACTTTGCTTCTGACACCATGTAAAATGATCGTCTGGAGGCTATGACTTGGTGCAAGCTCGTTTATTGACAACTTCAGTATGTAGTAACAGACAGACTCCTTCACGTTCCGTGTAACAATATATATAACTCCAGATCAATGCGCATGCCTTAGAACTACCCCTGCATCTCTTATATACTTCCGTATATGACAATAGCAACATACATATTTATATATCACAGCTCTCTTTTAATAATAGAATGTCAGGGCAACAACGTCAGAGGTAACGATAGTTCCTATGCTACGGGTACCCGACCGGTGGAGCTCTGAATGGAGTGGATTGAGACGAAGCACGCAGAACAGGGAAAAGCAAGATGATGGATGGAGACGATGGTCTCTGGAGTTCCTACTTCCAGAGGGCTGCAGACACACTTGGGATAATCCGGTCGTCGCTGGGGAGGAAAGGGTCTCGTACGGACCGGTCTTGTATCCTAGCGCCCGATGGCAGGATTAATAGCTATTAGTCCAAACCCCGTTGGCATGGTGATAGCTAGTTAGCTCCGTTGTACGTAAAGCTAACCCGCAAGAAGTCTTCAATGAGTAGTTATATCCAGAACGTCGCTGGGTTCAACTATTAGTCTCTCCACGTTACTTCGCTTACACAAGTCACTATACTGTGCCAATAATGGCTCGACAATATTATGGTTGTATCTAAGTAATTAGCCGTGCGGCTCTCTATAACGATACGTTGCTTTCGCCGTCCTGTTACAACTGCGCCAAAACGTTACTTCTCTCTCACTCTGCTAGTTTTCCTGTGTTCTGAGCCTATTCACCCATACAGATCAATACGCTCTCTCACTTGTCCGGGCATGTCTGAACATGTTCTGAAACATGTCTAGAGGGGCACGCGCACTGGCGCCTACGGCGTTAAGAATGGGACATATACAATGAGCGAATGATGAATACTGTTAGACAAACAGATGACGTAAAGATATATATCTTATATATATAAACAATATATAAGTTATACAAAATAATAAACGCAGACTTTCAGTGTTAATCTGGACCTTCAGAACATATATATATTGGGGCGGCTAGGTGGTGTAGTGGGCCAGGCGCTCGCCACCAATGCAGGAGACGCTGGGTTCGAGCCCAGCTCTCCGCATTGCTATCAGCTTGGCTGGTCGTTCATACTAACACAATTGGCAGTATTAGGGGTGGGAAAGCTGATGGGTGGGATCAGACGTTGTGGACAGCGACTCCTACAGGTCGGTTGGTGCGCCTGCACAGCAGAATCAGGAAGCGACGGGGGCGGCATGTCCCTCCCACGCAGACCCCTGACGCTGAAAGATCGCGCTGTGCAGGTGAAAAGATGCGACGGCTGCTTCCTCGAGTACCGGAGGAGACACGTGATGTAAGGCTTCGTCACATTGCAGCCGGCTTGTGGAGGCATGGCCTAACAGCGTTCGAGACAGGGGAGGGTAGAATTGGACGATACGAAATTGGGATGGGAGAAAAATAGAAAATGGGAGAAAAAAAGTAGATAAAAAAAAGAATATATATATATATTGCATATTAATATAATAAAAAGATGCACTTGGTAAATGTTTAGATAATTTACAATGAGGACCGTGTAGACTCAACACGTACAGTTATGCAGAATAAGCACATCGTTTAGTGGCTGAGTGTGCAAACTAGTGTACGTTTAAACGTACGTGTACCAGCGAGTGTTGCAGAGTAGCAGCCTTTGAGATGATATACAGGAGAGGATTCCTGCCAGATGACTGTGGTAAAAGTCAATCGTATGGCTGCGTTGGCAGTCATATCACATTATACTGTCTGCCTCTCTCCTCACAAGTCGCGCAGAGGTGAGGGCCATGACAGCCACAGCTAATTTAAAGCCTCGCAGAGTCCTCTCTGTCTCTCTCTGTCTCTCTCTGTCTCTCTCTCTTCTCTCTCTCTCTCTCTCTCTCTCTCTCTCTCTCTCTCTCCCTCTCTCTCTCTCTTTCTCTCTGTTTCTCTCTCCCTCTATCCCCCCTCTCTCTCTCTCCCTCTCTCCCCCTCTCGTTGTCTCCCCCCTCCCTCTCTGTCTGTCTCTCTCTGTCTCTTTCTCTCTATATCTTTCTCTCTCTGTCTCTCTGTCTCTCTCTCTCTCTCTCTCTATCTCTCTCTCTCTCTCTCTCAAACCCTCCTTACTGTACGCCTCTTTGTCTTCTCCTCCAGCTCCTAATCTCTCTCTGATCTCCTTCCTTTTCCCTCACCTATAAGACTCCTGCTCCTCATGCATTAGTATATATTGCTCCATATCTTCCTACTGCACCTGAGCCATGTGTGGAGGTGATATCGTGGATCTCTCTGTCTTTTTACAGTCTCAGGGACATTCCCTTTCGACCTGGTTGCTCGTACGACGACTCAAATGTGACAACAATTTGATTCCGATATAGGCGCTGATTTGGTGCAACGCGCGATTATACATTTTAACCACGTGACGTGTTGATTCGGTTCAATTCAACTGGTTTCATTTCAATAGGCTTTAAAACTGTTCACAGGCAAACACGTGCATTTACAGGACTGCTTCTGTCAATAATAATATGCAAGAAAGACACTTACACAAAGTTATAATTTAGCTGTTGTTTTAGCGCCTGCCTCTTACCAGAACAACAGATCCTTTTCAGTATTATCTATTACTGTCGAGATAAATCTGCATCCTATTGATACTTGTAGATGGAATCACACTTGCATAGTGATTCTCCATGATGCATGTTCTCACACGCCCACCACCTTCAGTTACCTCAAAACCTATCATTATCAACTATCATTACTAATACCACCAGACATTTGCATACATCTGTCAAGTGACCGCAACATCCCAGGGAGCTGTACCAGTCAATTCAGACCTCAGTTTGTCAAACTCTGATGTCAACAGACCTTGATGTCAAAATGATGGACGGGCACACACTCTGCCCACAGTATTGTGAAGCTACCACTCGCTGCTGACAGTGGGTGATGTTCCAACGCATACCTCCCAGGTCCTCCGAGTGAAGCTGTCAGGTTTGGTGCAGATACGGCTTATAGACCGCCGGTCATTAAGTTCACTCTGTTTGCAGTTGTGAACCAAATCGTGCAGGCGGGAGCATCGGTGGCAGCTGATGGAAATCACTGCGAATAATAATAATAATCAAACTGCTCTACTTACGGGCATTGTGTCACATTGGCACAAAAGCACAGTGGAGGAAGTGAAGTCAGTGATGAGAACACCATTAGAGCCTGACCTTTCCATGGAGAGAAGTCCTCATGAGAGAGAGAGAGAGAGAGAGAGAGAAACTGACATTGTTATTCTATGCATATGAGGTTATCTACATCTCTCAGTGCTGTATATCATAGTATGTGTCACTGTAGATGTCACACAAACTGTTCCATTATTCATGATCAGAAAAGACACCTTGTTTGCAACTGCCGTATGTATGTATGTATGTATGTATGTATGTATGTATGTATGTATGTATGTATGTATGTATGTATGTATGTATGTATGTATGTATGTATGTATGTAGGTAGGTAGGTAGGTAGGTAGGTAGGTAGGTAGGTAGGTAGGTAGGTAGGTAGGTAGGTAGGTAGGTAGGTAGGTAGGTAGGTAGGTAGGTAGGTAGGTAGGTAGGTAGATAGATAGATAGATAGATAGATAGATAGATAGATAGATAGATAGATAGATAGATAGATAGATAGATAGATAGATAGATAGATAGATAGATAGATAGATAGATAGATAGATAGATAGATAGATAGATAGATAGATAGATAGATAGATAGATAGATAGATAGATAGATAGATAGATAGATAGATAGATAGATAGATAGATAGATAGATAGATAGATAGATAGATAGATAGATAGATAGATAGATAGATAGATAGATAGATAGATAGATAGATATAAACTTTATTTATCCCCGTGGGGAAAATTGGTTTGCAGCACAATCACAATGCATTTCATCACAATGTCACAGAAACATTTCAGTAGACAATCTCATACATATACATCACACCTGGCAACAAAGGTAGGGCATGTAGAGTGTAGAGAAACAGATAAGAACAGTAGTTAGGATAGAAGACAACTCAGTCCAGACCAGCTGAACATCCTATGTAACCAGGAAGGAATAGGTCAAAGGTCAAGGGTGATAGAGTGCTGGTGCATTACCTGTTTAAGGCATGTATGTAATGGTAAATGGACTACATTTATATAGCACTTTTATCCAAAGCGATTTACAACTTATGCCTCACATTCACCCATTCACTCACACATTCACACACCGATGGCAGAGGCAACCATGCAAGGTGCCAACCTGCTCATCGGGAGCAGTTAGGGGTTAAGTGTCTTGCTCAAGAATACTTCGACACCCGCTGCCCGGGAGGAGCCGGAATCAAACCGGGAACCTTCTGATTACCAGACGACTGCTCTACCTCTTGCCGCATAGGGCAAATATTTGCCCCAATAGGGCAACTACAACAGACCTTATGAACAGCTTATCATTTGAATGTGTTCTGGTTTATTTTGATTGTGTGTGTATGTGTGAGTGAGTGCACATGTACATATCGACCACAATGTTGTTACAGATGATGATTGTTGGTATGAGAGAGAGAGCATGACAGAATGAAGCATAGAGAGGCACACAGGGCAGCAGCAGCTATGACAGCTCCTGATGGATGAGTGGAGGGGGAATAGGGAAATCTTGGGCCCATGGCAGTGTGTCTGCATCTGTCTGTCTGATTTGGGTGACACCGCCTGACAGCGAGCTGGGAAGCAATGCTGGGTGACCCCCGGTGGAGGTCATATTGGAACTGACTGGCACACACGCACGCACGCACGCTCAACCAGGCCTACCGCCTCAACTAGTGAACCAGGCCTACCACTCATCAACACTCAACCAGGCCTACCGCCTCAACTAGTAAACCAGGCCTACCACTCATCAACACTCAACCAGGCCTACCGCCTCAACTAGTGAACCAGGCCTACCACTCATCAACACTCAACCAGGCCTACCGCCTCAACTAGTGAACCAGGCCTACCACTCATCAGCACTCAACCAGGCCTTTAATTTGTTTCAAAGCATTCGGATCATCATCTGTTTGCTTGTTGCCACATGCAGCCAGCTAGTATAGTGGGTCTGATTGTGAAGATTAAAGCAATACTTCAATTAGTTTTCACCATATTTCATTTCATTTCAAACCTTTATTTATACTCGTGAAAGCACATATGGGCGAATATGCCTATTACCGCCATGTAACCCACTTGAGAAGTCACTCACCAAGTTTCTGTGTCCCTGTGACAACTTTGAAATGGTCGCATTTTGCTCCACATTGACTTTTATGAGTTCGCCAAAAAAAAACTAAAAACGTCCTAATAACATGTTTGCGAACACATTTCCAGGCTCTGCAAAGAGGAGAGGTTGTCAGACCTTCTTGTATTGGCAATATATTATTGTGTTATATTTGCTTCATTATATATTACATTACAGCATAGATACATACAGTACATCCATAGATATTCATAACTGTACAGTCTGGGACTGCTCTGCACAGCAGCAGTGCTTTCTTGTATGCATTCTTGTCTGCTGTTTCTTGTCCGTTTCTGCTGGGGCTGTAAGCAATATCCAAGTACACCAACTACTCATGTCCTGAGAGTAGTCTGCAAATGAGGAATCTTCAAATAATAATAATTATAATACATTTAGATAAATCCCAAACGTTCCCAAATGATGATACTATGATGCAGTTTGTTGTACGATTCCGTGTTAACTTCTCTGAATATTGGTTGCTGCTAATGCTATAGTTTGACTGGTTATGTTGATACATGTGCCCTTTTTTTATTTGAGCATCTGCCCCTCTAAAGGTCTCTGCACGGCCCTGCTCATCAGCGCCCAACCAGGCCTACCGCCTCAACTAGTGAACCAGGCCTACCACTCATCAACACTCAACCAGGCCTACCGCCTCAACTAGTGAACCAGGCCTACCACTCATCAACACTCAACCAGGCCTACCGCCTCAACTAGTGAACCAGGCCTACCACTCATCAGCACTCAACCAGGCCTACCGCCTCAACTAGTGAACCAGGCCTACCACTCATCAGCACTCAACCAGGCCTACCGCCTCAACTAGTGAACCATGCCTACCACTCATCAGCACTCAACCAGGCCTACCGCCTCAACTAGTGAACCAGGCCTACCACTCATCAACACTCAACCAGGCCTACCGCCTCAACTAGTGAACCAGGCCTACCACTCGTACAGCTGTAGGATGTTGGTCTAGCGAACTGGAATCTTAGCCACCGGTACCATTGGCAACGAGACTCTCTCAGGTATTTATCAAGTTCTGTTTCAGGAATGCCTCATTTCCAAATACATGTGGGACATGCTTATAGGAAAGAAAATACATTATTTTATAAATAGTCAGTGCTTGTTTTGAAATACAGCTGTAGGAGAGTGGTTTTATACTAGTTATAGCTGCGACACAGGTTTTGACAAACTGCCCCTGCTCTAAGTACAGTGGGTGTACATGTGTGTGTGTGTGTGTGTGTGTGTGTGTGTGTGTGTGTGTGTGTGTGTGTGTGTGTGTGTGTGTGTGTGTGTGTGTGTGTGTGTGTGTGTGTGTGTGTGTGTGTGTGTGTGTGTGTGTGTGTGTGTGAGAGCATGTGCGTGTGTGTGTGTGTGTGTGTGTGTGTGTGTGTGTGTGTGTGTGTGTGTGTGTGAGAGCATGTGCGTGTGTGTGCATGTACGGACGGCTAAAACGGACTAATGTGTGGAAAACTTACAGGGTTTTTTTGGGCTTAAAAGCACACTCACGGTTTCCCGTACCATCCAGGCCAACAGTTTTACTCCCATGGGACGCAAAGTACTTTGAATGTTATTTTTAGGTTCGGGAAAAAAAATAAAAAATCATCTGCTTCTCCCCAGGTGAGAGGCCTGGCCCATCTGATCCCATCAAACAGCACGCGCTCATCACCACCGCAGCTCAGCCCAGCTGTCTCTCTCTCTCTCTCTCTCTCTCTCTCTCTCTCTCCCTCTCTCTCTCCCTCACTAATTATCTTGCTCTCTCACTCTCTGTTTCTCCATCTGTCATTCTGTGTTTCTCCTGCTCCCTTTCTCTCTCTCTCTCTCTCTCTCTCTCTCTCTCTCTCTCTCTCTCTCTCACTAATTATCTTGCTCTCCCGCTCTCTGTTTCTCTGTCTGTCATTCTGTGTTTCTCCTGTTCTCTCTCTCTCCCTTTCCTATCTGTCTCCCTGATTCTCTCTCTCACTCTCTTTCTGTCTCTTGCCATGTATTTCCTGCCATTTTTGTTTGTCTGTCTGTCTGTCTGTCTGTCTGTCTGTCTGTCTGTCTGTCTGTCTGTCTGTCTGTCTGTCTGTCTGTCTGTCCGTCTGTCTCTCTCTGACTCACTTTCCTTCAGTTCTCTCTGCCTTTCCTCCCGCTGAAGAGAGTTAGAGAACGGTGGGACGATGATTATAATGAAGGACCTCTCCATAATGATAGCGATGTGATGCTGCCAGCGAGCACTGCTCTCATTCCCCCACATTAAGGTGTAATTTAATCATTAAGGAATAAAACTGAGTTCCGCTGCCAATTCTCTCATCTCCTCTGGTTCACAAAATATGAATTATGGGTGTAATTGCGAGTAAGTGAGGTAATGAAGTGCGTTGACATTTATGTGTCAGAGGAAGACGTCTCAACTCACTGTGGTCATCTAACACACACACACAAACACACACACACACACACCTACACACACACACGTCACACACACACACACACACACCTACACACACACACACACACACACACACACACACACACACACACACACACACACACACACACACACACATGGAGCAGCAAATGCAATGCTCAGTCAGGTTCCACCCACAGAGACCGGTGGAACTTGACATGCAGGAATCCTCAAAGACAAGAATAGACAATAAGCAGGGTTGACTGGTTGACTATCGATCAGACATTAGTCATTCTAAACTATTCAAAATCAAAGAGATGATGATGGACGAGGGATTGTTTATCATCACATATTTTAATAAAACACAAGATACTTGTAAGGATACATGCTCAATGAAGAAATCCACTCCCGTTGCCAAAAGAAAGTCTATAAATACTATGGTCTCTAGAGCTTGAGGTTCTCCACTCTGTTGCAGAGTTTAAAACCTTGATCTCCAACCTTTTGTCAATCAAGTTGTACGTGTTTTAGTTGATTTGCTATCCTTACTTTTGTCTCGCCTTGTTACATGTCTGTAAAGCACTTTGTAACTTTGTTTGGAAAAGCGCTAATACAAATCAAATTCATTCATTATTGTTGTAATTTCATATGCCTTTTTGTGGTTATTTCTGTATGTACTGACTGTAAATGAGGGAAATCTCAGTTGCCTTTCGAGTTTAGATAAAGGTTTGAAATGAAATGAAAAAGTACACACTTATTATATAGCTCATTCGAAAATAATGACTTGAGTCAATTTGGTTGGTTGGTTGGTTATAGCCTTTGATTCACCGTGACTGGCGTGTTCTTAATTGGACAAAAACAAACCGGTTTCATTTTCTAGGATTTCTTATTTTAATACGATGTCTTTGGCAGATCAATATTAATAAGTTCAGTTGGTTTGGTTGTGTGGTGCCCACTGCGCCAACTCTTCCTATCCAGAGGCGCTTTAGGACCCTGCAGTGTGGGCGCAGCCAGGATATCCCTCTGGACTCCGGAGAGACTCCAGGACGCATGCGCGCTCTTTACTATCAGCACCAGCACTACATCCCGACCGCTGGAGCAGCACGCAGAATAATGGGGATGCGATCCAACTAAACAAACACACGACAACGTTGTATGTACCTGCTTAAAAGGAGCCACAATCGCCGTAAAACCACCGAACAAGTTGCCGGATACACGGACCGGGAGTTATTCGTTTATACGTGGGAAAGAAAAACACTCTAAAGTGTTTGGGAAGAAGAAGAACTCCGCACCAGAGGATTTAATAATAATAAGTGGAGACACCACAGCAGCACCGCGGGACCAGATGCAGATGGAATCGATCATGAAGCAGGATTAATCGATGTTATTATTATTACGATGAGAAAAACAACACCTGCGAATTAGAACCAGCCGGTTGAGGAGTTATATATAGGTTTGAACTGGGTTTCGGCGGAGTGGGAATAATGGCTTGATTGGGAGAATAGTGTCAAGGAGACGCACTCATGCTTCTGGGCAAGAGAAAGAAAGTTTGCTGCGCTTGATTTGGATATTATTTTCCACTTTTGTTTCCACAATCAGACCACCACCACCTGTGTGTGGGACTGTTCTTCTCGTCACCACCATCATCATGTCCAAAGTGATCCACAAGAAGAACCACTGGACCTCCAAAGTGAACGAGTGCGCGCTGTGCAAGGACCTCCGCGGGGACCTGAACGTGCCGCTGCTGGGGGGCGCGGAGCACGGCTTCTTCGCCTACATCGGACAGGTCCGTGAGGATACCGCGGTGATCAAACATGGGAAGTTAATCGAGGGGGAGTTGCTGCTGGAGGTGGAGAATCTATCGATCTCCGGATTGCCTCTGTACGACGTGCACACGGTGATCAGGAACTGCAAGGGTCCCGTCCGGTTCAAGACGGTCCGACAAGGTAAGCACTGGAGACAGAAGCAGCGACGCGCCCCACACAGCGTGGTGCTGGAGTGATGGAAACCACGCACACACACACACACACACACACACACACACACACACACACACACACACACACACACACACACACACACACACACACACACACACACACACACACACACACACACACACACACACACACACACACACACACACACACACACACACACACACACACACACACACACACACACACACACACACACACACACACACATTTGGGAAGCTTTGCACAGCATTATTTACATGTATTTACAGTGTGTCTGGAAATTGGATATATTGGAGGACTCATCGTGAACTTTTTCTAATGTTATTCAATAACAAAAAAATGTAGTGTTTTTTTTCCAGTACACTTGTGTTTGAGCAAGTACCAGTTTAAGTTGAAGATTGAAGCAGTGTACTGCAATTATGCCTTGACATTGATTAAGGCTATAATGGACTATGGACTGTAGGTGTGCTTTGATTCATAGTTATCCTCAAGATCTTCAGGACCGTGGGAAAATGATCAGCATAATCTCACCTGTGACCTTTACAGTCACTCAGTTATTTTGAACTGTGATGAAAATCTTTTCCTATAGATTTCAAACTAAAGCCTTGTCAACACCTTCCTAACATGTGACTACACACGGCCTGTTATAAGTGGTTCAAAACAGTTGGGCTCTGGAAGTCAGCCGCAGCTGGGATGACAATAGGCTTGTTCGAGATGGATTGATTGATTGATTGATTGAAAACTTTATTAACAGATTGCAGAATGGGTACAATACAGTACAGCTCAATACACACAATTGTTAAGGGGATGCAGACCAGAGAAAGACTTTCGTCTTGTTTACATCAGGGTCCCCCATTTTCAATTCATCAGGACATATATGACATACATGACATACAGATAGTCAGTACTGCTACATCTATACATTTATGACATACCAGATTTGCAAATACAGTACTGTTTGTGATACAGAAGGAGTCAGGAAAAGGGAGTATATACATTTGACGTAGAAACTGTACATTGGAGGAGGTTGGGTGGGGGGGGGTTGGGTACACTGGGATATTGACAACTGGGTAATCTACATTGGAGGTGGTTGGGGGGGGGGGGGGGGGCACACTGTATAAACAAGCAAAACTGTACATTGAGGGGGGGGGGGGCACACTGTACAAACAAACAAAATTGTACATTGGACTATTGACACAACCATACTAGGTAAATGACTGTACATTGGAGGGGGTTGGGTTAGGATATTTACAGGGGCCAGTGTTGAATTGCAGTCTCCCGTAGGTGTCCCTTGAGAGAGGTTTTGAAAGTGGGTAGTGATCCACATTCCTTTACAGCTTTGGGTAGGGCGTTCCACATTGATGTGGCATAATTGCGAAACGTGTTTAGTCCCTTATTTGAGCCGAATCTGGGTTTAACATGATTTGTGGAGCTCCCTCTGGTGTTGTGATCGTGGTATTCACTGACCTTTGGGAAGTATTTTGACATGTACATGGGTACCTTGGTCGTGTAGTGTATCTTGTAGACCAGGCCCATTGCAAGTTGCTGTACTCTGTCGTCTACTCTAAGCCATCCTAGGTTGTCAAAGTGGGCAGGGGTGAGGTGGGTTCTAGGAGTAAGGTCAATGGATGGTAAGGTGGATTTCGGTTCGCCTCGACTAGTAGACGAGAGTAGCCGAGTGAAGCCGGGGGAGGAGTTAAAAAGGCGGACACTTCAGATTTCACGAGAGCCTCTCGCCTAGTCTCGCATGGCAGATACGCTTCACGTCACCACACACACATTACACACCTGTCCAGCTCATTATAATGCGATGGCCGTGTGCAAAATTAGATCAGATTCAAATGTACAGCACACCATATACTGCTATAGTGGAATATACTATTCATATACCATAATGTATACCATCTTGTTGCACGCTCCTGGCCGCACGCACACACAACACACTGCTGAATAATTCTGTTTTGCATCAATATATATGTATACTGTGTATATTGAGGCAAAACAGAATTATACAGTATTGAGGCAAAACAGACGACGCATGTGTGTGTCTGACAGCTTGAAGTTTATCATGATGATATGATGATAACGCATAACATAATAAAGTTTTCAATCAATCAAACGTCTCATAACTCCCTGGTTGTCACGTGGCTGGTGACTGACAACTTTTCTGAGCCAATAGGCGCTTTGCGCGACCGTAGCAAGTCGCTTCCCAGCCGGGAGCAGCCAAGTGAGAGGTACTGTGGAGCCTCGCTCTGAAGGCTGTGCGTGGCTCGCTCCCGCGAGAGTTCTGCGCCTCGTCTCGTCAGATTTTCAGAGCAAGTCGGACAACATTCTAACCGTCATGCAACGCGTTTGGCGAGGCCGTAGTAAAACCTGCGCAGATCTGCGTCCGCCTATCCCATCTCGAACAAGCCTTTTGTCTGTCATTCCCGCGTGATTACGAAACCTAGCCGCATTTCTCGGAGACGCTCTCTGATTGGCCGACGCCTGTTTCTACACTGGTTAAGCTTAGGCACTCTTTCGAAGTTGGTTAAGGTTAGAGTTTGTCTTAGAGCGTGGCGATAGAACGCCAGGTAGTTTGCAGGCTGTTTGACGTGGAAATGGGCAAAGACACAGCTCGTCACGGATTGGGCAAACAAACGCGTCAGTGGCCAATCGGAGAGCGTCTCCGAGAAATGCGGCTAGGCTTCGTAATCACGCCACTCCCAGAGGTCACAGTGCGCCCAGAGAGAGCGTGGAGTTAGGGTCGAGCAGGGGAGAGAGTTTGCGATCTGTCCGTACAGACGGCTACGAGCTGTGTTCATCTAACGTGACTGTCTGCAATTATGTTTAAATGAAAGATGACGAGTTTATCTTTTCAATGATGCCAAAAACACACGCGGCACAACATTCATAAGGATCCCCCCCAAAAAAAAAAAAAAAATCACAATTAAAGTCTGTTCAGGCTACCAGTGGATGGCCGTCTGCCAAGTGCCAACAGGCGAGAAACTGATCTGGATAAACAAAGCTCCCTGTTTACTTTGTTGAGACCAGCATAGAAGCGGGAAATAGGAAATATCATGTAGGAGTCGAGTGGAATAGTCCACTTGCCTACACTGCGGTGGGGGTGTTCGCGGTGACTTATGATGATTCATCTTTTTCTTTTATTTTCATAACGGCTATCTTTGAAAATAATATTTATCATAATATGCAAATGTGCAGGCTAGTCAAGGGCCGTCTTGTCACAGTGACCCTCCATGCAGTCTAGAAGCTGTTAGTTAGCCGTACTCTTTCAAAATGACAAAGTTATAAATGATTAATTTAAGTCAATTTAGTTTGATTGGAAAAAGATTATCTGTACCCCATTTTCATTAGAGCAGCTTCTGATGTTAACATCACACCAGGAGGCCTGCTGCTTCTGATTAGGGCTGCACGATTTTTGGAAATTATCTAATTGCGATTTTTCGGACAGATATTGCGATTAAATTTGCCATTATACATTTTTTTTAAGCAGCCCCACAGAGGTTTATTGTAAAATGCGGCTTGCATCTGGCCTACGCGGTGGGTCTTTTCGGGACGCCGAGCCTGAAAATGTTTCTTTTTACCTGGGAATCGATACCGGTACCTTTTTTTTCTGTACTTCACTCTCCCCTCTCTGAAGTCTAAACTTCACAACACACAATCTAAAACCCCTTACCTCCCTCTCCCAAACCGATCTTGTATCTCAATGGGACTTCCTGGTTAAAAAAAAAAAAAAAAAAAAATTGCGAATAATTATTTTTTGTGATTTGATAATTGCATCATTCCAAATTTCGATTTTTAAATCGATTAATCGTTCAGCCCTACTTCTGACGTTAACATCAGGCCAGGAGGAGTCCTGAGTCTGCATTAGAGCAGCTTCTGATGTTAACATCAGGCCAGGAGTCCTGAGTCTGCATTAGAGCAGCTTCTGATGTTCACATCAGGCCAGTGTGGCCGATCAGCTGGACTCTGCACGGCCCTGCTGGTTGACGGTGAGCTAGTGTGACAGGCTCCCAGCATGTGAGGCGGGCTGCTGGGGGGGGCTGCTCTGAGCTACCGCTACAAGTTCCTACAGTGGCAGACAAAAGAACAACAACTCAAGGACACTTTCACAGACTGTATAACACAGTGGATGCTGCAAACAATAAGTGGAGGCTTGTACTGAGAGAAGTAGCGTTGTGTTTATTATTTAGCTCCTTTTGCATTGGAGCGCAATTGCCGTGTCCCAAGCAGCTATTTGTACCAAGCACGACTACCGGTACATTGTAAATCAGCATGAATAGGAGTCTTTAGCCATATCGGCTTTATGTGCAATTTGGTGCAAATCATGTGTAAAGTGTGACATAATTAAAATCTTAAC
The DNA here is from genome assembly GCF_963971535.1 of Notolepis coatsorum. Taxonomy (NCBI): domain Eukaryota; kingdom Metazoa; phylum Chordata; class Actinopteri; order Aulopiformes; family Paralepididae; genus Notolepis; species Notolepis coatsorum. The sequence continues at coordinate 164,181,822 of NC_140170.1, read as the reverse complement.
TTGGTCCAAACAACGCAGAGGCCAGTTTGGTCTGGTTCTTCCTTCTCATCATTGCCCCCAACCCCCCTTCTCCCCACAGCTCCACTCTTAAATGACAGTAGACACAGTTTGAGGAAGCTCATCTCTCTCTGAGCCCAATCATCTCTTCTCCTCCCAGTGTCGGCCCCGTTTCCAGCTCCTGTCTGGGGGGGGAGGATGCGACAGCCACCCAGCACCACAGGACCAGATTCCAATTCCAATTTTTTATAATTCACTGTCTGGGAATTCCCCCCCCCCCCCCCCCCCCCCTGCTAATTGGCCTAAATTGGGGAAATATGTTTGGCAGCTAGGCCCATTTGTAAAATCTAAGTGGCCTAATTTTACCCAGAGCGTCTGCTGTTTTCATGGTTTTAATAAAAGTGAGATCGAGGGAAGTTTATTGCTGCAGTGCATCGTGGATATATTAGACTTTTATTTTAGATTTTTGTTTCTTACAATGGGAAACAAATGGAGACAAAAACAGATGCGTACATAATATATACATATAACTCCAAAACCCACCATCAACTCCAGATATATAGAAACTTGGAATTGGTGTCGAACGATCGCCATCTGCAAAAGAGATGTCTTGACAAATTGTCAACGGTTTCAACATTCTGTTTTGTGTTTTTGTGTTTACATGTGATGTATTGTATATTGTACATGCACTTTTATTATGTTCTTGTGTGATGTATCGCACATTTTATTGCTGTCTGATATATTGCAAATGTTATTGCTGTCATCTTGGCCAGGTCTCCCTTGCAAAAGAGATCTTGTATCTCAATGGGACTTCCTGGTTAAATAATAATAATAAAAAAAATACCCTTCAGTCAAATATGAACCAGTGTGTGCGTGCACACACACACACACACACACGTCACACACACACACACACACACACAGGGTATAGAGTCTGACTGCCTCGCTGATAAGAAGCTCCAAGTCGATACTACTGAACTGATTGGAGTCTTTGCTTAAAGTTTCATTGGGAGCTCTGTTGTGAAAAAGGGAACACACACACACACGACACACGACACACACACACACACACACACACACACACACACACACACACACACACACACAGCCTGTACACCAGAGCGCTCACGCCCTCCGCAGCGCTGCTACTGAATACAAGCCCGGCACTAGGCTGTATTTGCACAGTGGGAGCAGTGGGACAATCATTAACCGGATGATGTAATTGAGTAATGCAGCCCCCCATGCATTTACATACACGCCCTCTATCTCACAGACACGCATACATGCACATGTAAAAGACAGACAGACAGACACACGCACTAGGGATGGAACGATATAGTTAGCCCTCGGTTCAACACGTACCTCGCTTTTTGGGTCACCGTTTTTCGGTTAGATTTTTCTATACGAAAACAATTCTGATTGTCTTATTATTTATTCCCAAATAATAATGTCTTTATTTTTCTTATTGGCCAAAAAAAAACATTTCCATTCAGACACATTGGAACCTGGTGTATTGTATAATATAAAATAAATAAATAAACGTATAAAAGAAATAAAAATGATATAAAAGTTGTATATTTATGACACAATATTTCCTGCGTTATTTCCTGCGAGTGTCATGTTTGGACTCTCCAGCTTCCACTCAGTCACTGCATTTGTGTCAGTTCCTCTGCCGAGTGAGCACTTGTATGACTTTCATACAGGGGAGGAGTTTAGAGTAGTGTGCTCTTCGTTCATCTCCCAATCAGATACAGTATAGTGCAGTGGTTCCCAAAGTCGGGGTCGCGACCCAAAGGTGGGCCGTGAACAGCCACGGGTGGGCCGCGAGATGATAAATTTTTTTTTTTTTTTTTTTTTTTTTTTTTATTCTAATTTTTTTTTTGTCAGGCCACTGAACTTAGAAGCAGGCCAGGACAGTGTTTCTAGTTGTATTCTAAAATTCTATTCTATTGTATTCTAAAATGTGACTATATGGTTTTATATTAACTTAATAAATAAACAAAAACGAAAAATCGACTTATTTCAACGAACATTTCAAACTAAATAACAGATTATGCACATAAAACGCTGAAAACAACCGAAGCAACAATAGTATTTTAATGAGGCTATTATTATTATCATTATTATTTTGCAACAAGTTAGCCCTCTCATAAATAGCACATATAAATGAATAACTAACTTGAACTAACTTAATAGGATTGAAGTGATATTTGGCTTAAAAAATCGGTCGCCTGGCAAAAAAAAAAGAAAAAAAAAAGCCTGACGATGTGCATTGGGCCGCGGCTCTCTGACGCCTTATTTTCTGGGCCCTGGCCTGAAAAGTTTGGGAACCCCTGGACTATAGTGGACCGTCACCGTGAGGTAACTCTCTGTTGCTAGAGAGGTCCAACTATCCGTGGTGTAGTGCAAGGCTCTGCGTTTTTGCCAATTCGTCTTCAATGCCTCTGCGCATTGTTTCATAGAAGTAGGGAATTCCTTTCCTTTTAGTGCTGAAAAGTGTACGAGAAGGGGAGCTCCAGTAGCTCACCACGTACCTCGAGCGCTATTTCGGCGCCGGGGACAACCGTGCCCGTCACGGATCTGGGGTTTAGCGAGTTCGAATCCCGGACTGCAGCCGTGCCTTTCCCAGAGTGTCTTCCCCCCCATCTATACCCCTTCAGCCTGTTTCTGTCGGTCATTCTTGACCAGAGTAAATGCGATAAACGCTAAAAAGAGCCAGGGGAATGGCCAAAGTTTAAAAAAAAAGAAAAGTGTACGAGAAGATGGTTAATTTCATTAGGTGAGGAAAGCCCACGTCTCTGACCAGTGACCACAGAAGAGGGCTGCAAATCTCTTGAATGAACATCTGGAAGGCTTCAGAGAGACTGTTGTCTTTTCACTGACAGTGTTGTTACCTGGTCAACTCTCCCGCTTCCAGTCAGTGGTATTGCTGGCTGGCGGCGGCGCAGATGTGCTCATTATTGAAGCATTTCCATTTCCGTAGGAGACAGTGCGTGTTTATTGTATTCAAGCCAAAACCGAAAGGTCCTCAAACTGCTGCCTCTCGACTCTGCTCACCATGTTCCAGTGTTGTGTGAAATCTGACTCCAGGCCACTCACCCCAACATCTGATTGGATATTTACTGGCGGGGAGGGGTTTCCTCATCCCAGAGTGTGGACACACACACACACAGACACACAGACACACACACCTAAACACACACACACACACGCACACACACACGCACACACACACACACAGAGCCAACTGGGAGAGAAATACAATGCATGGAAAGTAGTAACACAAAATGTAATTGCAAAAATGAAAATGCCGCAATTCACAAGTGCTTATTGAACCGTGGATGGTGTACCGTAGGCGTAGGGTACAATATTATATTGAAAACTGGCATCCCTAACGCACACACACATACACGCATATACTGTACACATACAGTATACACACATACACATGGTCTCCCTGATTATCCCTACTGTATCTCACGGAAGGAAACAGCCTTTTGATTGACAGTTCTTACGTAGCCCAGTCAGCATTGAGAGGCAAACGCTGCCATCTTCCATTGTTATTCTGAAGTGTCCCTCCCTGCTCCACGGAATTACTGTGTCATGTTGTGCTGACATAAAAGTGCAGCGTTGTTGTGATAACGGTTGTGAACAGGATCACCCCCTAAATTCTCGGCAAATAATCTGCACAAGAAAATGACCCACTGCTCTACATATGATTACTGGGTAACACGCAATCACATGCACATGCACATGCACACACACATGCACAGCCACAGACACACAGGCTTTACTATGGGAGGAGATTAGTTTAAGTGCCTGTCCTGTCACAGTCTACCCACAGTTTTTAGACATTGGGTGTGTTGTTATTCAGCGTGTGTGTGTGTGTGTGAGTGTGTGAGTGTGTGTGTGTGAGAGAGTGAGTGACCCAGACGTCGAGGGTCACTTGGAGTTCTAGTAGCAGGATAACTTCAGAGCCCGATGGGACTGACTAAGCGGTCAGTTCACACAGTTATGTTTCAATTCACTTGATTGAAAAGTGTAAACAGTAATGTTAATGTCAGTTACTGTTATGTATGTAAACAGTAATGTTGATTATAGCTATATGTAAACAGTAATGTTAATGTCAACAGTTGTGTTTTTCTAGGATAATGTTTTTCTTCCTCAGCTGTTGGTTTAAGATTAAGATTAGCCTTTATTGTCTCCCTTAGGAGAAGTTAGTCTTGGACATTTGTACCTTCTGCCCAAAGGCATCAGCTCAGACTCCGAAGGATGTGGTTTGTTTGGGTCACAAACGACCTTAAGGCCCTGCTTCCTTTGCCGTCTCCTGGAGAGAAGATGGGGGCAGCATGCCAGTTATTTCCTGATCAGGTTTTGGAGTTGTGATTAGAGTTTAACGGACAGGTTAGGGCTGGGCGATAAAACGATAACGATAACTATCGCGATAAATTATTTCCTCGAAATAAACATGAAACGTGGTCGCAAAGTTTCGATATATCGATTTTCCAAGCTTGGCTCCGTTCAGCCTCGGCTCAGCACACTCACTAACAACAACCAACGTTACGTGATGACGTGCTTACGCACAACAGCTAACAACCAATCAGTGAAGGAGATGGCCGAGAGCGAAGTAGACCCGGAAGGAGGTAGGACTCACTCAACAACAAGGCTTGCTAGGCTAATTAGCTTGCACGGCGATGTTTTATATATTTACGTGCCGAGTATGTGTGTGGCGTGAATTCTGAGGCCACGTTTATAGTAGTGGGGGTATACAGTGGACGTCGTTTCAATATATTGTGGCGGAAGAGAGTATTTTAGTGTCATATTTAGCACATTGTCATGGAATACACCGCTTAGATGCAACAGGCTGGCTAGGACAACTAGCTTGCACGGCACTGTTTTATATATTTACGTGCCGAGTATGTGTGTGTTTTGAATTCTGAGGCCACGTTTATAGTAGTGTGGGGTATACAGTTCGTTTCAATATATTGTGGCGGAAGAGAGTATTTTAGTGTCATATTTATTGTCATGAGATACTCCGCATGTCGGCTAACTGCTAACGTGCGCGGACTGATGACGACATCAACTCGACTTGAGACATTCGCAGCAGCATAAGAAGTTAATTAAACTTGACAGACATTATATCGACGATAATTATCGATATAGAATTATATGAAAATAATTTTATAATTTTATTGCGATAACGTTTTTGGTCATATCGCCCAGCCCTAGGACAGGTTACCAAACCAATAACGGATTCAATGGCTGATCTGTAGAACGATACAATGCTTTCATCCTCTCCGTGGACCCCGAGCCTTCACAGGAAATACAGACACTGACTGATCGCTGTAAGTCAATGGGGCGCTTTGTTCACTTGCGAACTAATATATGAAATAGTATAGCTATGGATCTAATACACCCGTCGATTGTTGTCAGTGAGTTGCTTCCAGTTGACATGCACAAAACGGATTGTTTTTTCATCCGTACATTTCCGTTTTATACCGTGGTGAATAAGAGTATATTTCCAGAGCATTCTGTCTAATCTCAAGAAACTGGAGCAAACGGCGCTTCAATGTATTTCCTTAGAAATCGTGCCATTTGTCGCTTGATTTATGAATCGTTCTGAAAATAATGCTAGATTATCGGTATTATATGTGTCATCATGCGCAAACACAAGTTGGGGCTAAAAAATCGCTGCTCAGTGCTTTGCCCACAGCCAACGTCAGAAACACACACACACACACACACACACACACACACACACACACACACGCTCCGATGGTGGCGAAAGAAACATCGGATTAACCCAAGATTCGTAACATAGAGTACTTACCTGGTCTTTGATGTCCTGCAAAAGGATTAATCCAATTCCTGATCGCCAATCCAAATATTGATCGCGTTTATTGATCCAACGTTATATGTCCGAAAGGCATAATCCACGCTGCTCTCAGTCTCCCCAGTCCATGTGTTATAATGATACTGCTTGCCCGAGAAGGAAAATCTGGACCGGACTTGTTAGATCAGCGTGCAGCCCAAGGGGAAGGGATTTCAATGATGTGCAATACCGGCTGGAAGGCGTAGGCGGCGGTATTTGCCCTTTGCGAGCTCGGACCCATTCCCAATGATAACATCAGGCTGGATGGATGAAAAATTAATGGATATAGCTAATAAAAGAAATAACGATTAAAACCCGAGATTTCTCGTGATTGGCGCTCAACGCATGGCGAGTTAACTCCGACTTTTTCCGTGATTGGCGCTGAATGAGTTAAAACTGGGTTGTGATCACCGACAGATATTTATTGGCGTTTGAGACCAGGTGGTGCCCCTCACACCGCTGCACAGCCTCTTCTGTCTCTGACTTATAGAGCAATGTCTGAATCTTTTGTCAGTGGCTGTGTTGTCAGAAAAACTTGATAATGTAGTTGTTTGTATACTAAATGTGAAAAAGAAGGGGGAAGCTGACGCAGCCCTGAGGAGCTCCAGTACTGTACATCGGAGAGAGTTGAGTTAACGGGTTGGACAGGACAACCTTCTCATGCGGAACGATTCTTAAGGCCGAATTAGACTCCTGCGTGGGCTGTCGCGGCTCCTTTCTCCGACCGTCATATCTACACATTGTTACATTCTTGGCCAGCTGCACGTGGTCCTTGCCGGTATTTCTCCCTGGCTTTGGGCACCAGTGGCACTATCCTCCGAGCAGCCAAGCAAACTTGAGCTTTTTTTAAATCTGATTTGAAATCTTTATTTCGAACATGTAAATACAAACAATATAAAACAAAAACAAATCATTGATCTATAGCAATGAAATTTTTAATAAATGAAAACATAACTCAATTTACATGTTCGAAAAGGAGTAGGAAGACGTATACACTTATTTAATCCTACCCCTTTTCCACTACTCAAATCAATGTACAAATTTAAAACCTTACAAAACAAATATATATATATGCAAAACAAATAAATGATATATGTAAATCATGAACGAAATAAAATAAAAATGTAAACACCGGTAGCTTTAGGCCTACTCTATTTGTTACAGGCTTCGTTATGAGTTAATTACTTCCAGCGGTGGTGGAGGGGTGCATAGGATCCACACTCGGCAGTAGAGATTGACTGTGTCGGTTTAACAAATCGCTTTGTGGTGAGCCTGTCTGAGATCATTGGTGGCCACTGAAGTTTGGGGGAAACACTGACTTTAATGCAGCAAACAGGAACTTCATTCATTCATTAATTCCTATGGAGAAGAAGTGTAGCTCCAGTTTCTGTTTCCAGCAGCATCATACAGTGTGGCTGAACCAGGGTGCCTAGCTGCACATCTGAGCTCCACTGTACATTTCTGGGAGCGGCAAATGTTCTCTTTTTTTCATAAGGTAGCCTCGAGTAGCGAGCAGGCCCCGCTGGTTCAAATTTACAGCACTGAATTAACTTCAGGCTGTGTGTGTGTGTGTGTGTGTGTGTGTGTGTGTGTTTCCCTGGCTAGAGTTGCATGTGGAAGTGTTTAGTTCCTCCTTCTCAGTGTGAGCTCAGACACCCCTCCTCTCCCAGCTCCTCGACCACCTTTGTATTCTCCGACATCAGTGGAGCGGCTCCACTTCCTCTCCTAGCCTCGGTTCAGAAGGAGCTCTGGCTTCAATTTTAGGGACTGAGAGAGAGGGAGGGAGGGAGAGAGAGAGAGAGGGAGGGAGGGAGGGAGGGAGGGAGAGAGGGAGAGGGAGAGGGAGGGAGGGAGGGAGGGAGGGAGGGAGGGAGGGAGGGAGGGAGAACTATTCGATAGTCACTGGGAACTATTCGATTACTAAATGTTGCTACTATGTAGTTGTCGGTAAAAACAAGGGAAAACATATTTTGAGACAAAATGATATTTGCGTAAACTAATAGTTTAAATATTTTTTTTTATATAATTGAATGACTATTCTAATCGATACCCATCCCTAGCGATTGTGCCCAATTTGAACACTGCATTTGAATAACACTACAGGACCACACAGTTATCAAGTAAATGGACCATGAAACGTTACAGCAATGCGGGGCGTTTTTGTAATTCCACACAAACACGCACACGCACACGCACACACACACACATCCTCTCATCCGTCTCAGCAGCCTCCCTCTCTTCCTGATTAGCTTAAGTCCAGTCAGTTCTATGGAGCGTGAATGGGAATCGGTCACACTTGGTGCTTGTAGTTACACACACTGTCAGAGGGAGAGAAAGACTAACTAATCTACGGTCCAGACTTCAGCGGGAGACAATGGAGACTGTTTCATCCCGGCCCCTCCATTCTGTCACTTAACGGCACTCTTGTCCATCTTCCCCTGTGGGTTTACAAGAAGGGGATGAGTTAAAGCACACGCCCTCATCCTGGTGTTTCCTCTTAGAGTGCCTGTGTAGTGAGAAATTACTACATGTTGTTATTACTGCATGTTCTGTATGTTGTGCAGCTATGTACTGGTACACTCAAACGTTACACCATGTTTTATTTTTTAAATGAAATCAATCCTCTTCTCTATTCCTACAAATATGCCTTTTTTGCTGACCTATCCTGCACCCAGGGGTATAGAAATTCGACCCAATAAAATATGATCATGTTTATTTTTTGATAACCCCAGACCCTCCAAACATAAATTGTAAATGGACTGCATTTGGTAAATGGTGCATTTTATATAACGCTTTTATCCAAAGCACTTTGTGTCAACACAATATTTTCCTCCCATTTGACCCATTCACTCACACATTCACACACTGACTGCAGAGGCAACCATGCAAGGTGCCGACCTGCTCATCGGACACTTCGACACACTGCCCGGGTGGAATGGGAATCGAACCGGGAACCTCCGGATTACCAGACAACTGCTCTACCTCCCGAGCCACGGTCGCCACCATTTATATATATATATTTTATCCAAAGTGCTTTACAATTTATGCTTCACATTCACTCACACATTCAAACACCAACGGCAGAGGCATGCAAGGTTGGAAGCAGTTAGGGGTTAAGTTTCTCGCTCAAGGACACTTAGAAATCACTAAAGCTGACAACACCTGCTAAATGCTGTTGCTCACGGCCTTTCATTCATCAGAGTGGATGTTGCTGATTTGTCCACTGGGGCACAAGGCTGGTTTGTCAAGTCGATGACACACAGCCTACAGGTTTGAAATACCTGTGGCTCATTAGAGGAAAGGCCACAGAGCAGGAGGACAAAACGAGCAGGACCTGTTGTTCATCACACTTATATATATATATATTCAGTCACGCCACAAGAACAGCTTCTACCCCTCTGCAGTGAGACTCATCAACAAGGCTCGGGACCCCACCTGACAGCCCCCACTGTGTTACTTGAACACACCCTTACTGGACTATATATTTGTATACAATCTAGGGCTGTCCCCGACTAAGGATTTGGATAGTCGACTATGATTGGCCAAAATTTGCCGTTAGTCGACTATTAGTCGACAAAAAAAAAATATATATATATATAATATATATATATTTTAATTTGATTTTTTATTATTCCATTTGGGCTGTGGGGGGTGCTTAATGTCTGAAGGACTCGACTGAAGGCTTCTTGTCCTCTGCAAAAGCATGCAATTGGTCCACTGATGGATACATCTTGATATTTGTGTTCATTAGATGGGTGAAATCCTCTTTCAGTGCCTCTGTGCCTGTTTTCGTAGACAGTTAGCCTCTGGTATGCGTGCCATTAGCGTTAGAGGCCTCTTTTCTTTTGGAAAGAAAATTCTTTTATAATTTTTTTTTTTTTTTTTTTTTTATTCGACTAAGAGGTTGGCAGTCGACTACGGCTCCTTTCGACCGATTAGTCGACTAATAGGGGTCAGCCCTAATACAATCACAACTCTTACTTCACTGTTCATTTCTTTTTGCACATTACTGCTCAATTGCACAGCCTTGTTAAATATTCCATCCCACTGTATTGTTATTTTTATTCTAATTAGTGTATATACTTGACCACATTGTCCACAATTGTACAGCCCTGGCCTATTTTATTTTATAATTCTATTCTATTCTATTGTGCCTCTATTTTAATTTAGTTTATATTCCATTTATTTTGTTAGTCAATCAGACTGATTCTTATTCTTATGACCGGTATTCCGGCCTGCTTTGAATCCTATATATAGGTTTCTATGGAGAATGTTCCCGTTTTCCTGGTAGCGAGGTTACCAAGGAAATGGCTGAAGAGAGCAAATAAGCTGCTAGCTTTACTAACGGCCACTCCACCTCTAACCACGGCCCCGGAGAACCATTCAGCTGTCTCATTTTGTCTTAAGAATATCTGTCAAATGGGTGGCTGCTGGCTGGGTAGCGTAGAGGTCTAAGCACTCGAATCCAGCTGTCAGCCGTACCTCCCGTCTGGTCAGTCGTCCCTACGAACACAATGATCAGTGTTCGCGGGTGTGAAGCCGGTGGAGTATGAGTCCTGGTCGTTGCAAACAGTGACTCCTACTGGTCAGTCGGGGAGCCTTTTCAGCAGGGTGGGGATTTGGGGGAAATAGCGCGAACCTCATGTTCTCCCAGTGACACTCCTCGCTGTCGGGTGAAAAGAAGCGGATGGTGACTCCACATGTATTGCAGGAGGCATGTGATAGTCTACACCCTCCCCAGACCAACAATAGGGCAGCATGTGATGGTCTACACCAGGGCTATTCAACTAAATTGTTCAGGGGGCCACATTGTCAGACTGCCACGGCGCCTCCCCGTGCTATGAATATATGTACACTTGACACAACACGCAACCACATTTTCACAACTTTTATTTAACTACATTGCAAAAGTAGTATACTTTTCAAAAAAAGTGCTTCATTTATGTGCCACATCTGCAACATCTCCTGCAAAAAGTGCTTCATTTATGACTGTGCAACAACTGCAACATCTCCTCTTCAACATTTCAATATAAAAATAAAATAAAAAACAAACAAGTGCATGATGTGCATCTGAACATTCTAACATCAACACTTGAACAAAAAACACATTTATAGTGCCGCTGAGCTTATGAAAAAGTGCTTCATGTCTGTGCAACAACAGCAAATCACAGCATCTTATTAGCACTTATTAGGGATGGGTACCTTTCACATTTGAACCGATACCGGTACCGGTACCGGTACCTGTGAATCGATACCGGTACCCAACGGTACCTTTTTTCGGTACTTTAGTCTCAAGAAATTTAATTTACCTACCTCAGTCGTAAAAAAAAAATCAAAACTTCAAATAACTACAATTTCGACAGTTTTCGGCTTGTCATTGCTCCGACTGTTTTGTTGTTGAATCAAGTCAAATCCTAGGTAAGCATATATTGTGCGTGTGAACGTTGACATGAAAAGAAAAAAGTTAAAAAATAAAATAATAATAAAAAAAAAAAAATAATAAAATTTATTTTTATTTTTTTATTTTTTATTTTTTGGTTTCTCACTTGATTCGATACTCGGTAGTACCGACGTGTTTCGGTTCGGTGCCTCAAAAGTACCGAATTCGGTACCCATCCCTAGCACTTATTGTCCACTCTTAACTCTCAAACATCAGGGGGTGGGGGGCAGACAGGCCTAGCCTACATACACACATCTAATGAGAGAGATTGCACTTCTTTGACTGAGAAAAAGGGTTCATAGGAAGTGAGGGCTACCCGCAAACAGTGATGCAAATGCTCATTTGTCAAGGAGGCACGGTTGCTTGTTTTAATGGCATTCATGTGAGAGAAACTGGATTGGAACGCCCTACCCAAAGCTGTAAAGGAATGTGAATCACTACCCACCTTCAAAAACACTCTCAAAGAACACCTACGGGAGACTGCAATTCGAAACTGGCCCCTACAAATGTCCTAACCCAGTTGTACAATACAGACCAAGCATGGCTTTGTCAGTATTCCAATGTACAGTTTTTTTTTTCTGGATTTTTTTAGTATCACAAACAGTACTGTATTTGCAAATCTGGTATGTCATAAATGTATAGATGTAGCAGTACTGTCTATCTGTATGTCGTGTGTGTCATATGATGAATTGAAAATGGGGGACCCTGATGGAAACAAGACGAAAGTCTTTCTCAGGTCTGCATCCTCTTAACAATTGTATGTATTGAGCTGTACTGTACTGTACCCATTCTGCAATCTGTTAATAAACTTTTCAATCAATCAATCAATCAATTCACAGGTGTATGTTGAGCCAAACATTGTTAGCACAGATATTGCCAGCGTTTTTATTTTGGGGAATGTGTTGACACGAATACACTTTATCCAGTTGTGGTGGATTCATTCTCAAGTGCCTGCTTCAGAGCAGATGATGCTTGCATGTCAATTATTTCAAGTTGCAGGAGACCTTCATCAATGTGAAGTGAGGCAATCAAGCCGGGTTAGATATACAGTTTTATGGGTAGTGGGAGGGACTGAGTGCCCCCCTCTAGCCTCACGCTGTACGCCCCCGCCTCAGAGCAAGGTAGAGCGGGCACAGTGACACACAGCGCGCCGCGCAGTAGGCAGGCACACATATAGGACCATGAAAGCACACACGTGCGTCTCCTAAATATCGGGTCTTTCCCGATATTTTCGCTAATAAGTGCATCGCGAATATGTCTAGCAGGCCGATATATACACGGTGGAGAAGGCCCACGTGGATCCGTGGAAGATTCAACCGGTGGGAGGCGATCTGAGCCCCCAGGCGACCACACAATGAATTCAACAAAGTTTAGATTCACACAGTTTTGTACTTACCTAACGACTTACTGCAAATTGGTCTGAAACACCGACAAAAGTCATCATAAAGCCAAATGGTATTATAATCCAGGTAGGTCCGTGCGTAATTTCAACAGTAACGTGGTTGAAAGTCCCAGCTTGTGAATCGAGTCACCATCGACTTGCGTCCCCTCGCCTCCCCTCCCCCGCGGAGCAATTCTGCAACCTGCAGGTAGAGAGTCTCTGCCTCTTGGCAGACATGTGACGCCTTCCTAGGGGGTAGCAACAGCCATAGGACAATTGCGCCACCGTGTGTAGAAGTCCGGTAACAGCCTTTCTGGAGGATTGCATTGAGTCCCTACAATTTATTTTTGGAAATCTTCCGCGGGCCGGTCCAAATTGCTTGGCGGGCCGGATTTGGCCCGCGGGCCGCCAGTTGAATAGCCCTGGTCTACACCCTCCCCAGACCGACAGTAGGGCAATGCGCGCAACGACCTACATAACGACTAAATTGGGGGATGGGAGGAAAGAGAGAGAGACAAAAAAAAAGGAATATCTGTCAAACATCCGTGGTTACTGGTCGTCGGCCCTCGAGGATATGCTCAGTGACGTTGTGTGTTCAACCAGTCTCTCTTTCTTTATCTCTCTTTTGATTGTCGGAAGACTGGGGAAAACGTCATCCCTGAGCCACCGAGCCGTCTTCAGTCGGCATTCCCAAAGTATCCCATAGCTCGTCCAGAGCGGGAAAATTACTTGACAAATCTACTCTTGAGGGCTTCCGCTTATTCCCACACTGTCAATCTGGCTGTCTCATTAGCATAATCCCACAACCGCGACTCGAGGCGCACCACTGCTCCACGTCTGTGCCATTAGCTCGTAGCACCGGCGTGGCTAAGTATTCTACTCAAACGGATTGTTGGAGATGCCGCAAATAAGCAAGTTGTTTCCCTCACTTGAGATATTTAGTACCTGGCTGTCGACCACATTATGAAAAGAAATAACGAATACCGCACACTAGGGTTGCACGATACACATAGGAAGGCACAATACTAGAAAGGTATTGCGATACTATTTTATTAGTATCGATACTTACATTTTACATTTACATTTTGTCATTTAGCTGACGCTTTTATCCAAAGCGACTTACAAGTTCTGTACAACAAGTCAGCAGGAAGGGTACAACTCTTTCAGCTGAGTGACAATGTTCATCAAACAGTGTTGAAACTTGGGTGCTGCAGTGTTGAGTGCATAGTAGTAAAGACATATTAGTATAGTATGAAGAGTGCATGATAGTATAAGACAGTAAGAAGGTTAGTTTTCTTTAAAAAAAAAAGAATACATTTCAGATATTGATTGAAGATGTGTGTTTTTAGTCGACAGCGAAAGATTGGTCAGGTTTCGGCTGTCCCAACTGTGGTGGGAAGTTCGTTCCACCATTGTGGAGTGAGGACCGAGAATAGGCGGCTTCTTGATGACCCTCCTGGAGCTCGGATAGGAGTGGGCCTGAGGCGGCCAGAAGATCTTGAGGGTGTGTAGTTGGAGACCATTGATCGAAGGTAGGCGGGAGCCGTTCCCTTCCGTTCCACGATATGCCAGGTCGAGGACCTTCAATCAATCAAATTTATTTGTATAGCACATTTAGACATGACATAATTGTTGGCTGGAATGCCTTCTTGTTTGTACTTGTGTCATGCTCCCTGGACGTCTGCGTGTGTTTACCTTGAAGTGGATTTGTGCGGTGATGGGGAGCCAGTGCAGGTCCCTGTCAGCAGGTCCCTGGGCTGACTTTGGTAGGTTGGATCTGAATGCTGCGTTCTGAATGAGTTGAAATGGCTTGCTGGCGGTGGTCGGTAGACCAGCGAGCAGTGCATTGCAGTACTCAAGGCGAGACATGACTGTTGATTGGACAAGGAGTTGAGTGGCTTCTTATGTCCGAAAGGGGCGGATCGTTCTGACATTGTTCAGGGGGAATCTGCAGGTTCTGGTCGTTGTGGCGATGTGAGCGGAGAAGTTCAGCTGATCGTCAAGGACTACACCAAGGTTCTTGGCGGTCGGAGATGAGGCCACGGCTACATTTTCCACTGCGATGAAAAGGTCGTCAGTGGGGAGGATTTGGCCAGCAGGTGAAGCAATTCTGTTTTGCTTAGGTTCAGTTTGGTTGGTCGTCATCCAGGCGGAGATGTCGGACCGACAGCCCAAGATTCGCTCAGAGACATGGATCTGAGGGAGGAGAGGAAGAGTTGAGTATCATCGGCATAGCAATGATACGAGAAGGCATGAGACGTGATAATGTTACCCAGAGATTTGGTGTAGAGGGAGAAGAGGAGGGGTGAGGATGGGAGCCCTGGGAGATGTCTGTCCGAAGGGGGCGGGGGGCCGACAGGGTGCCTCTCCATTAGGGCTGGGCGATATGACGATATTATATAAATATCGGGTACAGTTCATTAACGATACACTTTTTTAACGTATCGTGGATATCGTGATGTTTTGCCCAAGAGGATTGTGTCGCGTCAATCTGGTCCACCCCGTTCAAACTTTTGAACAACGCCGCTCCCACACACACACTACTGCATCAAAGTTAGTTAGTACTTATGATTAACAAAGGCATTCGTTTTGTGGCATCAACATTATATAGTTACACGTTATATAGTTACACATCAGCGTATTTACCCAAACATAGCAACGTCCGACGACGACATAGATAGCAAGCGTTACTGTTCATATCTCAGTCCGTGCCGAGTTGTGCGTGCCCATTCTGCGGTCTGTTAATAAAGTTTTCAATCAGACAGATGTATGGAAAGGCTTTTATTATAACATTTGTTGCAGTAAAATCATTATGCCTCGTTGTCATGCTGCGGTGCGCTAGTAATCACTCGTCGGCTGCGGTGAGCTGTTGTTGTTGTCGTTGAGCTGAGCTCTCGTTAAAATCAAGGAGGGCATTCAGGAAGTAAAAAAAGAATAGCGCTGCTTGCCGATTGGTGCTAAGAACAGCAGGGCGGGTACAAGCGGTGTGACGTAATTGGCAGACTCGACTGTCAATCAAAATTATTCGTTGCCGGCTGAATGATTGAATGAATGAACGTTATTAACGATTGCAGAATGGGTACAATACAGTACAGCTCAATACAACAACAGTGGACTGACTGGAGGATGAAGACCAGAAAAAGACTTTCGGCTTTTTTACATAAGGGTCCTCCATTTTCAATTCATCAAAACATTTAGAGACATACAAATATACAGTAGTTTCATAAAAATGCTAAAATCCTATTGATTGATTTAAAACTTTATTAACATATTGCAGAATGGGTACAGTACAGCTCAATACATACAATTGTTAAGGGGATGCAGACCAGCGAAAGACTTTCGTCTTGTTTACATCAGGGTCCCCCATTTTCAATTCATCATATTTCATATCTAAATCATATAATATCTCATTGCTAAATATATGCAATATATAATCTAATAATCCAATAATCTAAATCTAATATATAATATAAAAATGCTAAATGCATGGGGATTTTATTTTGTCTTTAATGTTAGCTTGCAAACTCAAATACTGTCTTGGTAAGCCTCATAATGAATTGTTTGGGGAAAAAAAGAAAAACATCGTGATGCGTATCGTGTATCGCCGAAAGGTCAGAAAATATCGTGATATCATATTTAGGCCATATCGCCCAGCCCTACTCTCCATGATACTTAGGTAGGAGCGGTCGTCGAGGTAGGATGTCAGCCATGCCAGCGCAGAGCCAGCCACTCCCATTCCTACGAGAGCTATATATATAGCTCAGCAGCTGTAACAATAATTTAATAACTTTTGATTATTTAAGTTTCAACGGCGTCAAAATATTATTAATAAAAATAAATAATCTCATTACATTACTGCACACACAGTAGTGACATTTTCTGAGAATGTGTTGCATTATGTTTTTGGTCACTGACCGGTGATTCAGCCTCTAGAAAGCTGTGTTTCGGTCCTATGTTCTCTCATAGAGACATCATCACTGTTTCATCTTTCACAATGGCACTTAGATAGCTCTGTTCCTGTCTCATGTGAGAGGATGGGATCACAGTGTTTCCCTTCTATGCAGCGCAGCACCACTGCTGAATTAGGACCGCCGCTGCTATGAACTAGACCAGGGGTGGCCAACCAGTCAGAGACTAAGAGCCACAAAAATTACTGTGGTACCACAAAGAGCCACACCATATCGTTTAACAACCTTTTTTTCAGTCACGGCACCCTTCATGTGTTTATAGGTCTCACCCTCTGGCTTGCTAATGTCTTTTTTATTTGGGCCTCACAGGGTTAAAAGTACCCTGTGAGACCCACGGTTGCAAAATTACAAAATCACTTTTAGCCATTAAAAAATTAAGTCTGTAAATGTTTATTTAAAAAAATGTAAGCAATAGGGCTGTCCCCGACTAAGGATTTGGATAGTCGACTATGATTGGCCAAAATTTGCCGTTAGTTGACTATTAGTCGACCAAAAAATAATAATAAAGGATAATATTAATTTTAAATTAAATTTTTGTATCATTCCATTTGGGCTGTGGGGGTGCTTAATGTCTGAAGGAGTCGACTGAAGGCTTCTTGTCCTCTGCTAAAGCATGCAATTGGTCCACTGATGGATACATCTTGATATTTGTCTAGTCTAGTGTGTTCATTAGATGGGTGAAATCCTCTTTCAGTGCCTCTGTGCCTGTTTTCTTAGGCAGTTAGCCTCTGGTATGCGTGCCATTAGCGTTAGCCACGCTTCTAGGCCTCTTTTATTTTGGAAGAAATGATAAAAAAATATATAATATATTTCTTTATAATTTCTTTTTTGTTTGTTTGTTTGTTTGTATTCGACTAAGAGGTTGGCAGTCGACTACGGCTCCTTTCGACCGATTAGTCGACTATTCGACTAATAGGGGTCAGCCCTAAGCACATGTATAGTCAATTGTAGTGATGCACGATATATCGGACGCCGATATAATATCGACCGATATGGGCCGATACAAAAAAACTATATATATATATTTTTTTTTACATGTTTTGGCCTCAAATAGTTTCAAAATATCAGTCATTTCTGAAAATAAGTTACAAAAGTTTAAAAAAAAAAGCGTTTTGGAAAATAGCTCTTTATTTGATTATCATAAAAAAGTGTTTTCTATACAGAGATATCGACATCGGTAAATATCGGTATCGGCCAGAACAGCAATATTAATATCGGTTATCGGTATCGGCCACAATTTTCACATCGGCGGTGCATCACTAGTCAATTGGTCCTGTTGTTCAGCCTCACAATGCTATTGGATAGTAAATGTGTTTATATGTCCCACCCTCTGGCCTCTGAAGTTGCTAATGTCTTTTTAATTTGGGCCTCACAGGGTTAACCTCTTATGACCGAGATATACAAGATTAAAATGTTCTTAAGACAAGATTAAATTGACCAAAATCAAGAAAAAAATAAGCGAAATTATCTGTGGAATGAGATAATTCAAGATAATTCTACTCAATATTGGACTTATTGTACCAAATACAAGATATTTTCACCTGATAAGATACTTTTTTTTGCAGTGTACAAATATGCAGCTACCTGGGCCTCCAGAGCACTTCTAGTGTCAGCGGACACACCAAAAACATCCTAGCAAATCCACACGCACATGACTCCATGAACATGAACAATTCTAAGGTAGTTTTAAGTTATTAAAACTTAAGTTATCCGGCAGCGTGCGCTAATATGGATTCCGGTGGCACGTGTGCACGCACAAATATAGATTCCGGGAGAGTGCGCGCAGCACAGCAGCACCGCTGTTGAATATTTTTTTCCAGGGGAAACACTGGATCATATGCTTGCCTGGGGAGACGGGCAGGGCTGTGTGTGCGCGAGCGTGCGATGCGCGGACTGATGCCGGTCTGAGTCTTTCTGTCACTGCCGCTGCTGCTAAACCAGGAAGAGCCGGGGTAATGCCTCCAGCGCGATGCATCCAGCAGGACACTCTGTGATGGGAGCTGGCAAGGGGGGGGGGGGGCGACTTGTGAGTCGTGCAAACGACTCACTTCAGTCACACTACATTTCTGCCTCTTCATTAGAATAGAATAGAATAGAAGTACTTTATTGATCACTACAGACCGCTCGCAATAAACATTTAGGTAGTCAAAAAGTCGAAAATAAGAATAAAAATACAGTCTTCATGCCCCCGTCGAGCCAGACCGGACCAGACCATGTTTCCCTGCGTGGCATTTTGTGGCATCGGGAGGAGTTATTTTGATGTAATTATTAAAAAACGTAATTGTTGGCTGGAATGCCTTCTTGTTTGTGCATCATGCTCCCTGGACGTCTGCGTGTTATCTCTCAGCCCCCGGGGAGATGACGGTGGTCTTTCTGTTTCCCTTCTTTTCATTACCTTTAATTATGCTCTGGCCGAAGCCCCGGGCTCTGATTACACAAATCTCATTAACACAATGTTCATCTGAAGCTTACACACACACACACACACACACGCCACATGGCTTCCGTGTCAAACATGCTGACACACATACATTACACACACAAGGGGGTATTTGTGGGATTAGAGGATAGGTCAGTCCTGATTAAGAGGATTTAGACATGAGTCTGTTTTCTGCCATTGTGAGTAGACGACACACACACACACACACACACACACACACACACACACACACACACACACACACACACACACACACACACACACACACACACATGCGCATGCAGACACACTCATGGTGTCCTGTCGTTCATCCAAAAATCCAGCAGTGGCAGCCAGAGACCTGACACAGAACAAGCATGGCTGAAACTTTCAGCCTGGACTTTTATCTCGGTTCATCTTCCCTCATCTCATTCTTCATCTGTCCTATTGGCTGTCTCTGTCATGTGACTGTGTCATGTGACTGTGAGGATTCCTGTGACGCTTTTCATGGGTGGGCTTCCCTTAGTAGTGCACTGGCTTCATCCTAGCTACTTGGCAGAGTTCTTATCTTCTCTTTTAGACCATGATATGGTTCTTAAGGATATTTTTCCCGCGACCAGCTTGTCTTTTGATATACTAATGTATCCATCTCTCTGTTTCTGTTCTTTCAGGAGGTGTTTGGCTAATTGCGGTGTACCGATCACGTGTTGCCTCTAAGTCTGTTTGTCATGTACTACTCGTCACTTAAATGTCAGGAATGAATGAGTACTGTTATTAGTTTAGGTTCTTAGCAGCCACTACAGATTATTTGGAAAGGAATGATTTTGTGTGTGGTGTGTGTGTGTGTGTGTCTGTGTGTGTCTGTGTGTGTGTCTAGTTTGTGTTGTGTGTGTG
>NC_140170.1:164041851-164156851 GCF_963971535.1 Notolepis coatsorum | reverse complement strand
TGGTCTTATTTTGGCTGGTTTGTAGCATGGTTTACTTTCCACTGTAACACCACTATAATAATAATAATAATAATAATAATGGATTGGATTTATATAGCGCTCTTCTCTGACTCAGAGCGCTTCACAGAGTCCATTATTCGTTCATACACAGTCATACCGGTGGTGGTAAGCTACAATTGCAGCCAGAGCTGCCCTGAGGCAGACTCACGGAAGCGTGGCGAATAATCATCGTTTACGGCCCCTCCGACCACCACCAACATTCATTCACATGCATACACATTCATACGAGGCAAGTAGGTTAAGTGTCTTGCCCAAGGACACAGCGGGGATGGACATGGGCTTGAGCGGGATTCGAACCACCAACCCTTTGATCATTGGACGCCCCGCTCTACCCCTGAGCCATAGCCGCCCCTATACCAGTATACATGCATAATCATATTGGCTGAGGATCATGCAGTTGGCAAGCAATTTCATAGTTTCCAGTGATAAGAACCTCTTTTTCCGGTGCAAAAATGTCACCCTTGTGTTAACTTTTTTGATCACCTTCAGGGCCATTGTTTTCCCTGAGAGTGTTTGGTCAAGGTCTGCACCTAGGTATTTAAGTTTAACACAGTCTCTAGACTCGACACTGAAGCCATTACAGCTGATCTCAAGTCGGGAGCATTCCTTTAATTTATGTTTTGAGCTGAATAGAATTGACTCAGTTTTTCCAAGGTGAATCGATAATCTGTTGTCAACTAACCATTTGTGAAGGCTTTACAGCTCCCTACTGAGACCGGCTTAAATTTCTACTGTGTCGTCTCCAGACACCAGAAGTGCTGAGTCGTCAGCATACAGTAGGAGTCTGCAGGATACTGCAGACACCATGTCATTGACATATAATGAAAAGAGCAATGGAGCGCCATACATACACCTGTATGTATACTGTATCCATAATGATAATAATATTAATAACACAATGACAGATGAGACATACACCTGTATGTATACTGTATCCATAATAATAATAATAATAATCATAATAACACAATGACTGGTGAGACATACACCTGTGTATATACTGTATCCATAATAATAATATTAATGATAACACAATGATAGGTGAGACATACATCTACGTTTTTCTCCACTTCTCTCTGTCGGTTGTCCCTGGGAATACCATCCGATGTTGAAATGATGCAAATATGAATGAAATTTTAATTTTTAATATTAACAATAACATTTATATATTACCACATCGAAGTTCATTGTGTGTTGCATTTGCTATTATGGTTAGTACTAGGGGTGCAACGATACGCATTCAAACCGTACAGCGTTCGGCACGACCTCCACGGTTCGGGGCGTTTGTGTATTGTTTGGTTCAGGGGATGCGCAAATAAAAAATAAAACTTCATTTGGCACGGAGCCGGGAGAGGTGAGCGCTGGCTGCAGGCAGCAGCAGCAGCAGCAGCACTGCAGATGCTAGTCAGTTTGTGGAAATGGCAAGTGCAATATAAGTCAATCTTCATTACGACTTTAAAAACATAGCCATTAACATTACATATGCCTACACACATCTTGCCATAACGTTAGCAGTTTGTACAACACAACGCACATTTTAACTATGGTAGCCCGCCAGCTAATACAGCCAATGAAATGTAATCGTAGCTACTAGCTAGCAGAGGAGAAAATGGGAGTCTGAGAGGCGGGGTGTTTAAAGACAATGATAGGCGTTTATTCATCATCCAAGAAGGCTAAATAGAGCCATATGAAATCCATTTTATTATTTTCCAAATTCCATTTAATTTTTTCCAAAATTCTGTTTTTCCCATTTGAATATTTCAGAATTCTGTATTTTGCCTTTTACGCCCATTATACCACCAGAAATAGTGTCTAATAAGTAGGAATGAATACATGTCCACAATTTAATAAGATATAACAGTCCATTTAATGTTTTTAAGTGCTGCAACTCAGAAATACAGTTAAATTTTACACAATATTTTTTAAATAATATTGTGACAAAATAGAAATACACATTTCAAGTGTAAACAAGATACAGCTAGCTACTTTTATCACTGTCAGTAGCCTAGCTATATCTATTCTATTGTGATGGAATATAGTAATGCATAATTTATGCACCTTTAGTTTATTTCATTTATAAAGGCCTACTGACAATCATTTGCAAATAGATGGGTGCACCAGATTTAGCAAGAAGCTATAATTTCCATCTATAGTCCTTGTACTGTAACGTTACATAGCTATTTAAATCACAATAGTGTCAGTGATTAGCCTCGCCCTCTAGCTGTATCTATTGTCATCACCAGAGATCATCGTTAGAGAGCTGGTGTGTTTTGGGAAGCACGGTCCTTGTTCCTGACATGGCTTTTGAAGTGATCTTCGCACGTGTTTTTGCGGGTCCAGTCCCCACGGTATGTTGACATAATTTGCAAAACACCTCATCAATTGAAGCATAAAAGTCATTAGGATACTGCTCTGCTCTGAATTTAGGGCTTAGTGCGGAATTTCTTCCGATGTTACCGCTAACGACGCACCGAAGCAGCCAGACGCTTGGATATTTCTCTGTGTTGTGTATAACACACTGTAGCGTCCCCGATCATGTTCGCGTTGCACCAAACGTTCCATATTCTCCCGAACACGGAATTTCAGTCCAGATTAGGGCAAATTCTGCAATATTCCACGTTTTACAGTTGATTCCATTTTTATTGGTCAATTCCGCAATTTCGTCTGCGATTCCGTGAACACGGATTTCATATGGCTCTAGGCTAACATACAACTGTGTTTACTAACTCCAACCGGGACTATTGTCGCTTTTCCACTGCATGTTGATGTTATGAACTCCTCCTAATGTTACCGGAGCTGATAACGTTGAATGAGCTGAAGGTCCGTGACGCTAAAATGTCTGTGCGGTCCCCCAACCCATAGATAGTTCCAACTCACCAAATTACGTTAATCCACCACAGTTGCACTCAATATTTAAATAATGTTAGTCTAAATAAATGTAGACAGATAATGTACGTATTTTAAAAATAGAATGAACAGAGCAGTATGCTGCAATTTATATTGATGGCCTTCTAATTTGTTTATTTTTTTTATTTTAAATAACAGTGACACTTTTCCCTTTTGATAAGAAATCCAGCCATATTCCTTTCATTGTATTTCAAATACTGCACTTTAATTTCAAGCGGAAAACGAATCTTTCCATTAGCACTTTGATCGCCTGGGTTAAATTCATAATTTACCATCCCTCGCCAGCCCTATTTAACATGGAGAAGTTCCCCTTCTTTGCAGGGCTATAACTTTTTAAATTGTATTGCTCAATTGACATTACTATGGCCCATTCAACGTCCTATATATATTGTTCAGGGTGTAGCAACGTTATACTTTTTCATTCACATATTCATACTAAAATACGGTCTAAAGTATAAGTATGTTTTTATCGTTTTCTGCAGCTTTCTCCAGAACTTGATTTATAGCCCTAAATGCATTATATTGATGATCAAATACAGTTTGGTAGGAATCTGTGCAAGATAAAAAATTTCAACTGGATGTGGTTCTAGGAGTTACTACGTATGATCTGATGTTGACCGGATGGGCGGGGGGTCGTTTATAATTCCGTGGGCAACGTTATATCATTCATCTAGTGTGGGTGATATGATCATCAGAGCAGTTAGTATCGAAGACATTAACAAATAACGCTGAAACTCACCGTAGCTTCCTCTCGCCGTTGGGAGATGAGCGTGGAACAGAATTTTTTCTATTATGGGATGTCGAAATATCCGATCCATTTCCAGGTTGTATAATAGTATATACGTCCAAATCATGTTGTTTATCGAGTTATTGGTAACGGATCACTATCCGTTGTGATCAGCTCGAGTCCTGGGACTATTAGCGAGTGATCGGACCAAATTGAAATGAGCACCAGCTTCCACTTCCTGTTTCTCCCCTTGGCGATCCGCCGATCGGCCACCAGATGGCGCTCTTGAACCGTTGTAGAGTTGAGAGGGACTCAACAGTCATATGATTTCGATCACAGATTTTTGAAATATTGATATCAAAGACGCTGTCCAGCGTCTTCGGCAGAATGAGCATGGCGGGGAAAGACGTGTTTCAGTGTCAACGGCGATTAAAGTGTTAAGAACTGACAATCAGGGAATTTAAACATTGTTGACATTGTTTTTTTTGTGTTTATATTAAAGAAAGGAAAGTCTAGTGCTGGCTGAGCATATTGTTAATACTTGGACAAATGTAGCTAAATATCTTTCAGTCAGTTCGGTCTTTGTGTGCCAAACATTATTTAAGGCTGTAAACACTGTAACACTGTAAACTTATTTAAAAAAATTTATAAATGAGAAGCATGTTTAGATTTCAGTGTTACATTTTTTTAATAAAAAACAACGTATATCGAACCGAACCGAAAACAGTTAGCCCAAAACCGTGATACGAACCGAACCGTCGATTTTGTGAACCGTTCCACCCCTAGTTAGTACCAATAGGAAGGAACCTATCATTAGGCATCAGGCTGTGCTTTGTAACACCCATTTATTGGCTCGCATTGGTTTGGTTTGATCCAAATTTAGTATAGACATAGTAGCATAGTAGGTAGTAGTATAGGCATAGTAGTAGTAAGTAGTAGTATTTTTTATTTATTTTCTTTCATTTTGATTTCAGATTGATTGAAAAGGTGTGTTTTTAGTTGACGGTTGACGGCGTGTTTTTAGTTTGGCAGGTTTCAGCTGTCCTGACTTGTGGGAGGTTTGTTCCACCACCGTGGAGCCAGGACAGAGAACAGCCTGCTTTGTTTCACACCCCCCCCCTCCCTCCCCCTCCAAGAGCCGGAAGAGTAGTGGGTCTCAGGCGGCCGGAAGATGTAGAGCGGAGGGGTCTTGAGGGTGTGTAGTTACTTAGAGACCATTGACCGGAGGTAGAAGGGAGCCGTTCCCCTCGCTGCACGGTACGCCAGGTCAAGGACCTTGAAGCACATTTTGCTCGGCAAGGGGAAGCCAGTGGAGCTCTCTTGAGAAGTGGGCTGACTCTGGTAGGTTGGAGATCAGGTGGGCCACTGCGTTCTAATACGAGTTGAAGCGTCTCGGTAGTGCAAGCTGGCAATGGCCATTCTATCGCCATTTGAGGAGGGGGCAAGCTGGTGGTGGTTGGAGAAGCAGACCTGTGACCATTATGTCACAGGTTCAATCCCTGCTACAGCCTATGTGTCCTTCTCCTGAACACCTGGCCTGCTTCAAACAGCCTCACACCCTGACCCTGCCCTCTGGTCCCTCTGGTGTCTGTCTGTGTGTGTCTCAGGGATATACAACATTTCTAATTACAACGTAGGCCATGGGTACTGGTTGCTCTCCTAAAAAAACCGAAATAATCTGTTAAAAGTGAAGTTAAAACAGTGCAGGCTGAGCTGATGTTAATTAGACACTCAGGAGACTAATTAGCACTGTCAGAAACATGTTTGTAGCTTAATTAAGAAGTCGGTGGAGATGGATTCGGCGACTGGCGGTGGCCGTCCATCTTCTCGTTCCATGGTTAGCTTTAGCAGCCGAGCTAATAACTAGCGTCCTGATGTGGGTCTGATTTATGGGATTTACAATATCCTCATTTATAGGATATTGACCACGCGTGTAAACCTCCCATTGGCGGGGTGGGGGGGGGGACTGTATATTGGAGGGGGTTAGGTTTGGACATTTACAGGGGCCAGTTTCGAATTGCAGTCTCCCGTAGGTGCTCTTTGAGAGTGGTTTTGAAGGTGGGTAGTGATTCACATTCCTTTACAGCTGTAAAGGAAGCTACACTCTCATGATGGAAAACTTTGATATGGAAACATTTCTCCCCTGAGGCTATTTTGCATTTATTTTGTGCTTAGCATCGCCCTAGACGACTGTGATTGGTTTAGCACCGCCCTAGACGATTGTGATTGGTGTAGCACCGCCCTACACGACTGTGATTGGTTTAGCACCGCCCTAGACGATTGTGATTGGTGTAGCACCGCCCTACACGACTGATTGGTTTAGCACCGCCCTAGACGATTGTGATTGGTTTAGCACCGCCCTAGACCTAGACGTCTGTGATTGGTTTAGAGACAAATAGAAACAACCCCGCAATCTTTTCTCCAGATGTCTGTCTTGTGCTGGCATAGTGCCAACATGGCGTGGAGAGAGGTCTGACTATGTGAGATTATGATGTGATTGACAGCAACGTGACGACGCAGCGGGAACGGACAGGGTCATACAGATGACATGGGTCAGAACTCCTCACTCACTCTGCGTCACCCCCCCCCCCCCACCCCCCTTCTCTCTCTCTCTGCTATCGATGGGAGCAGAGATTTCCAGTCTGTTTGGTGGACATGCATGTATATAGGATAGATCAAGCTGTCCTGTCAGTCTCTGCGGCTCCCTCTCTCCCTGTAGTGACTAATGTTTATCAGGTGCTCTGATAGAAGCAGCTCTGCAGCCTAGGGATGCCCCCATCACGTTTTTTGCCCCCGATACTGATCACCGATCGTCTGAGTCATATCGGCTGATACACTGCCGATACCGATCGTTTTTGGTTTTCTTATATAGCAGCTGGCAGTATTATACTGTAGGTCTAACACAGGCATTCTCAAAGTCTGGTCTAAATGATCTAATCTAATCTTAGAAATTAAGTAAAGTGAATAGTACTGGGTGTTAAGCATAACAGTATCTAAGTTAATTTACTTCTGACCATTATAGTCAAAGTATTTTTCCTATGAACTGAAACTTATAAGATGTTCTCAGTGTTCAGTTACAGCTATGAAGCACAATAGCTAATTAGCCAACAGCTGCAAAAACGAATGATGTCAATTATGTTATCAGGAGCTATCTGTAGCTACTGCTAGCCGGCTAGATAACGTTAGACAACGCCTCACGTATTAAACTAAAGTGCATGTAAACACGGGTCTAGTCTAGTGAGACACGGGAGGACGGCGTGTCGGCGTCTCCCTGAGCTAACGTTAGCTTAGCTACCGTTACAAAATGACCCAGTCAACTATTCACTTTTAGTTTAATACATGATGAGGCATTGTCTAACCGAACGGTATCTAGCCGGCCAGCTACCGATAGCTCCTGACATCAACAAACGCTCTAGCAAGTATAGTAGGTAGGTATGATACCTGTTAGCTGTTAGCTGTTAGCTCACGTTAGCGCAAGTTAGTTCACTGTTAAAAACGAAATGTCCCATTGAACTAAATAATTCACTGAGGCGTTGTATTAATGTTATATATCCGGCTAGCAGTAGCTACAGATAGCTCCTGATATCAATGTCTTATAACACTGATTCGATGCGTATTCGAGCTGAGGGCTTGCTGAGCACAGTTAAGTAACGTTATACCAATAGGGTCCAGATGCAGCGCCGGAGAATCCTGGCCGTAGCTCGAGGCTACTCGAGTATAGGTCCAGCTGCAGCTCCGGAGAATCCTGGCTGTAGCTGGAGGCTACTAGAGTACACACAGACAGTGGAGCTTGTTGCGTGGTGGCGATGTCTCGCAGATAATACAAGTACAAGTCTAATTATATAATATATATATTTTATAAAAAAAAAAAAAATTATATAAAATAAACTTTAATTTCTTTTAATCAAAAACGATCGGTATCGGATCGGTATCGGCCGATATGGCTCACGACGATCGGTGATCGGTATCGGTGGCAAAAAACATGATCGGGGCATCCCTAGACATTAGTGAATAGTTGACTGGGCCATTTTGTTTAATGTCTCAGTTATGTTGAAAGAGGTGCTCATGCACTCGACTCTTGATCGATCGGGGCATCCCTATTACAGCCACTCCACTCTGGGTTTGTCGGTCTGCTGGTTGGTTGGTTGGTTATTTGATTGGTTGGCCAGGTTTCCACACCAGATCACACAACCTCACAGCCGCCTGAGCACCTTTTTAAAACACTTGTTTGTATAATGTGGATGACTGCTGGATTCACATTCCCTCCGCTCTCTCTTTCTCTCTTTGTTCTCTCATTTCCTTCCATTCTTCCGCCCTCTCCCTCCCTCTCTTCTCCCCCCTCTCTCTCTTTTTTTTCTCTATTTGTACACATACTCTTCCTGAGTGAATCAAGTCAAATCCACTCCTCTCTCAAGAGTTGTTGGTTAGGGACAGGGTTAAAAGTAGTTGGTAAGGGTTAGGGTTAAGAGTAGTTGGTTAGGGTTAAGAATAGTTGGTTAGGGTTAAGAGTAGTTGGTTAGGGTTAAGAGTAGTTGGTTAGGGTTAAGAGTAGTTGGTAAGGGTTAACATAGGGTATAACATAAGGTATAACATAGGGTATAACATTGACACTAGGACATTAGTTGACCAATCGCTCATTAGGGTCTAAGTCTACTAAAATGTATTCAATGCTGATTTTATTATTGTAGGGAAAATGATAAGCACATCACTGGGGACAAAATTATATTCACAAATATGCTCCTGGTGTTAGTTGAATAAATTATTAGATTGGTTGAAATAATTCCATGACTATTTGTCTGAAAATGTCTTTAGTCAGGGACAGCCCTGCCCTACTTGTTAAATGTGTACCGCCTATACCCGTATGGAAGCTATGACATAACACAAGTAGAGTTATGACATAACACAAGCGGTCCAGGACCGGTCACCATGCCTGTATTTGCAGTGCGAGTGCTGTGCAGCACAGTGACTGTAGTGGCTGATCCAGGGCCAGTGTGAAGCAGAGGCGTGCCACATATCGCTTGCCACTGACGTTATTACAAAGCCTTTTATGTGGCTGTGTGTTTTTAGCTGCGTGTCATGTCAAATAAGCGTGGGATTCTGTGGGCTTGCTTGGTCTGTAATTCCATTTGTCACCGGGCAATGTGGCAGTGCTATCACAAGAGCTTCCCTGGTCTCTCTCTCACACACACACACACACACACACACAAACACACACACACACACAATCACTTTGTTACAGATGGATGCACACTAAGCTAAATGCATAGGTTAAAAACATATATAGAGACTCATGCATTAGCATTCCTGCAGATGGGTGGTTGTCCACACACACACACACACACACACACACACACACACACACACACACACACACACACACACACACACACACACACACACACACACTACATACTACATTTTGATCGGGTTGCCTTACACTGTGCTGGCTAGGAATGTGTTTACATAGCTGGGCTTAGAGGCGGCCAGGGCAGATCGCAGTGTTTGTGTCTCCCAGGTCAGGTGTCTGCTCTATGTCACAGACAGGTTTCCATAGGTCTGCCAGAGGTTAGCCTACGCTCTGCACCATACAAGTACCTCCGCCGCACCACCGTTGCTTTACAAGAGGACGGCCTGGCAGGCTGGCACACTTCCTCTAGGCCACTTTAGAGGCGGAGTTAAAATGTTCTTTAGTGTCAGTCATTTTCATGTTTAAAACCCGCCTGGGCCTGTGCAGTTCTGCAATGGCCCTTTTCTAGGAGGAGGGAAGCATTTGTCGATTTCTTTCAGTTTGATGAAAACACTCATCAACGGTATTCCGACGTCACATCGTTACACTTTCGCCTGCTAAACCCACCCAACTTCATTGCTCAGCGGAGTAGATAAGATTGGGCCGCAGTGGTCGACTCCTCGTCCCACAGATAGCCTATCAATTTAACCCCCTGCGCTGGAGAAGAGGCCGCACTGACAAACAGAATTAATCTCTCTCTCCCCACTCTGGAATTAGATCTCCCGAGCCAAGCGCATCCTTGTAAAAGCAATGTGCAACATCAGCATGCTTACTTAAACACCCCACCTCGCTCTCTCTCTCTCTCTCTCTGATTCCCCTGCTCAGTGCTCCTTGCTGTGAGATGACACAACCTATACCAGTGATGTATTGCACCAATATGTTTTAACTCATAGTGAATTGCCTATTTTTTTGCTAAAGACTCATCGGCTCTAATAGGCAGAAGATTGCCAACGAACATAGACGTTCCCCCCTACGTCCTGGAGCTCCAGTTGGGTTCCACAGCTCATACATTTGACGGATCTGTGTTTCAGGGATGTTTGATTTCAAGTCCCTCAGATTGAAACGGGCTGAACTTGCTGTGTGTGTATGTGGGGGAGGGGTGGGTTAGGGTTAGGGGCAGGGGGTGTGTGTATGTGAGACGGCATGCCTCGATTGAGGCCCACTCTTCGGGGTCAAGGGTCAATCGAGACGGTCATCGTGCATGGGAACTAGAGATGTTCCGACCGATACCATTTCTTCCTTCCCGATCCGATTCCGATACCGCTAAGCTTTGGGTATCGGCCGATATCGGCCGATATCGATACTGATCCGATACCAGTGCATACATTAAAAAAATATATATATTATATAAATTATAAATCTTTTTATTTTTTTTTACAGCTACAGATACTGTTTTATATATATCGTTTTTTAGTAATTACTAGAAAGTAGTGATGCACCGATGTGAAAATTGTGGCCGATACCGATAACCGATATTAATATTGCTGTTCTGGCCGATACCGATATTTACCGATGTCGATATCTCTGTATAGAAAACACTTTTTTATGATAATCAAATAAAGAGCTATTTTCCAAAACGCATATTTTTTTTTACTTTTGTAACTTATTTTCAGAAATGACTGATATTTTGAAACTATTTAAGGCCAAAACATGTAAAAAGAAGAAAAAAAAGTAAAAAAGAAAAAAAAAAAAAAAAAATTAAAACGTTTTTTTTTTTTTTTTTTTATATATAAATATCGGCCCTATCTTGATATCGGACCGATACCGATGTGTAAAAA
Organism: Notolepis coatsorum; assembly: GCF_963971535.1. NCBI lineage: Eukaryota > Metazoa > Chordata > Actinopteri > Aulopiformes > Paralepididae > Notolepis > Notolepis coatsorum. The sequence continues at coordinate 164,146,092 of NC_140170.1, read as the reverse complement.
AACGGCCATATCGGCCGATATTATATCGGCGGCCGATATATCGTGCATCACTACTAGAAAGTAATGGTATTTAATCAACAGGTGATTGTATAGATTAGTATTAGTATCATTAATTGACAACTGTGCTCAATGAGTTCACCCACGGAACGGTTGTTCGGACATTGGTTCCGCATGGACGTTATACGTTGTTGCACTTGCTATCCACAGTATCCAGTCTGCTCCGGTTCAGTTAGCTAGTAGCAGAGGCTCTGACTAGTAGTAACGTCTATGTTGTGAGAATCAGGAAGCGATGGGGGCGGCGCCCCTCCAAAGCGCAGACCCCTGACGCTGAAAGATCGCGCTGCGCAGGTGAAAAGATGCGACTGCTGTTACCTCGAGTATCGGAGGGGACTCGTGCTATGTATGACTTAGTCCACATTGTAGCCGGCTTGTGGGAGGGTTGAATTGGATGATACGAAATTGGGATGGGAGAAAAATTGAAAAATGGGAGAAAAAAGTGGATACAATTTTTTTTTTTACTAAAAGTGAAAGTGAACCGACAGCAACCCTGCTCTCCAGGCCTCTGGGTGCAAAGGTCACAGTGCTTAGGGACCAGTGATGTGGCCAAGATATCACATCACAATATTCCTACACATTTGACAAATGTATCACAAGCTTATGATATTAGCCTAGCCTGTATATGTGAAACAGAACACGGGATTAAACTTCTCATAAAAGTAAGTGTTTTGGCACGACTGTTGTTGGCCTAATTTAAGTGTTTATAATCGTGAACATGTGTTCACAGGGCTTATGTGTCAGAGAGGGCCCTGGCAAAAGTTATGAATAGAAATCAAGCGTGGATTGTGTAAATATATCGCAATCTCTTTGATCTCCCTGTGCAGGCAGCACTACATTTTAACTGGTGTCTAAGATCGGTCCCATCGCATCGCCCACCCCTAACCATAGGCCACACACACACACACACACACACACACACACACACACACACACACACACACACACACACACACACACACACACACACACACACACCTCAACGTCGAACAATGTTATCTCTAAAAGCAGCTACATTATTTCTTCCATCATTGAATGGCCTTTTGTTTTTCCTCATCTCTCTCTCTCCCTCCCGGTCTCTCTCTCTCTCTCTCTCTCCTCCTCCCTCTCTCTATCTCTCCCCCTCCCTAATCCCGGCGGGTCATTTCCTTGATCCATTGTTTTCTCTTCCCCTGTCCACCCTCCCATGTGTTTGGGCTGACATTTGGAGCGAGGGCCCTACCCTGTACTGTATGTCACGTGGTTTATGATGCAGCCGTGTGTGGCCCTTGGCCAGGGATCAAACAACAGGCCTCAGTCCCCTGCGTTTCAAACCCCATTCGCCTCTCGGCGGATAGAAAAGGGTACGGTCCGCTGTCGAGCGGACCAATGAGACGGTGTTAACCGGGTGATTGACGAGCCTGCATGCTGGTACTTATTTTCTTGGCGCTCTCTCTTAACCTGCCACCTGACTAGGGATGGGTACCGAATTCGTTACTTTTGAGGTACCGAACCGAAACACGTCGGTACTACCGAGTATCGAATCAAGTGAGAAACCGAAAAAAAAAAAATAAAAAAAAATAGAAAAACATATTTTTTATTAATAATTTTTTTATTTTTTTTTTTTTTTTTACTTTTTTCTTTTCATGTCAACGTTCACACGCACAATATATGCTTACCTAGGATTTGACTTGATTCAACAACAAAGCAGTCGGAGCAATGACAAGCCGAAAACTGTCGAAATTGTAGTTATTTGAAGTTTGGATTTTTTTTTTACGACTGAGGTAGGTAAATTAAATTTCTTGAGACTAAAGTACCGAAAAAAGGTACCGTTGGGTACCGGTATCGATTCACAGGTACCGGTACCGGTATCGGTTCAAATGTGAAAGGTACCCATCCCTACACCTGACACCATATCAAGACCAGTGGTTGTTTGGAGATGGGAGGGTTGAATGTCACATCTTTTGATTCCTTCGCCGCAATTCCTAGTGCACTTGAGCTTAACCCTGGCTACACTACTAAACGACAAAACAGACAATGTGGCCTCGTTGATTAACCTTGAAAGCCACTCGACACACGCTGTGTTTTACTACCTACCGGAGACCTGAACAGTGTCACGATTCACAGCTGTACTTTGCAGTCATATCCTGTTTCATCACTTACAGTAAGTACCCGAGTCGCAACTGGAAACACTTTCCACCAAGTACAATACATGTAAACAGATCCAACTGTGTGTGAGACTCCAAGGTCAACCCCCCCCCCCCCCCCCCCCCCCCGAGGTTTATGAGACGAGAAGGATCAGACGAAAAGCGTCAAAAGACTCCACCCTGCCTGTCAGTGAGTCGGTCGGTCGTAGACTGTGGCCTGGAGGCTCTCAAGCAGGCACAGCTAGCTTACCGCCTCCTTAGCAGGAATGGTTGGAATCCTACCCGGCCTGTCGGGGCTGTCGTTCCCCGCTGCGTTCTCGCCGTCTTACATCTCCGCCTGGCCCGTGACTGTTAGTGGTACGGGCACATACCAATCTCACGCCAGCTTGTGTTTTAATAACAGAGGTGGAACATTCAAGGTTATCTCTTCAGAACTTGTGAATTGTCGCTGTCCTTTTTGAAGGGCAACATTTCTTAAATGAAACCCATAGATTGAGATCTCAAAATAGATCGCTTTACTTATCAGTTTGGGTTCCAGGCAGAAAGAAAAGTCTTTGAAAAGGACACCTGGTGTAAATCTTGGGAGTACTAGCGATGCACCACTGTGGAGCAAGTTGCCCATAATAGAGGAATGACCTGTTCTGGTGCCAGCGTGTTCGGTGGGAATACCTGAGATAGCATCTGCTCAACCGTCCCCTGTGTGTGTGACTGTGTGTGTGTGTGTGTGTGTGTGTGTGTGTGTGTGTGACGAAGCACCTGTTCCCACTGTGCAGAGCCAGTCTTACAGGTTAGGGTGAAACTGCAGCATACTTCCTCTGCACTTGTCAGCAGGTGGAGTGGGAGGGGCCTCGTGACAGAATGCCTGTAGTGGGTGGGGCCAACAACATCTGAGGCCTGGGTATTTTCTAGGACGTAGCGCCACGCCTACATCGGTGCTCTCTCGTTTTACATATTGTTTTTATTGCTCAGGGCCTTTGAAACCACGACAGCCGTTTACAGTATTTGAATGGTATTTGGCCGCATTAGAGCACCTCGGAGCATCTCATCTTAAAGCGGGAAACCTTTAGAAAGATGTGATCTCTCTAGCCTTGGCTACCCCACCCGCTCCCTCCTGCCCTCCTCCTCTCTTCTCCCGTCTCTCCCAGTATCCTTTTAGAATGTGTCAACAAGCTGTCTGAGGTGATTGGAGTCAGGGGGCCTTTTGGTTGCCATGTCAACTGTGTTTAAATCCCGAGGTTCCGAGCCGTCTCCAGGGGCCTGACTGACTGATTACTAAATAAAATCTTGTGAACGTACACACATACCGCTTACGTACACATACACACACACACACACACACACACACACACACACACACACACACACGCAAGCATGTGTACACACACACACACACACACACACACAGACTTGGAAGGCGGTTGATAAACTGGTGGCTTGAGGAGGCGTGAGACGGCAGCTCAGTCCCATGATGTCTCAGTCCCATAACTTAGTTTGGTTGTGTGTGTGTGTGGACACTCAGACTGCATTCCTCTGCTGTCTCTGAGGCAGCAGCTAGGACGTCTTCTACAAGACATCTATTGTCGACCACTCCTTATTGGTTGGATCTTAAGACGTTGGTGCTCGACACCTTTCATTAAAAACATGAAGGAAATACAGATCGAATTGAACGTATTCTTTGGCCTAGTAAGTTAAGCTACGCTGTGGTACGGGTGTACAGTCAGTCTAGCGAGCTGCAATGTCGGCTGCCAGGTTTGGCCCACTACTGGGCATGTGTTCTAAAACACGAGTGTAGTGATTTCGCAGGTCGCTTCACTCAAACGTGTTGACTCTCTGAGCCAGAGGACGGGACACACGCACAATAGTTTCAAGTTTTGTTTTATTTGTCACATATAATGTACATTATAGTGAAATGCTTGTTTCTGGATGACCCTCCTGAGATTGTGCTTCATACAGTAAAGAGTAAAAGAATAAAGACCATACATACAAAATATACAATATACAAAACTAAAATGTACAAATTATGGAAATGAGAGGTAGTGCAAAATGTGTAAGACGATATAGAGAACTTCTGCACAAATAATGTATTAAAATATGTTTGGTCTCCTTAACCCTTTCACTGCCACACGACAGCCGGTTGTGTGATAGTAAAGGGTTAACCTTCTGTCGTGTGGCAGTGAAAGGGTTAAAAAAACGATATATATATATATATATATATATATATATATATATATATATATATATATATATATATATATATATATATAATGTATTATTAATAAAAAAGGAAATCCTGTGATGTCAATTTTGTGATACCACTGGAAAATACTCAACTCTAGTGCAGTCCTGCTACAAGCAGAACATTACCTTTCCCCCCTGACAGCCCTGTTAGATAAGCCCGGCTGGTTCCTCTTCACCCTGAACTAATCTAATCTAATCTATGGCCCAGAGAGGAGAGACGGCCTGCAGGATTAACTGGAATAACATGTTTGATGATAACTCACTTCAGCCATAATACATGTGGGAATATTCTATCAGGCATTCGTTTTCAAGTTTGTTTATTAATTACCACAATAAAATACACGTACATTACGGTGAAATGCTTGGTCCTGTATGAGCCCCTGAGAGTGTGCTTCATACAGTAAAAAAAAGTAAGTTAAAAAAAGTAAGTAAAGAGGAATATATATATACAATCTAAATTACAACCTAGGTAGTCTAAGTACAGTGAGTAAAAATTAGTAAACAGTGAGGTACAATGCAGAAAATGAGGTACAAAACTTTGAGGTAAGGTGCAATTGCAAATGAGGTTGGTATGAATGTAGTGCAAATCTCTTTAATAATAGATAAATATAATGTAGTGTTAAAGTGTCTAAAGTAAGTGTTAATTAAGCATTACATCACGCGCAGGAGTGGTTTGTGAACAATAAACCATGCCTAGGGGTAGGGATGTCCGATATTATCGGCCGACCGATATTATCGGCCGATATCGGCAGTAAAATGTGATATCGGAAAATATCGGTATCGGTTTAAAAAAAATTAAAAACAATAACAATATTTGTTATGTATATATCCAGTGAAATTATTAGTTACCTGAAATTATTCAGTTTTTTGGACGGGGAAACCCTGCATATATCGGTATCGGTTGATATCGGTTTATATCGGTATCGGAAATTAAGAGTTGGACAATATCGGAATATCGGTATCGGTAAAAAAGCCAATATCGAGCATCCCTACCTAGGGGTGGTCGTTAGACCCCCCTAGGCATGGTTTATTGTTCACAAAAATCACAACTGCAAGTGGTGTAATGCTTTCATCCAACCTTATTGCTATACAATAAACACACATTAATCGAAGATTTATTGAAAAAACCATCCGCCAGAAAAAGTAGTTCCCACAACTACAAAAAAGACAAGTTGCCTCCATGTGGAAGCAGCTCGGAAGTGCATCCAACCAACTAACACATCCAACTGTGTGTTATTGGAAGCAGCTTGAAGTGCATCCAACCAACTAACACATCCAACTGTGTGTTATTGGAACTAACACATCCAACTGCCTTTCAACTAAGGCATCCAACCAACTAACACATCCAACTGCCTTTCAACTAAGACATCGAACCAACTAACACATCCAACTGCCTTTCAACTAAGACATCCAACCAACTAACACATCCAACTTTTCTTTAGTTTTTAATTATGAAGTTGGTGGTTATTGGAATGATTGATTGATTGATTGAAAATTGTATTACCAGATGCAGAATGGGTACAATACAGTACGGCTCAATACACACAATTGTTAAGGGGATGCAGACCTACTTTCTATAGAACTTCATTCTTAGATGCTTCTATAGAAAGTAGGTAAAACAAATTAAAACGTTTTATTTGCCCTATAAGAAAAAAAAAGTTTTCTTCGCCCTATTTTTTTATTTATTTTTTTTAGCCTAAACTTAACCAGTTGGAAACCAGGCGTACAGTAATAAAATTAGCAATCAACCAATCATTCAATTCAATAGACCATGCTCACTTAAAACAGCGCTGCCTCTCTCTCAGTCTGACTCCCCCGCTGTTGCAGACAGGTGTGTGTGTGTGTGTGTGTGTGTGTGTGTGTGTGTGTGTTTGTGGGTACGCCAGCGTCGGACAGTGTGAGAGTGAACGCTGCAGTCAGTGGGAAGGAAGTAGAAATTTAAAATAAAATTGCAAATAATCAATCAATCAATCCGCGATTTTTCTTTTGTTCTAAAATGACTCATGACCCATCAATTACATCATCCAACATTGTTTAAAGGACTAAGACATTCGCCTTGACAGAATCGCTTTATATTTAGTCGTTATGACGCTATCAACCGTTAAAGATTATTGTCCGCCATCTTGTTTTTGCCGACGGAGTGATCCTGGCGGAGTGATGTGATTCGGTTGTGGGCGGGTCCTGGGACCAGGACCGTAGAATGGTGAGTAGGGTCCAGCTGCAGCCTCGGAGATTGGTCCAGATTGGGCAACTTCCGCCCAGCCACAAGATTATTTCTCCCGTGACAGGACAATGCGCTGATTGGCGGAAAGTACGGAAGTATCTCGAAGTACGTCTGACGTATCTCGAATTACGTCTGACGTTTCTCTACGTTAACGAACGTTAATTGAACGTCAAGCAGATGCAGTTAGTTAACACGCAGCAAACAAAGATGGAGAAACGCAATTACAAGGTAAGCCTTATTATTACCTTGTATTCATAAGACAAGATAAATTCAGCAGCATGGGGAGGGGGTCATAGACTACCTGTAGAACTTTTATAAAGGTAGATAGAAGGTACCATTGTAGTATAAACTTGTTGATGGCAAACCTTTTTGCAACTAAAATATTTGTATGTTATTATTATTTGTATTGTTGTATAATGTTTAGTATAGTATTGCTATCATTCTATTTTTAATATGGTAACACAGCCTATATGCCTATATGTTCTTATGAACACTCGTCAAAATCACATTTCAATTAAACTGTTACTGTATAAAGTTCCCATTCTGGAAAGAGAGGTATAAGGACTGGAACTTGAGCCGATCTGTGAAATACATTGGCATTGAAGTATTGTTTAAAAAAAAAATCATATTTTCCAGCTCAATCCAGCTCACAGCTAGAATCCAGCTCACAGCTCCGGGGTTGGTGACGAACGCAATCTCAGGAGCAGAGTATAAACAACAGTACAGGAATGAGGAACAATCTAAATGGGTTTTAACATTTTAGTTTATTTCATGCGGATATGATCTGTAATACCTGATCGGTACAATATCTACTAACCTGATCAATACAAGCCCCCCCCCCCCCTCTCGTCAGCGCAGACGTACTTGCTTTTGATTTTGACGTTCAATTAACACGTTCGCTAACGGACGTAGAGAAACGTCAGACGTACTTTGAGATACTTCCGTACTTTCCGCCAATCAGCGCATTGTCCTGTCACGGGAGAAATAATCTTGTGGCTGGGCGGAAGTTGCCCAATCTGGACCAATCTCCGAGGCTGCAGCTGGACCCTATTGAGAATGGTCCCTATACATACGTGTAAATGGACTGTTTCAGCCAATCAGAATCGAGAAATTTGCATGCCGTTGTATAAGGTGTTATAGAACATATTGCAGTTATTGAAGATACTACTGTGGCCATTTATGAATAGTAGATTAGATTCAAATGTATTGTCATTTGTCATCATACAGCACAAGTACAGTACAAACTGGGTACAGAATATACAAATTAGTACTACTGAGTATAGTGCTGCTAATCAGATGTATGTACAGAGTTGTAATATAATATGTACAGTGATCAGGGAACAAACTTAACTTTTTGACTTACCAGCCATTTGGCTGGTAGATTTTTAAAAGTACCAGCCAGGCAGATTTTTTACTAGCCAAAAATTATAAATAGCTTTTTAGTATATCGCCATGTGTTATTATTACTAGGGATGCTCGATATTGGCTTTTTTACCGATACCGATATTCCGATATTGTCCAACTCTTAATTTCCGATACCGATATCAACCGATATCAACCGATACCGATATATGCAGGGTTTCCCCGTCCAAAAAACAGAATAATTTCAGGTAACTAATAAGTTCACTGGATATATATATAACAAATATTGTTATTGTTTTTTATTTTTTTTAAACCGATACCGATATTTTCCGATATCACATTTTACTGCCGATATCGGCCGATAATATCGGTCGGCCGATAATATCGGACATCCCTAATTATTACATATAATACTCTCATATGCTATTTTCAATTAATATCATAAACAACATAAGGAATATTAGCATAATTTTGAGTGGACTGAAGGAATGAGTCAGCGTTAATAGTTTTAAATGCAAATAATTGATTGAAACATAGAAGTGGGGTCGGGACACACATTTTATTTCAATTTTTGTAACTGTTTTAACCATGTAGTGTAGCACTTTGGGATCCCAGTGAACAAAAAGTGCATTACAAATCCAATCTATTATTATTATTATTATTATTATTATTATTATTATTATTATTATTATTATTATTATTATTATTATTATTATTATTATTATTATTATTATTATTATTATTATTATGTGTGGCTGCCGCCCTGGCGGACATCTGTGCTCTACTGAGTGCACCTTTCTAGTCTAGAGAGAGAGCGCTGATTCCCCGTAGCTGAACAGGGTTGCATTTTGTCAACGGAAGGAAGCGATGTAAGGAAACAAATTGCTCCGCTAATCGCTCATGTTGACCCCGCCCCCAAGTCGCTCTCCGCTCGCTCACCGCTCACCTTGAATCGAGCGCTCCCCGCTCCCCGCGCCACATCGCTCGCTTGGCAAATCTTTTTTTTTTTTGGAGCATGGTGTAAATTAGCTCAAACTACAACAGTCTACACCCCCTGGGCCCCTTAACAATTGTTTGTATTGAGCCGCATTGTAATTGTACCCATTCTGCAATGTTAAATAACGTTGTTTATCCATTCACTAGCTCTATTAAGCGATGATAGCTAGCCTAGCCACAATGCTATGGTCGCTGCCATTAACGTTAGCATGTAAGCTAACGACAACAACAATGGCGTCAAAACTTTTTCTAACAGAATGTGAGTGACAAAGCCTGAACAGGATATCACAGGTTCACCCTTCTCATTGGTTGAAAATGGCCTTCATGTTTGTACATCGCCATCTGTTGCTTTGGCATTGTACTACATGTAGTATATTACATCAGTGTTAAACCACTGTGAGCGGCCTGGAGGGAGTGGATTGGAGGAGAAGCGGTAGATGCAGTGTATTTTGTTAGCCGCCAGGACAGGTGGCGGGCAGACCTTAAATTCTAATCGCCAAAGAATAAATCTACAATCTGAAGTTTGGTGAAAAAGCAAGTTATTGCACTATTAATCCCAATAGGGACATTCATCTTTGTTTGATCAAGAGTAACCTTATATATATAATATATATATTATTTTTTTAAGTGAAGATTGGTGAAAGTTAGGTTTGGACTTCAATCCCAATAGGGAAATTCATCTTTGTTTGATAATGTTTTTGTGTCAAATAAAAACAAAGCTTATTTGAATGATTTCCTTGGCGTTTCTAGTTTTTAAGAGAAAATTTTTTATTAAGATCATAAATCGGATGTGGTGTGAAAAAATCTGAGATTTTATTTTTAGGCCATATCGCCCAGCCCTACTTGAATGTCATGTAGCAACATCATGTAACACGAGCATAACCTGTGCTGTGAGTGATTAGTCAATGAATCTATTGCTATCGTCAGTTAGAGGTGCTATAGATCCTAACATTCTTATACATCTTTTTTTCTTTTTTTTTATAATGATAAGTAGACTGCCTTCATATAACGCTTTTATCCAAACTTATGCCTCACAGTCACCCATTCACTCACACATTCACACACCAATGGCGGTGGCAACCAACCATGCAAGGTGCCAACTTGCTTGTTGACACCACACACTGTCCATGGTACATAGTGTACAATAATGGTTGTACACTATGTAATCCTATGTAAGCACACCATTGTTTTGGTCTGATATGCTGGTGCTCTAGCGTGACATAATCGCTGAATATAGCACCTTTTTAATAGCTTGTTTAACATATAACAAGACATACCATAACACAATAATAATAATTTAAAGAATAATTGAAGGAATAAATACATAAAATAAGATGAGACAAAATCAAATAAAATAAATTATATTAAAATATATTCAGGTGCAGTTCAACAAACATCACAGGAGTGCCCACCCACCCCAAGCCTCTATCCGCCCCAGCCCCGACGATCACGGCCCCCAGCCCATGAAAACCCAGAATCCAGCATCCCAGAAAACCAGAGCATCATGTTTCAGTAATACTCCCAATTCCCAGAGACCCCGCACCCGGGGCCACCACCAGCCCCAAGCCACAACCGGTGAGGGGGTATTTCAATCACTCCTGTCCGTGTGTCCGTTTGTCTTTATTTCTGTTTATCTCCATCAGCCACAACTCCTACAGTTCTCATCTGATCAAAGTGTATATTTTCAGCACTACGTTTGATTACCAATGAGTATTTTAACTTGTAAGCGTTATTAGCGAATATTAGAGGACAGGAAGCCGTCATGAAATCGTTGTAGTCCTAAGAAAGAGGAGAGCCAGAGCGCCCTGCAGACACAGTATTTCTGACACTGGGAATGGGAATACATTCCCTGAGGTCCATAGATGTCCCTAGATACCAAGAACATGCAAATATTTAGAATAGCGATGTTCGATATTGGCTTTTTTACCGATATCCGATATACCGATATTGTCCAACCCTTAATTTCCGATACCGATATCAACCGATATGCAGTTTTGTTTTATAATTTCAGGTTACTAACATTACATATCTCTTGTCGTGGAATTAACACAATTATTTGACAATACAAGTATGCATTGATGTGTTAATTTAAACATTATCTGTGCATCTCCCCTTTTCTTTATCTCCCTCTGGTTCTCTCTCCCTTTCTCTTTTTCCCTCTGTCTCTCCTTCTCTTTCCCTTATTTATTGTAATTTTCCTTGTATACTATTGCTACTGTAATTTTTTGCAAGTATGCATGTACATAACCTTGTTTTTGTTGCGACGGAACACATTAGAGACAGAACAGACAGTAGAGACAGAACAGACATTAGAGACAGAACAGACATTAGAGACAGAACACATTAGAGACAGAACACATTAGAGACGGAACAGACATTAGAGACAGAACAGACATTAGAGACGGAACACATTGGAGGCAGAACAGACATTAAACGGAGACGTCTCAGTGGTTCCGTGAGTGAGTGAGTGAGTGAGTGAGTGAGTGAGTGAGTGAGTGAGTGAGTGAGTGAGTGAGTGAGTGAGTGAGTGAGTGAGTGATTACTATTAGTAGTAGTAGAGCAGTTAGGAGGTTGAGGTGAAGTCTAGTGATGGGTCTCTTACTCTCTTTCCATGGCAGGAATGACATTATAGCCCTATCCTGATAACACATGTTCATATGCGAGGGCTTGTCTAAAGTAGGGGCAGAACGCACAGCCTCTGGAGAAGGGAGATATTTCTGAATATTGTCATGGTATAGGAGGTGTATATAGCTGACGTTACCCAGACGGGTATGCTTTGCCCGCTCGCGTGGGTGGCGGCGGCATCTCTCAGAGGTCCCGTCTCGTTGAAAATTATACGCACTTTGTTTTCCAGATCATTGTTGATTAAACGGATTGTGATGATTTGATGAAAGCCTATGATTATTACTATTAGTTAGTCAGGTTCAATTTCTCTCTCGATCTCTCTCTCGATTTCTCTCTCTCTCTCTCTCTCTCTCTCTCTCTCTCTCTCTCTCTCTCTCTCTCGCTCTCTCTCTCTCTCTCTCTCTCGCTCTCTCTCTCTCTCTCTCTCTCTCTCTCTCTCTCTATCTCTCTAAATAACTGTATACCAAAAGGCAAGGTCATAAAAAGTTACATTGTTTTGCAGCTCTAAATATAAGCCTTGCATTGTGATGCCGTCTTGCTATGGGCTGTTGTTTCAGTGGCGCTTGTGAGTGATCCCTCTAGGAATGGGTACCCGAGGGACTTCAGCCTTATTATGCTCTTAACACATTCGGGGCCATCCACGTACATATACGTGATTGGGAGCCAGTGCTTGACGGCCAACTCACGTATATATACGTGTTTAACTCGTTATTTCTTTTATTGGCTATTGCCATTCATAATTCATCGAGGCACCTTGTGCATACTGTTCTGAGTGTGTCTGCGATTGCAGACGGTCAATACCGCCCCCTAACGCATTGTGGCAGCAACTGCACTACATTAGAAACGCTGTGGTTTGTTATCTGGGCTGAGCCGTGCGGGCGGGGTTTAAATACTCCGTCGAGGTAACCTGTTTCAACGATACATCTGCAAGGCTGCCCCCCCCCCCCCACCTCAATATGCAATGCTGTTGAATGTGGCAGCCGCTCTGTTTTAAATTCAACTCCTCTGCGTCCCTTTCTTTCTGCATGTGAACTCTCTTCGCTCAAGTGGGAACACCTGGGTGGACTAACCACGTTGATGACCACAGTCGTGACACCGATTAAGCCTGATTGTGACTGTTGGAGTTAGTGAGGCCAGGCGGCCAGCTACTGCAAATCTACCCTGGGTTTGTTGAATCTGCCCCTGCTCAGCCTCCAAACTGTCATAGACAGTGTCAGCATTTACATGGACCCACTAATAATGGTAATAAGAGCCCGATCTGAATACAAATGCCTCATGTAACCACCTCAGTTGGAAGAGACCTGATTGAAATAATTTCCAATCTGGTTGTGAGGGGTGGTGTAACCCATTTGATAATCCGCTCGATAGTCAAATGGTTAAATGGTGCATAGTACTTTTATCCAAAGTGCTTTTCAATTTTGTTCCTCACATTCACCCATTCACTCACACATTCACAGTTTCACACACCGATGGCGGAGGCGACAACCATGCAAGGTACCGACCTGCTCATCGGGAGCAATTAGGGGTTAAGTGTCTTGCTCAAGGACACTTTGAAGCGCTGCCTGGGAGGAGTGGGAATTGAACCAGGAACCTTCTGATTACCAGACGACTGTTCTACCTCCTGAGTCACTGTCGCCCCCTATAGGAGAATATTAGCGCCTAGTAGTCATGTATATATAAAGGTTTAAATAGTTTCTCTCCTAGCTCTTCTTTCTTTACTAAGCAGGATAATATAGGTGGTGAGTGAAAGAGGGGCTAAGGGTAGGCAGGGTCTTTCTGGGCATCATGTCAAAAAGGTAATATTCTGATGACATGCTTTGGGGCGTGTAAACACGGTTCAGTTTATTTAGCGTCCATTTAAACAGTTGATTTGTAAACGGTTGATTTGAATGTCCAATCTGAATGATTTCAATTGGGTTGAGTCAAGTGTCAAGTGTTCCTTTATTAATCCCCTTGGGGAAATGCAGTTGTCATACAGGTACAGGTAGGGTAGTAATAATAATAGAACATAGAACAAAGTGCAAAGTAGTAATGATAATAGTGATAATGGTAGTAGTAGTGAGTGGCAGGATTCAATCAGACAGTAGTAATATGATGATGGTATACATGGTCCAAACCGTAGTAACACACTACACCAGAGTCCATGCAGTGTTTATTATTAACACTTTGATCGCCGGGGTTAAATTCATAATTTACCATCCCTCGCCAGCCCTATTTAACATGGAGAAGTTCCCCTTCTTTGCAGGGCTATAACTTTTTAAATTGTATTGCTAAATTGACATTACTATGGCCCATTCAACGTCCTATATATATTGTTCAGGGTGTAGCAACGTTATACTTTTTCATTCACATATTCATACTAAAATACGGTCTAAAGTATAAGTATGTTTTTATCGTTTTCTGCAGCTTTCTCCAGAACTTGATTTATAGCCCTAAATGCATTATATTGATGATAAAATACAGTTTGGTAGGAATCTGTGCGAGATAAAAAATTTCAACTGGACGTGGTTCTAGGAGTTACTACGTATGATCTGATGTTGACCGGATGGGCGGGGGGTCATTTATAATTCCGTGGGCAACGTTATATCATTCATCTAGTGTGGGTGATATGATCATCAGAGCAGTTTATATGGAACACGTTAAAAAAAAACGCTGAATCTTACCGTAGCTTCCTCATAGCGTTGGGCGATGAGCGTGGAGCAGAGATATTCCTATTATGGGATGTAGAAATACCCGATCCATTTCCAGGTTGTATAATAGTATATACGTCCAAATCATGTTGTTTATCGAGTTATTTGCAACCGATCGACATCCATTGTGTCAAGATGGAGTCCTGCTAATGATAGCGAGTGCCCGGACGAAATATGGGTGAGCACCACTTCATCCGCATCACTTCCTGTTTGGGCGAGCGGCCGATCGGCCACCAGATGGCGCTCTTGAACCGTTGGAGAATTGAGAGGGGCTCACCAGTACATATAATGTCTCCGGGGGAGAAATATGATTTCGATCACAGATTTTTGAAATATTGATATCAAAGACGCTGTCCAGCGTCTTCGGCAGAATAAGCATGGCGGGGAAAGACGCTGAACAGCGTCTCCGGCGATTAAAGTGTTAAGAGTCAGATAGTCCTGGCGGTCAGGTGGCGTAGCGGAGATTGCGCTCGTCACCAATGCAGGAGATGCTGGTTTCGAGCCCAGCTCTCTGCGTTGCCACCAGCTTGGCTGGCCGTTCACACTAATACAATTGGCAGTATTAGGGGGTGGGGAAGCTGGCGGGGGGGAATCTGGCGTTGTGGACGGCGACGCCTACAGGTCAGGTCTCGGCGCTTGCTAAGCGAGGCAGGACTTGGTGGAGATAGCGTGCCCTCCCACGCGTTACACTTCACCAATGAGAGTCCTCGCTGCCAAGTGAAAAGACGTCACTGGCTGTCGGCGCACGTCTCGGAGGAAGCGTGCGATCGACTCGGGACGCCCTTGTACCGACTCGTAGGAGAACATGCATACAGCAGCCAGGTAGGGGAGGGGGAGGAATTGGCACAACGACTAATTGGGACGGGGAAAAAATTAAAAAGAAAAAAAAAAGAGTCGGATAGTCCTAACAGTGTTTCTTATTAACTAGGGATGCACGATAATTATCGGGCCGATATCAGCAATTATGACGTCATCCCGATAAATCCGATAATATTATTGATAGCTCCGATAATATATAATAAATTTTTTGGTTAAACGAAATCTGGTGTGGGTGGATTGGGATGAAGGGCGTTTGTTTTTACTGTAGGCTCCTCCCGTTTTGCCAGTACTGTGGTACGACTGATAGTGTGTGGTTTAGGAAGAGGGAGTTTTTCACAAATCCAGCGCTCCCTTCACACACCACCCCCTACACACTCCTATCTGACTAGCTCAGATGAATTGGAGCAGAGACAGCGAGGCAGGGAGGTCTGGCTGTGAGTGCAGGTGTGTGTGTAGGCCTCTAGCAGTAAGATAAATGGCAGTGTGTGTGTGTGTGCATGCTTCCATGCTCTTCTGGTCTATTTCCCTGATCCAGCTGTACAGCAGATCCTGTATGTCAGGCTACCTGTCTGTAAGAGCACACAGCGCTGCAGCCTGGTTCATCTACTACTGACTGACAGATGAACACACCTCTGATTGCAGGGGAGGGGGAGAGAGTGCGTGTGGGCTCAGTGCTGACCCCTCACAGTGCTGACCCCTCTCAGTGCTGACCCCTCACAGTGCTGACCCCTCTCAGTGCTGACCCCTCTCAGTGCTGACCCCTCACAGTGCTGACCCCTCTCAGTGCTGACCCCTCACAGTGCTGACCCCTCTCAGTGCTGACCCCTCACAGTGCTGACCCCTCACAGTGCTGACCCCTCACAGTGCTGACCCCTCACAGTGCTGACCCCTCTCAGTGCTGACCCCTCACAGTGCTGACCCCTCACAGTGCTGACCCCTCACAGTGCTGACCCCTCACAGTGCTGACCCCTCTCAGTGCTGACTCCTCACAGCGCTGACCCCTCACAGTGCTGACCCCTCTCAGTGCTGACTCCTCACAGCGCTGACCCCTCACAGTGCTGACCCCTCACAGTGCTGACCCCTCTCAGTGCTGACCCCTCTCAGTGCTGACCCCTCTCAGTGCTGACCCCTCACAGTGCTGACCCCTCACAGTGCTGACCCCTCACAGTGCTGACCCCTCACAGTGCTGACCCCTCTCAGTGCTGACCCCTCTCAGTGCTGACCCCTCACAGTGCTGACCCCTCACAGTGCTGACCCCTCACAGCGCTGACCCCTCTCAGTGCCACTGCTGACCCCTCACAGTGCTGACCCCTCTCAGTGCTGACCCCTCACAGCGCTGACCCCTCACCGTGCTGACCCCTCTCAGTGCTGACCCCTCTCAGTGCTGACCCCTCTCAGTGCTGACCCCTCTCAGTGCTGACCCCTCTCAGTGCTGACCCCTCTCAGTGCTGACCCCTCTCAGTGCTCTCAGTAGTCAATTTGTCAACTAGCCTAATCATTATTTTTTTTGTCAATGGTGACTTTTATTTACAGATTATTAATTTTAACATTTCTTTCCATGCGGTATGACTTATTTCCAAGGAAACTGTAAGCATGTAAACACAGGAGGAAATAAAGAGGTTATTCTGCATGCTTCTACTGTATGGTGAGAAACCAGATTCCCCCCCCCCAGCTATATACAGTTTTGCATAACACACCTGACGATTGCATACCCAAAGTAATTTATACTTATAGCACATGCATGAGTCTGGTCTCTTTTGAAGGGAAACATTCTGAACAAAGCTGAGAGCTGAGAGCTGGAAAACATAATGGTTCCATAGCCTGAAGTCTTATCTACAGTACAGGTCCAAAGTTGATTACGATCCCACAGAAAATGAGTGTTTTACGAAGGTTTTTATAATGTGTGTACCGGCGTTAATTCGACATGATTATCCAAAATGGCCGTCCACTTCCATTGATTCCGATGCTCTAGTCTAGTCAAAACAAAGGACTCCCCTGGCTTCTTCTACCCCTTTTTCATTGCAATCAGCCCCCGCATGGGATAGCGCTGGCTCCAGAATTTCATTGGCTACAAAGGTGGTCAATCAATTTATTCCATCAGCGGTGACTGGTCTGTTCAGGACCCGGCCAAACCGGACATGGTAACTTTTCCGAATGGCTTGTCAAATGACGTTCGTCGGATGTTTTGTCTTTGACTAGAAGCACGCAATAGGTTGAGTAGGGTGTCGATCGAAAGGCAGCACATTAAACTTTCCAACAATGTATTGGTTGATCGGCAAAAACGCAGCCCGGAGCCGGCAGACGAGGGCAAAGTGCCGCGATGTGCGCGTGAGTGTGTGACAGCCTGCCGTCGGGCCGGCCGATGCTAACAGGCGCCCCCAAAATTGGCCATTTTAGTTTTCATTTTTGAGGACTGCATACTTAATTGCAAACCAAAATACTATACTTTATACTTATACCACATGCATAGGGATGCCCCCCGAAACCCGGTTCTAAACGGGAACCGGTACTAAATTAGAAAAAAACAGAGTATTGCTATCGGTAGTCTAGGAGCGGATTAGCTACAGAGCTAACAGGGTGTACCATCCATCTGCGACGCAACGGTGGCAGCAACAGTGGACACGGACTAATGTTAACGTTATGGAGTTCATACTACACTACACGTATGAACTCGACATAGCGTTAACGTTACTCCGTTTCCATGAAGTGTTTAATTAGCAGCAATCTGTTGTTGAAAATTTAACGCTAAACAGGAGAAACGGAAATGCGAGGACAGGAAGCCGTCATGAAATCGTTGTAGTCATATTGTAGTCTTTTAGTCTTATTAACTAAAAGATTTTAACAAAATAAAAAGCAGCAGCACTATTGGATAACTGAGTCATGTTCGCTATGTATTTCTTTCTTTAGGGGAGTAGGACATTTGTTTCACAGTTTTAGCATGATGTTTTATAGATGGCTAGGTTAAACACAGGTTTTTGTTTTTAAGAGGGGGGGTTTGATTTGATTTGATTGAAGTTTATTTCAAATATGCAACACAACAAACAAACATCAAGTACAGATATAGCCTTAAGCCGTTCAAATAATAAATGTATAATTTTTTTTTAAATAATAATAATCTAAAATAACCGATAAGAGTATCGATAAAGTACCGAACCGTTAAGCAGTATCGATAAGAGTAGTAGTATCGATACAATCCTAACGATACCCATCCCTACACATGCATGAGCCTGGTCTCTTTTGAAAGATGACATTCTGAAGTTTCTGATACAATAAAGATAATTCACTTTTAGTGTTAATGAAATTGTGTAACATAGGTCTGAACTTGAGTTGTAGAAAAACTTGTTACTCACGTTTTTCTGTAGTAGTTAGTAGTCCAGAAGTAGTATTTCCCCAGAAATTCGTCTGAAGCCTTGTATCATAGCCTGAAGTCTTACGTAGTACATGTCCAAATTTCATAAAGATCTCTTCAGAAATGTGTGATTAGGAGTGATTTTGGTAAACTGTGTACAAAAGAAAAGCTCAGTTTTCTCATAGACTTCAATTCATTCTGCATTTTTTCTCTTCCTGTTTTCGCTTGTAACTTTTCACCTAGATCCCTGATTCGTACATCCACAGGTGGGGGATCAATGGAAAGCCACACTCACTGGCTACAACCCTGTCCAATCATTTTCGAGATCGCCAAATGATTGACGGAACTAGAGCCCCATGAGTCTGGAGTAGTATTTGCACAATACCATGTACTTTGCGCAAGCCTCTTATCGGCATGTAACTCGAGAACCGCTGAACGGATTTTGTCACCTGAAAGGGCTATCGACAGGCAACAAATGGGGCTTTAATTCGATATATATATATTGTATTATAATAAAATATGCACACCCGAGCCACTAGAGGTCGCCAAAGTGCCGGTGGGCAAATCGTCCTCAAGAGGGCCCACTTGCAAGGTAAGAGGTACTACTGTGAAATGTACAACAGTACAACAGACCTGCTACACACAATGCACAGGGACAGCATGGCTAGACAGTAGACCATAGGAGCGACAGTGTGGTATGGTGGTCTCTGAGAGACCCTCCCGATGACAGTCGACATGTCCTTGAGCAAGGCACATCTGTACCAGGCGCTCCATGAATGGCTAATTTTGTGCTAATATGAGTCCTCCTGTGAAATGCCTCCCACATGTTTGATTGATTGATTGATTGAAAAGTTTATTAACAGATTGCAGAATGGGTACAGTACAGTACAGCTCAATACATACAATTGTTAAGAGGATGCAGACCTGAGAAAGACTTTCGTCTTGTTTCCATCAGGGTCCCCCATTTTCAATTCATCATATGACACACATGACATACAGATAGACAGTACTGCTACATCTATACATTTATGACATACCAGATTTTCAAATACAGTACTGTTTGTGATACTAAAAAAATCCAGAAGAAGAGTATATACATTTGACATAGAAACTGTGCATTGGGGGAGGTTGGGTAGGTGGGGTGGGGCTGTACATTGGAGGTGGGGGGGGGGGGGGGGGGGGGGGGGGTTGGGTAGGGGGGGGACACACTGTACATTGGAATACTGACATACATTTGACATAGAAACTGTACATTGGAGGAGGTTGGGTAGGTGGGGTGGGGTGGGGTTGGGTGGGGCTGTACATTGGAATACTGACAAAGCCATGCTTGGTCTTTATTGTACAACTGGGTTAGGACATTTGTAGGGGCCAGTTTTGAATTGCAGTCTCCCGTAGGTGTTTTTTGAGAGTGTTTTTGAAGGTGGGTAGTGATTTACATTCCTTTACAGCTTTGGGTAGGGCGTTCCACATTGTTGTGGCATAATTGCGAAATGTGTTTAGTCCCTTGTTTGAGCCGAATCTGGGTTTTACATGATTTGTGGAGCTGTAAGATAAGATGACATAAGATATTCCTTTATTGATCCCCTTGGGTGTATGTGTGTGTAGAATCCAGTTTCCAGGTCTCGGAAACAGAAGGTAATAGATTGTAAGTCAGCGTGTGGGTTTCTGTGAGACCTGAACCCTGCCTTCAGGTTAGTCAGCAGCACAGGGCAGCATTGTAGGTAGCTGTGCATGATGTTTGTGGATTTCTAGGTTGTGGTGGTCGGACATCGTTAGTCCCATCGTGCCCAGAGAGTCCTCTTCATCGTCCCTATGATAACTATGATGTGCAGGCAGGGAATCTCCTCTAGGTCTCTTCTCTCCTCTCCTCTCCTCTCCTCTCCTCTCCTCTCCTCTCCCTTTTCTCTCTCTTTCACTGTAGAAAAGTAGCTATTGTAGATTATAACATCCATTTCCATCCTTGCCTCACGCAGCTGATGATTTTTTACTTGTCTTCTATTTCTCTTTCCTCTCAGCACAACATTGAGCCCTGTTTCTGTTTCTCTCTACCTCAGGAAATGGATCTTATGATTGAATACTGTGAACACGTTGTAGGTCATAAGCAGCGTCTGCCTGGCTTCCTGCTGTTGCCGAGGTGAACTTGGCACGGCGTCCGGCGCTGTAGCCGTGCTGAGGGAAAGGTGGGGGGTGGAGGGTTGAGGGGGGCAATAACACCGGCTCCTCCCCTCCCTCAGGGCTCATTCCAGCGCTCAAACTGAAATCAATCTCATTCCCTCTCGCTCTCTCACTCTTCCTAGCCCTCCTCCTCTCGCTCAACACCCCAACCCCTCCTCCTCCTCCTCCTCCTCCTCCTCCTCTCCACTCTCTAGTCTTAGGGCCATATTGCAGGGGATCTCATTGCTGTCGCATTGGAAGAAACCCGGCAACCCTGTCTCTCTTCTTCAGCCTGTCCCCCTCACTCTCCCAGTATTGCCCCTGAAGTGCAGCGCGTTGGTCCCAGCGTACCGGTCCCAGCGTACCGCCAGTTATTCGGGATGAAATGACCGTCGGCAGTACTTATGTCGTCCGTGGTTCCTGCCGAGGCTGTAGAGTTCCCACGGGTCACCTGTTAGTTGGCACCCTGTGTGCAGCCCGGCCGTCTGGTCTGTGGATGTTCCTACACTAAACAGTCACAGTGTTGATGCTGTTGTAGCAGAGCTGTCGTGTCGCTCCGTCCCACGGCTGGCGGACCGTGAACGACATCAGGGTTGACACCTTTGGACAGGACTGATAATGGTGGTGATATGAGAAAAAGATAACATGTGGAGTAGATGTTCTTTACGGGCCAGAGTCAAATTTATTTTTTTACCTTTACACAAGTCATATTCACAATTGACTTCCTACGGTTGAACCTTAATTTTAAACTGTTATTTCATACAGTTTAATTTGCATTCTGTTATCAATAATAAACCCATTATTTTTAAATGTACTATAGGTTACTATTATTGCAACACACATAACATATAACGTTACTGTTAGTATAGGTCAGGGTGGTGGGTAGCTAGCTAGCTTAGCTGATGTTACTGTTAGTATAGGTCAGGGTGGTGGGTAGCTAGCTAGCTTAGCTGATGTTACTGTTAGTATAGGTCAGGGTGGTGGGTAGCTAGCTAGCTTAGCTGATGTTACTGTTAGTATAGGTCAGGGTGGTGGGTAGCTAGCTAGCTTAGCTGATGTTACAGTTAGTATAGGTCAGGGTGGTGGGTAGCTAGCTAGCTTAGCTGATGTTACTGTTAGTATAGGTCAGGGTGGTGGGTAGCTAGCTAGCTTAGCTGATGTTACTGTTAGTATAGGTCAGGGTGGTGGGTAGCTAGCTAGCTTAGCTGATGTTACAGTTAGTATAGGTCAGGGTGGTGGGTAGCTAGCTAGCTTAGCTGATGTTACAGTTAGTATAGGTCAGGGTGGTGGGTAGCTAGCTAGCTTAGCTGATGTTACTGTTAGTATAGGTCAGGGTGGTGGGTAGCTAGCTAGCTTAGCTGATGTTACTGTTAGTATAGGTCAGGGTGGTGGGTAGCTAGCTAGCTTAGCTGATGTTACTGTTAGTATAGGTTAGGGTGGTGGGTAGCTAGCTAGCTTAGCTGATGTTACTGTTAGTATAGGTCAGGGTGGTGGGTAGCTAGCTAGCTTAGCTGATGTTACTGTTAGTATAGGTCAGGGTGGTGGGTAGCTAGCTAGCTTAGCTGATGTTACAGTTAGTATAGGTCAGGGTGGTGGGTAGCTAGCTAGCTTAGCTGATGTTACTGTTAGTATAGGTCAGGGTGGTGGGTAGCTAGCTAGCTTAGCTGATGTTACAGTTAGTATAGGTCAGGGTGGTGGGTAGCTACTAGCTTAGCTGATGTTACTGTTAGTATAGGTCAGGGTGGTGGGTAGCTAGCTAGCTTAGCTGATGTTACTGTTAGTATAGGTCAGGGTGGTGGGTAGCTAGCTAGCTTAGCTGATGTTACAGTTAGTATAGGTCAGGGTGGTGGGTAGCTAGCTAGCTTAGCTGATGTTACTGTTAGTATAGGTCAGGGTGGTGGGTAGCTAGCTAGCTTAGCTGATGTTACTGTTAGTATAGGTCAGGGTGGTGGGTAGCTAGCTAGCTAGCTTAGCTGATGTTACTGTTAGTATAGGTCAGGGTGGTGGGTAGCTAGCTAGCTTAGCTGATGTTACTGTTAGTATAGGTCAGGGTGGTGGGTAGCTAGCTAGCTAGCTTAGCTGATGTTACTGTTAGTATAGGTCAGGGTGGTGGGTAGGGGAGCATGTCTATGTTCCCCGGGTCCTATGTTCCCCGCTTGATTGATTGAACATTTTTGACCACCAGCCCTGATTCCAAACTCTAACCTTAACCAACTTCGAAAGAGGGCCTAAGCTTAACCAGTTCGAAACAAGGCGGACATTAATAAGTAATAAAATAAAATAAAATTATAAAATGTTCAATCTATTAATCAATCAAGCGGGGAACATAGGACCCGGGGAACATAGGGATGATCCCGTGGGGAGCTAGCTAGCTAGCTTAGCTTATGTTACTGTTAGTGTAGGTCAGCTGTAAATAAGCTGTTGAAGCCCAGGAGTGTGGCAGGTGTGATCATTGTGTTTTTGTCACGGGTGGCTGTGGCCATGGCATGGTTTGTGCACTACAGGTCGCTGATGTGTCCGTGTGTGCATGGGTTGTGTGTAGTGATGCACGATATATCGGCCGCTGATTTACACATCAGTATCGGTCCCATATCAAGATAGGGCCGATATAATAATCATAATTTTTTTAAATCTTTTTTTATTTATTTATTTTTTGGCCTTAAATAGTTTTAAAATATCAGTCATGTCTGAAAATAAGTTACAAAAGTAAAAATAAAATGCGTTTTGGAAAATAGCTCTTTATTTGATTATCATAAAAAATGTCTATACAGAGATATCGACATCGGTAAATATCGGTATCGGCCAGAACAGCAATATTAATATCGGTTATCGGTATCGGCCACAATTTTCACATCGGTGCATCACTAGTTGTGTGTGGATCTTTTATAGTGCTGGTGAGGGGGGTGGTTTTGTTGTTGTTGTCGTCGGCGGCGGCGGCCGTGGCATGTGCATGTCTGAGATAGACCGGGCTCTGAGTCATTAAGCTGTCGGGAAGCTTCAACAGAAGGCTGCCAGTATTTCCTCCATATTTCACGTCTCTGAACGGGACTGCCCGTTGCCCCCCGCACTCCGCAGCCACCCCACCCACCCCACGATGGCCTGTGTCAATCGTCAACACCCACAAATCAGACTCTCATTCCCTGTTTGTGGCGGGAGAGGGGTGCTGTGTGTGGTATTGCATTCTTGGCCCTCCCACCTCCAAGACACTGTATAACTGCAGTGATTCTCCGCTGCGATTGGTGGGCTGTGGGGATATGCTAATGAGGAACTCTGCGCAAACGGCTCTGGGCAGATTGGATTCTGTAGCCAGTGAGTGAAGGGGTGTGTGTGTGTGTGTCTATCCGTGTGTGAGCCTGTTTGTGTGTGTGTGTGTGTGTGTGTGTGTGTGTGTGTGTGTGTGTGTGTGTGTGTGTGACCCAAGCTGACTTGACGTGAACACAGCTGGCTGATCCACCCTGATGAGGGATTGACTATCCTCCTCCTCTCTCTCTCTCATCATCAATCCCTCGATCCTTCTTTCTCTCCGCCCCCTTTATCCCTTCATCCTGCTCAGGTCGAACTAGAGGGGATGGGAGAGAAGGGGACTCACCCCAATAATCAAATGGCTTTAGTGGATTCGTGCAGGGAAATTATTCTGGTTCTATTACAGCAGTGATAGAGGTGTGACACTCACTCACTCACTCACTCACTCACTCACTCACTCACTCACTCACTCACTCACTCACTCACTCACTCACA
Organism: Notolepis coatsorum; assembly: GCF_963971535.1. Classification (NCBI taxonomy): domain Eukaryota; kingdom Metazoa; phylum Chordata; class Actinopteri; order Aulopiformes; family Paralepididae; genus Notolepis; species Notolepis coatsorum. The sequence goes on along the minus strand of NC_140170.1, from coordinate 164,121,717 downwards.
GAGTTATCATTGCCGTGGCTGATATGATATGCATGGCTATTCAAGGCCCCACAGTCCGTTCTCCTCACACAGAGCTCTGTGTGATTAGCACATCTTACGGGACACGGAGCATAATTATATCACACATCATAACCACCACTGGCCGTGTTTTCATAACCCGCCTGCTCTTTAGCTCTACAGAGTCCATCCCATAATTAGCCGCCTCCTACTTTATGTACCCTGCCTGTTGGTGATGAAGATGGTTATGTGGGAGCAAGGTTAAACTACACATACTGTAGTGCAGGATAGTGGCTGAGAGAGAGAGAGAAGGAGAGGGAGAGTGAGGGAGAGGGTGCGGGAGGGATATGGGGATAGAGGGCGAGAGGGATGGGTGTAGACTGTAGTAGAGAGAGGGGGGGGGAGGGAGAGAGAGAGATAATCTGTCTCATTTGCTTTTGTGTGCGTGTCTGTCGTCTGTCTGTCTGTCTGTCTGTCTGTCTGTCTGTCTGTCTGTCTGTCTGTCTGTCTGTCTGTCTGTGTCATGTGGTGTGATTGATAAGCTAGGTTTTCAGATGTGTCAGACGCTGCTCCTTGTCTGCATAATGTCTTCCTCCCCGCATCTCTGAGAGGAGTGGAAACACAAACACTAAAACTATCCCTCCTCTCCACTAGGGGTGGGGGAAAAAATCGATATGTAGTAGTATCGTGATACTTTGCGTGGCGATACTGTATCGATACAGGGACGCCAAGTATCGATATTTAATTATTCATAAATATAAATAGTGAGTGGGAGGGGTTTTCCCTAATGGCAAATTTGTATATATTTTTTTGTATAAGGAAGTTGCATTGTTCATTTCAATACCTGTAATAGTACAGTAGTCCACGCACACATGTGCATTCAGTTAAGTTGGAATATGACTGTAATACAAACAGTTCAGTTTGTCAGGTACTTGCAACACAGATTACAGTGTTTACATCTGTCTGCTTGAGAAAATACCATGTTCTGCAATAAAAATGATTGAAGTGAGATGAACAGTTGAAAAAAGGTAATAAATCGCAATATATCGCAATATTAATATCGCAATACTCAGCATATCGCAATATATTTAGTATCGCAATACTATCGTATCGTGACTCAAGTATCGTGATAGTATCGTATTGTGAGGCCTCTGGTGATTCCCACCCCTACTCTCCACCCTTCCCTCCTCTCCACCCTTCCCTCTCTCTCTCTCTCTCCATCCTTCCCTCTCTCTCTCTCAACCCTTCCCTCTCTCTCTCCACCCTTCCCTCTCTCTCTCTACCCTTCCCTCCTCTCCACCCTTCCCTCCCTCTCCACCCTTCCCTCCTCTTCACCCTTCCCTCTCTCTCCACCCTTCCCTCGTTTCCACCCTTCCCTCTCTCTCTCTCCACCTTTCCTTCCTCTCCACCTTCCCTCTCTCTCTACTATTCCCTCCTCTTCACTCTTCCTTCTCTCTCTCCACCCTTTCCTCGTTTCCACCCTTCCCTCTCTTTCCACCCTTCCCTCCTCTTCACCCTTCCCTCCTCTTCACCCTTCCCTCTCTCTCTCCACCCTTCCCTCTTCACCCTTCCCTCTCTCTCTCCACCCTTCCCTCCTCTTCACCCTTCCCTCTCTCTCCACCTTTCCCTCCTCTTCACCCTTCCCTCTCTCTCTCCACCCTTCCCTCCTCTTCACCCTTCCCCCTCTCTCTCTCTCTCCACCCTTCCCTCCTCTTCACCCTTCCCTTTCTCTCTCCACCCTTCCCTCTCTCTCTCCACCTTTCCCTCCTCTCCACCTTCCCTCTCTCTCCACCCTTCCCTCCTCTCCACCTTTCCTCTCTCCAACCTTACTCCCTCAGTTTGAAAAGTGCACCATTCATCATTTTCATCAACTCGTCCTAGTATTCCACTTTAGCTTTTGGTGCTTTTTAAGTAACTTTTTTCAAGTAACTAGTGCACGATTCAGATAAATGTAGTGGAGTAAAGAGTAGGATATTTTCTTTTGAAATGTAGTGGATTGAAAGTATAAATGGAAATACTCCAGTGAAGTACGAGTATTTACCCTTTTGATTATGGTGAAATCATTGCCATGCGCTGCACACTTTCTCTGGATTTTGGCATTTTTGCAAATCGGAATTAGAAGCGTTCACTTCCGTAAATACAATGATTGTTCAGGAACTTTTCTTGGTGAAATGAATACAAAAACATATAAGAAAAAGACCAATTCTCCATTTATCTGTGTGTTGCCAAGGCAACGGGCTGTCAAGACGGGGACGTTCATATTAAAGTTTAGAATAGTCTACATGGCACAGGCTATGCCTTGTTGCTGCTGTTAGTACAGAGAGGAGCACAAAGTCTTCTTTTTTCTCGTACTTGCATAACACGATCACAGCGCCGGGAATTCATTGCGGCATGAGCAACGAGATGCCACCACATCGGCACACCATGATAAATCACGTTTATTCGCTATTATCGCGTTTATTTCTCAATGTGCCGCCTTCAGTCCCAACAGAGAGCTAGCCTATGTACGTTCCATGGGTCTCTGGTGTGTCAGGGCTGTAAGATGGGTGTTTATCTCACTACCGAAGTAGATGGTAAACAAGTACCGGAGGAGCCCAAGACCTAAGATTTTATTCACAGCGGGTGGGAACCATACTGTATATTTGATTACCACTAGCCTGCAAGTTATGTGATTCTCAATGTAGGCCATAAGAAATAGCTATTTTCCAGGGGGGGGGGGGTGTGTGTGTGTGTGTACAGCTCATTAGCTGGAACAGGCTGCCGTCTAAACATTTGAAAGGCAGATGGAGACAGACACCCCCTGTGGAGAGGGCTGGAGATGCTGAGGAGAGACCATAGGGGAACCACGACACACACACACACACACACACACACACACACACACACACACACACACACACACACACACACACACACACACACACACACACACACACACACACACACACACACACACACACACACACACACACACACTCATGTTGCTCATTGTAAACAGGCAGACATGAATCCTCAGAGCTATTGTAAGGTTAATTTCTGCTTCTGACTGAAACCGGCAGGAACCCGGGAGGGCGACGGATTCAATGTGGTTTAATGCAAGTGATTTAATAATGATCTCCAACGTGAATAATCGACACGCTACAATACAAAACCTCCTCCTCCTCTCTGGTTACAGGCGGACGGAAGACACAGACAGACACACACCGTAATTATTTATCGTTGTTCTAATGGCAAACTTTTATTGCGATAATTAATTACACCATTCTTTCACCGTCCTTCCTCACACCGAGCAGCGTTCCGCGCCCCTCTGCGACAGATTGACTGCTGTGAGTGGCGCGCTCCCTCGTAAAGAGTGCCTCGGCCCTTACAGGCAGCGAGCTGATGTAAACGCTGTGGTCTGCCGACCCCTGTTTTTAATCACAACCACATGCCTCCTACATTCCTCCCCCTGGGCCCGGACCCCGACCTGGTACTACAGACCCACAGAGCAGCGCGGGGCGAGCTCTTGCAATGTTGTGCCACGGCAGATTCTTGTTTACCTGCAAACGCATGGACGGCTTTTTCCAATGCGAGGAAAAAACGTTTTAAAAATAGGTTTGTGTCACACGCGTATATCCGACAGCATTCTGTGGCTAGTCGTACGCCTACAACCTATCAAGGAGGAGTCCTTTTTTTTTTAATGGGAGTGGGCAGTCAAATCCCCTTTGTAATTTTTCTCTTCTTTTATTTTGGAGGCAATTTGAAGGGTGAGGATTATAAATATACCCCCCCCCCCCCCCCCCCCCCCCTCATATTTTCTTCTTCTTTATGTCACTTTTATAAATAAGCACTGCAAATTAGTTGGAAAAAAGTTTAATAAAATGTCACGGCGTCAGCCTTGTTTATTCACTGGCCATGGAAAACGATGACGAATGCAGCCACAGCGGTATCATGGTTAACGCATCACTACTACATCACTGCACAACATGAATGTTATTCAAAGCTGGTTATTAGTGACACTCTGTACTATATACACCAAATTCAACTTTATAGCCACATTTCCTGTTCAAACTAATTTGGTTGTGGCTGTCCCGATTTTGGTACAAATGTTTTCCCTCTCTGGCAGAGATGTTTTGGAGGCTGTGAGGTACAGGTGTAGAAACGGTATGACCGTGGCGTCAGGGAACCAAACGAGCTGACGTTTGAGTTCTGTAACTGTTCTATATATTCCACTTTCCCGCTTCTCCTTTTAGTCTTTCAAACTTGAAGCTGTGAACCAGATACATCAGACTGCTGTGTTTAATTCCTGATTTGTTTTGCTTCATGCTCTGAAAGCTATTTAAGGAAACGGGAGACATCCTTGTCAATGATGAGGACTCGTACCACTACATTGTTTGTATCTCCCTACAGATTGAGCTCATTCAACTTACTTCCTGTAAGTGTTGTCGAGTTCTACTTCACATCCTCTGCTGGTGTGTCCTTCCAGACAGGAGAGTTCCCTACAGTCGGACCTTGTCCTGAAGTGGAGGTCATTGATGGCATTAATGGCAGGTTTGTTTGAGGTTGCGGCTGATAGCGGTTTAGAGGACGACGTTCTATCAACCACTCAATTAAGGCATGATGGGTATTATGAGTCAAGTCAAGATATTTATTTGTCACGGCATACACGTATACAATGAAATGCGGGTGGTCTTGCCCGCAACGATGTGCAAATAACATATAATAGAATCAACATTGTGCAATAAACAAGTAACATTGTGCAATAAACAAGTAACATGTTAGGGCATATCGGTATATGTACATAAGTTATTTACAGAGCATGGAGGACATACTAGGTCCTTTGGTAGTGTCTTTCTGTACATGCTAATTTATACAATCTCCGGTTATACTATACTATTTTTAAAGTGACCTTTCCTTAGTGGCCATAAGTGTGCGCGTGTGCAGCATGAGTGTGTGCTTGCTCATGTTAAAGTGGCTGCTAGTGTGTGAGCGTGTACAGTGTGTGTGTTGTGTGTGTGCTCATGTGTGCTTGTGTGTGGAGAGTTCAGTGTTCAGGGCTCTGATGGCCTGGGGGAAGAAGCTGAGCCGAAGTCTCTCTGTCCTAGCAGCTGGTGTTCGCAGGCGTCTGCCTGACCTGAGCAGCATGAACAGGCTGTTGTTGGTGTGGTGTGGGTCTTTCATTATTCTGCAGGCTCTGGATTTGCACCTCTTGTTGTATAGAACCTGCAGGGGTGGTAGTGCAATACCCGTGGTACGCTCGGCTGAGCGCACCACTCTCTGTAGGGCTTTCTTGTCCTGTGCCGTGTTGTTTCCATACTAGGCAGTGATGTTTCCAGTCAAGATGCTCTCTACAGCTCCGGAGTAGAAGGACTGGAGTATCTTCCCAGATACTCTGAACTTCCTTAACTGTCTCAGGTGGTAGAGGCGTTGCTTCGCCTTTTTTACGACTGAGTCTATGTGTGTTGTCCATGTCAGATCCTCTGCGATGTGGACCCCCAGGTACTTAAAGCTGCTCACCCTGTCCACGGTAGCCCCGTTAATCCTCAATGGTGTGTGTGTGTCTCCTGCTGTCCTCTCCTATAATCCACGATCAGCTCCTTGGTTTTACCAATGTTCAGGAGCAGGCTGTTGTCCTGGCACCAGCGTTCCAGTACCTCAACCTCCTCCCGGTAGGCCTTCTCGTCGTTGTCCGAGATCAGCCCCACCACCACTGTGTCGTCCGCAAACTTCACTATGGAGTTGGAGCTGAACTTGGCCACACAGTCATGTGTGTATAGTGAGTACAGCAGGGGGCTCAGAACACAGCCCTGGGGGGACCCGATACTCAGGGTGATGGTGTTGGAGGTCTGACCCCCCACCCTGACCGCCTGGGGCCTTTCACTCAGAAAGTCCAGTATCCAGGCGCTCAGAGCGGAGCTCAGACCTAGCTCGATCAGCTTGTCCACCAGTCTGGTGGGGACTATGGTGTTGAACGCTGATCTGTAGTCAATGAACAACAGTCTCACATAGCCCCCCTTCTGACGGTCCAGGTGAGAGAGGGTGCTGTGCAGTACTTGGGAGACCGCATCGTCAGTGGACCTGTTTGGCCTGTATGCAAATTGCATAGGGTCCATATCACTGGGGACAGTGGGGGGAGGGAGGCACACATGTGATCCTTGACCAGCCTCTCGAAACATTTCATGGCCACAGAGGTGAGTGCCACCAGTCTGTAGTCATTGAGACCTGCTGGGGAGGATTTCTTTGGTACCGGGATAATGGTGGACATCTTGAAGCAGGCAGGAACCACTGACTCGTTCAGGGATCGATTAAATATGGGATCGATTAAATATGGTGGTGAACACAGGGGCTCGCTGGTTAGCACAGGACTTAAGTATGCGTCCTGTTATTCCATCTGGGCCAGCCGCCTTTCTGGTGTTCACCTGCATAAATGCTCTTCTCACACTGTGTACCGTCAATGAGAGAGCGTCCCCGCCCCCCCCGCGGATGCCCCCCCCCCCCTCCACAACAGCCGGCGCGCCAGTGACGTCACTAGCCGTTGAGCTAGCAGCGCCACTGTTTGCACCAAACGTGGCGTAGAAGGTGTTGAGCTGGTCCGTGAGGGAGGCGTCGTCGCTCCCCATTGAGGGGGCGCTGACTTTGTAGTCAGTTATCGTCCTCAGTCCCTGCCATAAGCCTCTTGTGTCATTCTGCGCCATTTGTGCCTCCATCTTGTCAGCATACAACGCCACTGCTGTGGTAGACACACTGTGACTTGATGTGGTCTGTGTGTGAGCTCAAGTTCAAGTTTTGTTTTATTTGTTTATTTATTTTTAAAGTAAAAGAGTAAAGACCAAACACTATACATGACATGCTTTATCAGTGTGTGTGTGTCTAAAGCGACAGTGGCTCAGGAGGTAGAGCAGTCGTCTGGTGATCCAGAGGTTCTCGATTCGATTCCCGCTCCTCCCGGGCACCACGTCAAAGTGTCCTTGAGCAAGACACTTAACCCCTAATTGCTCTCGATGAGCAGGTTGGCACCTTGCATGGTCGCCTCTGCCGCCGGTGTGTGAATGTGTGTGTGAATGAGTAAAATGTGAGGAACAAATTGTAAAGCGCTTTGGATAAAAGTGCTATATAAATGCAGCCATTTACCATTTATGTTAAAGGTGAATGTTTAAAGTGATTGTGTGGATGTTGTGTGCAATGAGTGTAGAATGGACGAGTTAGTGGTGCATTGAGTCCACAATCATTGAGCATCCTGATGGCCTGGGGATCGAAGGGGTGTGTGTGTGTGTGTGTGTGTGTGTGTGTGTGTGTGTGTGTGTGTGTGTGTGTGTGTGTGTGTGTGTGTGTGTGTGTGTGTGTGTGTGTGTGTGTGTGTGTGTGTGTGTGTGTGTGTGTGTGTGTGTGTGTGTGTGTGTGTGTGTGTGTGTGTGTGTGTGTGTGTGTGTGTGTGTGTGTGTGTGTGTGTGTGTGTGTGTGTGTGTGTGTGTGTGTGTGTGTGTGTGTGTGTGTGTGTGTGTGTGTGTGTGTGTGTGTGTGTGTGTGTGTGTGTGTGTGTGTGTGTGTGTGTGTGTGTGTGTGTGTGTGTGTGTGTGTGTGTGTGCGCGCGCGCGTGCGTTTGAGTGTGTGTGTGTGGACCAACACTACCTGTGGCTGAGCTGAGGACCTTCTACCCTACTTTCTCAGCTGCTGTCCTCCTCTCTCATTGGTTAACTCCATCTCTCCTGTGTGACGTCTCGCTTGTCTCCCAGGCTTGTCTGACTAGGGCCTGAGGGATGGCTCTCACTAGGCTAGAAGCTCTGCCGGCGTTACCCTCAACCGATTATATACATATATATTAGGGCTGTCAAAGTTACCGCGGTATTAACGCGTTATCGCCCGATTCTATTAACGCCACTATTTTTTTTAACTCACAATTAACTTTTAAGATATATATATATATTTTTTTTATTAGACTTCACTCGGGTGTATTATTGATGCTCTCATTGATACTATGTTTGTTTCTGAAGTGTGTGTCTGAGATATAGAGAGAGAGGGGGGTGAGAGAGATGAGGAAGGGGCAAGAGAGAAAGAGAGCTTGGAGAGTGTGTGTGAGAGAGAGAGGGGGGGGGGTGATTAATCAGCCCTTGTGTGGGTGAATGTAACAAGTTCCTAATGTTTTCTTTCCCCTATTATTTCATGCACACTTTATTCATTGTTTTAAATGATTATTTTCTTAAGTTATTTTGTGCATCACTCTGTTTTGAATTTGATGCAAATTTGCAATGCATGAGGCGGGTCATCCTTTTGTGTTAAATGGCTGCATAAAGCAAGCATTTGTTGACTCATGTTGATAAGAGTATTAAAACTTGGAACTTGAAAAAGATCCATTTAAGGTATGGGGAAAAAATGCGATTAATTGCGAGTTAACTATGGACAATCATGCGATTAATCGAGTTAAATATTTTAATCGATTGACAGCACTAATATATATATAACGGATAGAGCCCCAACCCACCTTTCCACCAGCATACTGTTGAGCCATGCTGTGTTTATTTTACACAGACATAGACTGTGCACTGAAACAACATCAAATCACAAGCCCTTACCGAGATATGGGTATGGAAAATGTTTGAGGCCTTAACAAGAAACAGACACGGCACTAATGTGCCTGTGTGTGTGTGTGTGTGTGTGTACACTCTGTGTGATACTCCAGGAGACAAGCAATGACCCGGAGGCTTTGATCTCATGCACGCTTCTTGGGAATAAGTGGGAGGAACCCTCTTTATTAGCTTTTATGTAGAAAGTGGAAGATTGGACAAGTGACGCAGAGCGAAGGAGACTGGGAGAGAGAGAGAGAGAGAGAAAGACAAGAAAGAGGCGGGAGGCTGACTGGAGAGAGAGGGAGAGAGAGACGGGGGTTATGCTATGTGGTCGGACCTGCTCGGTGTGGACGTGGGTGGTCTGATGATGTCACCACGCTGATCCGTTCGCCTGGGTTTCCCGCCGCTGGCGTCCTCCGTCTAAACTGTGCAGATCTTTTGATCTACCGTCGGATCCCCTCCTGCGAAGGCACTTGGAAGGGACTCTCCAGAAATTCGAAGGCCCACTCTCTTCTACGTCCTAATACGACTGTGTGGGAAAAGCACTTGTACAAACAACAGATGTCAGTCCCGCGCCCCTCCCTCGCACATTTTCAAATAGAAGATTGTTTCACAGAGTAGTGCTTTAACCCCTGGATGCGCCTCAGCAACAAAAGTTGTTCTTTATTCCGTCGAGAGTTGTGTAAGGGACTCTACCTTGAGATGTGTGTTGACGTAAAGATCCCATGTGACACTCCTACTAATTCACCGTTTTGTTGATGGTAGTAGCGATAAGGATCTTCCCATTATCACGGCGTCAGGTGTGTGTGTGTGTGTGTGTGTGTGTGTGTGTGTGTGTGTGTGTGAGAGTGTGTGTCCAAGTTCAAGAGCATTCTCAGCCATGGTAAATGCCTCACACAGTTTCAGTCACACCGGATTTGCTGAGAAGAGGAGGGAATCGCTTGATCTCTTCTCTGCCTCAATTCCCACCATGCCACAAACACACACACACTACAGACAGACTCTGGATAGAAGGAACTCCTCAAGGTAAGATTTAACATTCTCAGCTGGACAGGAACTCCTTAAGAAGTCGTCATTTGTCATCCCTGAACAATTTAAGTGGTTCTTTGCTAGCCTTTGATATGGAGTTGGGGGCGATATGCTCCATATTCAGAACGTCCTATCATCATCGTCAGCCTGTGATATTGCCAATAGCCGATGCTGTCGTCCATATTTCTCCTCTCTCTTCCCCCTCTCCCTTTCTCAGTCTCTCTCTCAGAGCAAACAAACACGGCCAACTTTATGTTATTGTATTTTTACATTATATAGGTTAAATATATGACTAAAGCAGCACAAGCGAGTTATAGGCTGGTTCAAATGAAAGTTTTTAAATTACGGATGTTCTCCTTTGGAATGGGTTGACACACGTGAGGCACATACAGTGAGACTGCTTTTTCCAAACATGAGTTCTCCTGTGGATTGGTACGTCCCTTCGTCAGATGGTTGCATTGTTAATTGTAGTTCAGCAAATATTTGTTTGCGTGATCTGGCTGGATTGTCAAAACTTTACAATCGTAAGAGAGACATTTGGGCTGGAGTAGAGGGAGGGAGAAAGGGAGAGAGAGAGATCTTATCTCACTGAACATATTAGGTTAGATTGTTAAAGGAACACAGCAACTTTTTGGGAAATTAGCTTATTTGCCATCTACCCTGGAGTTAGACAAGCAGATACATACCCTTTTCTTCTCTGTGCATGCAGTAGGCTTAGGGAACAGCCGCACCGTTAGCCTAGCTTAGCGTCATTCACTGGAAGGAGGTGTGCCAGTGTAGCCTAGTTCCCAACAGTCACAAAATACACTCCAAATACAACTCTAAAACGTTCACTGTAAACATGTTGTGACCTGTGTATTTACCATGTGGAGAAAAAAAAAAGAATTGGACATTTTCATTTTCTAAGAAGATATATACTCGGAAGTTCGGAACTAGTTATCTATCATCAAGGTAATGCGCCGGAAGTGTTCAACAGGGAAGAACTGCTGCTCTTCTTTTCTAAGTGCGATCGTTCAATATTTGTTGTCATTATTACCAAACTCATGGCGAGGTAGGAATGTTTCAGAAATCAAGCCCATGCTGTGTTCTCTATGAGAGGTTTATGACCAGGCGTTACACTGTGGTGGAGGTGATTGCCAAGGTGACCTGCTCTGCTCTAAAGGACCTGCTCTGCTCTAGGACCAGCTCTGCTCTAGGACCAGCTCTGCTCTAGGACCTGCTCTGCTCTAGGACCAGCTCTGCTCTAGGACCAGCTCTGCTCTATGACCTGCTATCATCTAGGACCTGCTCTGCTCTAGGACCTGCTCTACTCTAGGACCAGCTCTACTCTAGGACCTGCTCTGCTCTAGGACCTGCTCTACTCTAGGACCAGCTCTACTCTAGGACCTGCTCTGCTCTAGGACCAGCTCTGCTCTAGGACCTGCTCTACTCTAGGACCAGCTCTACTCTAGGACCTGCTCTGCTCTAGGACCTGCTCTGCTCTATGGCCTGTGCAGGTACCTGAGAATTTCCCTCGGGATGATTAAAGTATTTCTATTCTATTCAGGCAGTATGGATTCCCTAGCGGGGGTCAGCAGTGGGGCCATCGCTATACCATAAAATCTTCAGAGACGGTGTGCGTCTGTAACAAATACACCGCGCAATTGATCCTACTACTACACACAGCCCACTCCCATTCCATCTGTGGAGAGACATTAGTGGAGTGGAGGGCGTGGGGGTGTGATGATGGAACCTCGATGGAGGTGTAGTCGTTCTGAGGGTTGATTGGTTGTTGTCTCCTGCTGCCCAATCAGTAACAATTGGTTAGAATTGGTGTGAAGTGATGTTAATGGTCCCCGTTGAAATTCGAAGCACTGCGTGTGTGCGTGTGTGTGTGTGTGTGCGCGGTGTGCTCGCACGTGTATGTATGTATGTATGTGAGTGTGAGTATAATGTGCACTGCAGTAAGTATCCCTGATGCTTGTTTAAGAAGGAGAGAGTGAACAGGAGAGAGGCTGGAGGCAGTGCATTTGATAGGGAGCACATGAATGATTGTGTGTGAGTGTGTAAGTGCAACAAGAAAGAGCAAGATAGATGGAACTTCTACCCCCAATCCCAGAGGGACCCTACCCCCCCCCTCACAGGGCTGTGGTTGCTATGATACCCCCCCTGACCAGGCTGAGCTAGGATGGTTAATGATCTTAAAGGTGTCACAATGTTTAATTGATCGGCCGGGGGGGGGGATGCACGCACACCCCGGCAACTCTATAGAAACATATGCCACCATACAAACAAACATACAAATCAATATCCATCCCTTTCTCTCTCTCTCTCTCTGTATCACTCTATAGATTGTCCTGTGCCTGGTGTAGGAATGACCACAGGGAGGGAGCGTCCTCTCCTCCCTCTGCCGAAATGTAATTAGAGGAGTTGAGAGCGCAAATGTCTTGGCTATTGATCAGAGAGCGGGGCAAATAGCGCCGGTCGGTCCCCCCTGTTTAAATACTAATTAAAGGGCCTCGTTAGGAGAGCTGGGGGGGGGGGCTTGCTTGTAGGGGCAGAGAGAGACACTCGAGCTGCAGTCATCTGTGTCAAAGTGCTGCTCAATGTAGGCAAATTATGCAAATGCAAATGAGTGTGTCAACACCTGGGAAATGACTTAGCGCTAGATCCACAAAGAATGGATTGCACGGAGCAAGTTGCACCCTTACTTACAATTCATTATGAATTGAAAATGGGGGACCCTGATGTAAACCAGACGAAAGTCTTTCTCTGGTCTGCAACCCCTTAACAATTGTGTGTATTGAGCCGTACTGTATTGTACCCATTCTGCAATCTGTTATTCAATCATTCATTCATTCATTCATTCAACAGGAACAAGTTGCAGTAACAAGCTGACGACATGTCATTTGCATAAATTAGGAACAGTAACGGCCAGTGGTGCAGTCGTAATATGGGAACTGGTAACACGCCACGCCACGTGCGCGCACGCGCTCGCGGGTACGTGCATGCGCACAGAACAGATTTTTTCTTTTTTGAAATAGAGAAGCTGAAAAAAGTAGCAGGATGTAGCCTTCAATATATAAAGAAATTATATTGTCAACTGATATGGTTGAAAAACAAACAATGTTTTAAATGTAATAGTAGTTACAATTTCTTTAATTGAATCAACTTAAACTAGGAAAGTAAATACAAACTAAATTAACAATGTAAGTTACATTGTTAATTTAGTTTGTATTTACTTTTAGTTTAAGTTAATTCAATTAAAGAAATTGTTTTACACACAAAAGCAAACTTAAAATAATCAGACAACTTGTGTTTACTTGAAGTTTGTGTGTGCATGACTCCTAGTGCACAGCAAGGGAGGTTTGGTGATGAACCTTGTGGTGCGCTCACACCCACTCGCGCGCGCAGTTATACACACACACACGCACGCACACACACACGCACACACACACACACACACAAGCGCATATACGCAAGTGCAATCTTTCTATCATACACGCTCTTCTTGCTCTCTATTTGTGTGAATGTGCGCACGCGAGAGCAATTGGAAAGCTGGCGCGCAGCACGGCAGACGCTTGATTCAATCATAAGCAGGAATTCCGAGCTACATTAGTATTCACCTCCACTGCTGTCACACAGAATGAAGGGGGAGATGCATTCAGATAGCCAACACCCAGACACCTAGTCTACCTGCGCTTTTTGTTATGTAAAACGGTGGCCGCCGGCCGGGTACTTAGTCACAACGAATGGATACAGCGCATTTTTGTGTGCGCGTACACGCGAGTACACATCCGTGCGCGATCGCGCGTACTTAGTTCTGCCTCAGTGATCTAATAACACGGCGTGTAACCGCGTGTGTGCACGACTGTAACGGCCCTAGTATGCTTCCTTGTGGAACACCACAGCTCACTGGGAGGGGGGGGTAGAGTACCGTTTACCCCCACCATCTGTTCTCTCCCCTCCAGGTAGGATTGCATCCAGCTCACTGATAAACTATCAAAACCAATCGCTTTTAGCTTGTCAATCAGAATGGAGTGATTGACAGTGTCGAAGGCCTTTTGTAGGTGTGTGTGTGTGCGTGTGTGTGTGTGTGCGTGACTGCGTGTGTGTGTGTGTGTGCGCGCGTGTGCATGACGCGTGAGATGACAATTCCTTGAAAGCCTGGAAATAGGAAATCAATAAATCCTGTTTGAGTATAGATGCCTCTTCCTGCTGTTGATCACAATTGGCCAGGGATCAGCTGTATACCTGTGCCAGGGAACAAACTTAACTTTTTGACTTACCAGCCATTTGGCTGGTAGATTTAAAAAACTACCAGCCAGGCAGATTTTTTACCAGCCAAAAATTATAAATTGCTTTTTAGTATATCGCCATGTGTTATTATGTAAGGGATAATGTATGTTATGTGCCACACACATAATGTAAGGGATAATGTGCAGCCCGGCAGGTGTGTCTAATTGCACTGAAACAGTGTGTGTCAGTGGGGCTTGATTGCGAACAGCTGCGCACAGCGGTCATTATTGTTCCACAGAGGTCCGTTATCGAGTAATATGGGACCTCTGACGAGTGCTATTGACCAATCACAAGCAAGCATTTCGGCGAATGTGAAAACGCCATGTAATAATACTATATAATACTCTCATGCTATTTTCAATTAATATCATAAACAACATAAGAAATATTAGCATAATTTTGAGTGGACTGAAGGAATGAGTCAGCGTTAATAATTTTAAATGCAAATAATTTATTGAAACATAGAAGTGGGGTCGGGACACACACACACACACACTGTTTCAACTCACCACCCCCACATCATATTGTAGTCGTCTGTCTTCAAACTTCCACTCCTCTCGAAACTTTTTTATATTTGAATATCAACATTATCTGTCCATCCTCAGTAATCCTCAGTTTACTATAATATACTCCGGTCCTGAGTCCTGACTAGTGACTTCATCGTCTTTCCAAACGCACGCACGCACACACACAGGGAAGGGGAGAGTGCCCCCCCATTTCCCTTTCCCCAGTCCACACTGTCTGCTGTTCTCTATGGCTCTGCGCCTCTGCCTCTGATCAGGATTAGCTTGTTAGCTTACGCTAACGTTGTAGTGATTGTAATGGTACATAAACGTTAATTTCGGGCGATGTGGGCATAAAGGAATGGCGACGGTGCAAAGCATGTAGATGCATTTGACCCGTTGTGAGAAGAAAAAAAACACCACAGACTTATTTCGGGTCGTGTAGGCGCACTGCTGTGTAGCGCTGCTCTGCTTTCAGAAGCACGGACTGGGCGGATATGACTCGCGGAGTTGCTACAGGGTTTTTCAAAATAAGAGTATCATATGAACCGAACGTTGCTAGCTGCCGGAGCCATAGATATTATGACTGGAGCTGCGCTTGGGGCGGAAATGAGACCCGCACAGGATTTTCAAAATAAGAGTATCGATATGAACTACATGCCAGGTGGCGGGCAGACCTCTCATTTTCACTCGCCAAACCTTAAATCTACACGCCATTGGCGCTTGGCGGGTGCTTATTTTGTTCCCTGCCTGTCGCCCATCATCCTTGAATGAATTACTCGCTAGTTATGCCCATGTACTGTATGCATATTGTCATTACGCGATTGGCGCTGAGAAAAACGTCAGTGGCCAATCGGATCGTGCAAGCCGAACGCGGAAGTGAAACTCCGTTGGGGAAAATATACACGCGTCCTGGTGTGCCCTATTAGTATATATAGATTTTCTCATTTATCTCTTGGAAGGAGATCCAGGGAGGGAAGCGGCTTATCATTTGGGGACAGTTGTTGTAATGGGCTGTTTCGTTTGTAGGGTGTTCTCTTTTCACATAGCTTGACCGTCGATCATGTGTGTCCGTGTGTTTTTGAGTTCGTGTTTTTAGGCCACGAAAATGGCTCTGAAGTTTCAGGAAAGCGTTAAGAGACTACACATGGATCTGAATCCTCTCTGTGTGTAATAGAAAATGCATTGTGTGCCGTTTGCAATATCCATCGTGCAAGAACAGAAACCCCCTTAGTCTCCAGTGACCAGAAGAAAATCATATTTCAGACCCCAAGTAATAAGGCTGCGTTCAGCAGCTTGAAAAAGTAATACCTTGGTATTAGATTTAGAGTCTGAGCAGAGCGGAGGTCACAGGGCTGGAATCACACACACACACACACTGAACTGTGTTGCCGTGGACTGAACTGTGTTGCCATGGGCCTTTCGCGTTGCCCTCGGGCAGTGGCACTTGATTGGTCAGTAGCTGGACACTAGGGCTGTCTTAAATACTTAGAAGCTTCATTCGATGGGCATGGGATTCGAATATGAAAAAAAAAATGCGATTATTAATTAAAAAATATATATATGATATTTTTTATTCTTTTTTTTTTAGCACAATCAACTCTGCCTCTCTTTGTTAACTACAACAAGCAATGCTGTTTGTTATTTAAGATTAGGTCGGACTCGGCACTGACAGATTTGTGTTCATTGTGCTGCTTTTATAAAGCCTCAAATGACTGCTTACAATATTATATTTCATGAAAGCAAAGTGTTTTGTTTGTCTAAGATTTAAAAAGGTTTAAACTTTACAGCACTGACAAAGTTGAACAAAGTGCTGTACAAGTCACACAACATAAATTTTCTTTTTAATCTCGAAGCTTCAAATTAAAATCGAATCTCGGCCCAGAAGCTTCGAATTCCAAAAAAAGATTCGAAGGTCAGCCCTACTGGACACCCTCACCAATGAGCACAGCCATGCAGGGTGTAATTCATGTCCATGTTGACGCTCTGCCCTCGTACCCCCTCGGTACCCGTTTGTGACACAATATGGTAAATCGATCCAGACTACATGCCTCTTATCCGGTCAACTGTAAATGTTGTTAGCGTGTAGAGTGAGACGCAGAACCAACCGTCGGAGGAACTTTCACACAAGGCTTCACACAACATGTGAATCTAGAGACATTTTGTCGGTTGCAAGTGCATCTGAGAGACCGGAGGAATCCGTTTGATCTAGTTTGAGGCAAAGCAAGGTGAAGAGGTGGACGGACACGAGCAAAGTAAGACATCATTGCTTTAAAGAAACATTTTGTGAACGCCATGAGGTGCCTCACCTAGACCCCCCCCCCCCCCCAGCGCTCTGATCTTGCCCTCCCCCTCTAATGCATTTGCTAATTCTTTAGTGTACAGATCTCTCTCCCCAAGAGACTGCCATTGCAAATTCAGCCACCCCGGAACGACAACACCATCATTCACCGCAGAGCTGTTAATCTTAAACACAGAAATACACTTTTTCTCAGCACGTTTCCCCCCCCCTCACCACTCGGTCAAGTCTGTATTTATTGTACTCGTGTATCCAAGAGTTGTGTGAGTGGAACTTCTTTATCTAATTTATGGTTGAACCAGGGGCGAGCTGGCAACGAGGCACTTTATAGCCTCATTCATCTCCACTGTACCAGGCTTCCGGAAAAGATCCCGACCGCTTTAACGGTTGTGTCTCTACTCACCGCTAAATCTGACCGCAAAGCCATCAATATACAGGACTGAGAAGTACTGAGGTACATCTGGAGGAGTGGCGTGGTGACGAGGAAGTACACAATTATTTTAGGAGAAGTTGGAAATACCCTGGTAGAATAGTATTCTGGTGAAAGTACAAGTATAAAAGTGTTTGATAGCAAATGTGCTAACGTATCAAAATTAAAACGACATAACTCAACATGACGTTATTGTATTTCAGTTTTTGAGAGCATTCACTCATGATTACTATTCGTCTCCTCATAATGTCATCGGTGGTCTGGTTATATAGCCTCTAATTATAGGCTATATAATTCCTTCCTAATTTTTTTTTTGAAAATATTATTTAGTATAACTCTTATTTAGATACCGTGCAAATGAGTAAAGGTAACATTCCACCTGGTTTGTGATGATGGGGCGTAGGTTTTGGAGCACATTTTAGGAGAAAGTCAGGATGATGCAGTAGATGGAGGAATTTCATGACAAATGATCAGTGATTTCTTGTTTTAAATGGAAAGAAAAGGTTTAGGTCCTAAAAGAGATGGTTTAGAACAGATCCAGCCTTTCCTCCTCAGTAGACTACACTCCCTGGCAGACTGAGGCTGTCACGGGGCGGTGCAGCGGGACCAGACACGGCGCTCTGCTTCAGGAGGCGCAGGAGGCTCCAGGCTGACGTTGAAGCTAATTCAATAGCGTGTCCCCTGCTGCTCCAGCACATAATGAGATCGTAACACAAGGCCTTCGGCCCCTTGATTAAAGCGCCCAATCAAACGGAGGTTGTCTGGAGACGGATTCCTCCGGCGCAGACCGTAATGGAGAACGTTATCGCCGCTGTCGGTGTTATCGGCGCCTTAATTAGCAAACGTTGCCGGTGTCTGCGTTGTCAGACCTCTCTCTGCTCACTTGCAAATAATAGCGTGTGTGCGTGTGATAGTATTGCTAGTGAGTTTAGCGTGCTAATTAAAGAGCCCGTGTTAGCCGGTATAAATTATCGCTAATCTAATCCCTGAATGTGGCATCAAGCCTACACACACAGAATAATACGCTTCAGCGCTAACTGTAAATGGTAAATGGTGCATTTATATAGTTTCATCCAAAGTGCTTTACAGTTTTTGTTCCTCACGTTTACCCATTCACTCACACATTCACACACCGATGGTAGAGGCAACCATGCAAGGTGCCAACCTGCTCATCGGGAGCAGTTAGGGGCGAAGTGTCTTGCTCAAGGACACTTCGACACGCTACCCGGGAGAAGCCGGAATCTAACCGGGAATCAAATCCGGGAACCTTCCGATCACCAAGACTACTGCTCTTCCTCATCCTGAGTCACTGTCACCTCTGACTGTCCACCATGGCCACAGCATGGCTATTGGGAGTGGAATGTTTTCATTAGGGATGGACAAAACTCACCAAATTACTATTCAATAATCACTGGAAACTATTCAAATACTACTCAACCCCCCCCCCCCCCCCCTACAATCCAACAAGCGAGCTAGCTCGCTGTTGTCATTGCTAACATCTAACACTAGTGGACCATTTTGGGAGATTTCCGGGAAAAACACATTGACAACACAAAAACACACTCTCAGACCCAAATGCATTTCCTTTGATTTAATTATACATCAAATGATTTATGTCAAGGATTGCAATGCCTCGCTTGAATGAAGTTAACTTTTCACCTGGATAACGTCAACATTCAGGGTGAATGTAATGTGAGAAATTGGGATTAAAAAAATTTAAAATTAAAAATAAAATTAATTTGGGTCTGAGAGTGTGCTGGTCTGCCGTTCTTCAGCTGGATACTATTGGTTTGTTTTGGCAAAATTATTCTGCTCTGTGTGACAATAAATAAATGAATGATGATATGCAATTTAAAACCAAAACTAAGGCCTCAGTATGAATTTAAGACGTGAACATGGTCATGTTTGTTGAATAAAAAAATTAAACTAAAAAAAAAGAAATTGCAATTCTATATTCTATATTATAGCTATGGAGACAATACTATGGTCATTTGACAGTCACTTTCTTCCTCGAACATGCAAAAAATTGATAATTTTTTCATGTACGTTCGCACGTTATCCCGTGGTGAATATTGTATAGTTTAGGAGTTTTCCGGGCTAATTCCTGAAAAGCTGAGTTATAGGGCGCTATGTGAATTCTGCTATAAGCGTTGGCGTAATCTTGCCTGGACACGCTACTATTTCCAAATCAAATGTATATAATAGGTATTGTTTCATCATGAATCATGAATGCATGAAAGGGGGGGGGGGGGGGGGGGGTCGTTTTTCGATGCTTTGATCGCCAGTAATGGCATTTGTTTTGAACACCACACACACGCTGATCAGCTGGATCGATATGATATCATTGTAGGATCAAGGTGGAATTGACGTCAGATAGTCCTTACCTTTAATCTGGGTTATTCCAAAATGAATATTCCAATTATCTGATCGCGATTTCCAGTATTGATGTCCATCTGGTCCCGGACATAATTTGGCACAACTTATGGATAGAGTGTGCTAGATGCGGTTTGAAGTGGTCGGATGAAGTGATTTACTTGGCTCCGTCTAAATTCTGCGCCCGGAGGGGTTTAGATGTAACACACGGTGAGAAGTAAGGTTTCAAAGGGTGGGCGATACTGCCGCCTAGCAGGATGCGGCCGGTATTACACTTTGGGGATCTCAGAATGATTTCCTATGGGAACACAGAGGTCTGTGAACCTGAAATGAATAAAAATATCAAATAAAAGAAAAAAACTACCAAAACCCGAGAAATCTCGGGTCTGGCGCTCAACCACTGGCGAGTTAACCCAGGATATCTCGGGTCTGGCGCCGAATGAGTTAAGGCTGAGACCACTTATCGATATATCGATAATTATCAATAACTGCGTGAGATCGATAAGTGGCGTCACATATCGATATATTTGCATATGTAAACATTTTATTAAAATAAACTAAAATACTAGGTCTTGTGGCATGTTTTAGTTAAAACATCCCGATTTCATGTAAATTCAGTTGAATTGCAACTCTGCACTGTGCATTCAATATGCAGTGCACTCCTCCATCACATCCAGAGACCACCGACTATAAAATGAGAAGGATCACTGTGGTAGTTTTGAATTGGGAAATCTGTAACACTAAAGATGGTGGCAACAACAAAGAATTGCTGCAAAATAAACATACATTTGTTGTTTAAATAATAACATAATTTTTTTATTATTAATTAATAGTAATACTAATACAAATATCGATAATTTGGTCCCAATTGATCAATTCTTCCAAATGGCATATCGTCTCAGCCTTAACTCATTCAGCGCCACCGCTTAATCCACCAGATGGCGCTAGTGCGCCACCGCTGTAAGTCAATGGGGGGACTGCGAGATTTGCAAGTCCTTAAAATATATCTTAAAGTATAGCTATGGGTCTAATACACCCGTCGATTATCAGTTAGTTGCATCCAGTCAACATGTATCAAACGGATTGTTTTTTCATCTGTACATTTCCGTTTTATAGCCTTTTGAATATGAGTATAACTTTGGGTGCCTCTGAGTAATTCCAGAGAAAGACGGATAATAGCGTTTTAGTGGATTACACTAAACACGTTGTAATTTTTCGCCTGATTATTGTATCTTCCTGAAATCAACGCTAGATTATCATTATTATCCTTCCTCATGCATACATGAAAAGAGCATTGGACCGCGGGGCTCCGCCGCAGCCTCCTCAAACTCAACGGCACACAGCCACACACACACACACAGCCGGGATCGCGGTAGAAAGACATATCAGATCAACGATCAAATTTATATATAGTGTTCTTACCTTGTATCTGATGTAATGCAAAAGAAATAATCCAATTATCTCATTGCCATTTGAAGTACTGGGCGCGGAGGTCCGTGCCACGTTCAACAGGGGGGGCGGGGGCAGCGTTGCAGATGTATCGTTGAAACAGGTTACCTCGCCTGAGTATTTAAACCCCACCCGCACGGCTTGGATCATCCCAGAAAAGAAACTAGACCATTCCCAGTGGAGTGCAATACCAACTGGAAGGCGTAGGCGGCGGTATTTGCCCTTTTGCGAGCTCAGACCCATTCCCAACGATAACGTCAGGCTGGATGGATGAAAATGAATGGATATCGCTAATAAAAGAAATAACGATTAAAACCCGACTATCATCGTGACTGGCGCCGAATGAGTTAAAAAGCATTCATTTTGAACGTTTACATCACTGATCCTTGAAATGTGGGAGCTTAGTGAAACAACGTGGCAAACTCTCTTTCTTCCTCTTTCTTTTCTGTTCACCCAGCTGTTAACAGACTGTTATGCTACCTGGCTAGCTAGCGAGCTGTACCCAGCACTGAGCATGCCGTTCAGCGGTGTAACAGTTCATAGGGGGTCCCTTCTCTCAATACACTACACAGTGTCTGTGCTGGTAAAAACAAGGGGAAATATATTTAACGACCATTCGAAAATCGATGCCCATCCCTATAGTTTTCATTGGCTAAGCCTGGCCGTAACCAAGCTCTGTGAGCCAACGGGGGATTTTCATTGGTGATCCTACTCTGAAATGAGGCTCCAGGGGCCAATGGGTGTGATCCAATTTTCAGTATTGTGCTTTATCGCAGCGTGCTGCCTATATTCTCCATATTACCACATGGCTCCACATTTCAAAGAGCAGATCCACAGTGCGTGTCTACGTCTCTCTGGCTCCTGACGGGGGTGCAGTGAGGCTCCTAACGGGGGTGCAGTGAGGCTCCTAACGGGGGTGCGGTGTGGCTCCTAACGGGGGTGCGGTGAGGCTCCTAACGGGGGTGCGGTGAGGCTCCTAACGGGGGTGCGGTGAGGCTCCTAACGGGGGTGCGGTGTGGCTCCTAACGGGGGTGCAGTGAGGCTCCTAACGGGGGTGCGGTGAGGCTCCTAACGGGGGTGCGGTGAGGCTCCTAACGGGGGTGCAGTGAGGCTCCTAACGGGGGTGCAGTGAGGCTCCTAACGGGGGTGTGGTGAGGCTCCTAACGGGGGTGCAGTGAGGCTCCAAACGGGGGTGCAGTGAGGCTCCTAACGGGGGTGCGGTGAGGCTCCTAACGGGGGTGCAGTGAGGCTCCAAACGGGGGTGCAGTGAGGCTCCTAACGGGGGTGCAGTGAGGCTCCAAACGGGGGTGCGGTGAGGCTCCTAACGGGGGTGCGGTGAGGCTCCTAACGGGGGTGCGGTGAGGCTCCTAACGGGGGTGCGGTGAGGCTCCTAACGGGGGTGCAGTGAGGCTCCTAACGGGGGTGCAGTGAGGCTCCTAACGGGGGTGCAGTGAGGCTCCTAACGGGGGTGCAGTGAGGCTCCTAACGGGGGGTGCAGTGAGGCTCCTAACGGGGGTGCAGTGAGGCTCCTAACGGGGGTGCAGTGAGGCTCCTAACGGGGGTGCGGTGAGGCTCCTAACGGGGGTGCAGTGAGGCTCCTAACGGGGGTGCAGTGAGGCTCCTAACGGGGGTGTGGTGAGGCTCCTGCTCCACTGCGCTCCACCTGCTCCAGTGCAGCTCATTGCTCAACCGTTGTCTACACTTGTTCTAAGCAATTTCAGGCTGACAGGGTGATAAGGACTAATGCCGATACGGTCATATATCTACTGTACATTCCAATGACGATGTGGTTCTCTCTCTCTCTCTCTCTCTCTCTCTCTCTCGCTCTCGCTCTCGCTCTCGCTCTCGCTCTCTCTCTCTCTCTCTCTCTCTCTCCCCTCCCCCCTCCATCTTTCTCTCTATATCCCTCCCCTCCTCCATCTATATATATCCCTCCCCTCCATCTCTCTTCTATCTCCCTCCCCTCCTCCATCTCTCTCTCTTCTCTCTCCCTGCCCTCCTCCATCTCTCTCCTCTCTCTCTCTCTCTCTCTCTCTCTCTCTCTCTCTCTCTCTCTCTCTCTCTCTCTCTCTCTCTCTCTCTCTCTCTCTCTCCCCTCCTCCATCTTTCTCTCTATATCCCTCCCCTCCTCCATCTATATTAGTGGTCTGCAAGGGCCTTGAAATTAAGCCCGTGCCCAGCCCGAGCCCATGACGTTCAGGCCCTGCCCGACAATAAGCCTGACTGTAATGCAACATTTGAAGCCCTAGCCCGAATGAAAACCAGATATTTTTTTTAGACTTACATTTAAAATTGTTTTATTTGTTTTAAATATTGGAAACACGGTTTTATATGAACTTAATAAATAAACAAAAACGAAAATGTCCAATAGGTCTGCTTAAATAACAGATAGGCGCATATCGCGCTGAAAACTAACAAGCATTATATTATAGCCAAATATAAATTTTTGTTTTTGTTTTAGATATTCGAAACACTGTTTATATATTAACTTAATAAATAAACAAAAACGAAAATGTCCAATAGGTCTACCTAAAAAACGCATATCACGCTGAAATAAGGCTGGGCGATTTTTTTTTTTTTTTGTGTGACCTGCAACAGGGCAGTTTTAAAACCAGAGACAGTGGACAGACTTGTCTTTCTTGCCTGCAACTTAAAGTAATGGCTTTGCTTGTCCAAATGACAATACTGACCAAATTGAGATTTATTTTTCTCTTGTCCATTTATTTTGTTTGCTTTCTAATTTAAAATACAGTTTGAAACCGTCTGTACACAGTAGGCGAGCCCGAATAATTTATTTAAAAACAAAGCCCTACCCAACTCGAACCCGTCAGGTCGGGTAGGGCCCCGTCGGGCTCGGGCAGGGATGCAGTGCACTAATCTGTATCCCTCCCCTCCATCTCTCTTCTCTCTCCCTCCCCTCCTCCATCTCTCTCTCTTCTCTCTCCCTGCCCTCCATCTCTCTCTCTCTCTCTCTCTCTCTCTCTCTCTCTCTCGATCTCTCTCTCCTCTCTCTCTCTCTCTCTCTCTCTCTCTCTCTAAGGAAGTTCCAAGTCAGTCAGAAGATCCTTAGGAACTTCTACTCATGTACAATAGAGAGCATCCTGACCGGCAACATCACCTCCTGGTTTGGGAATAGCACTGCACAAGACCGTAGCAGACTACAAAGAGTGACACGTTCAGCCGAACGCACAATTAGAGGGGGGCTTCCCACCCTCCAGAACATTTACAACAAGCGGTGCAAGGGGAAGGCTAAGAGAATTATTAAGGACTCGAGCCACCCGAACAACTGCCTCTTTGAACTGCTGCCGTCAGGCAAGCGATACCGGAGTCTTATGGCGAGCACAGAAAGACTCAGAAGGAGCTTCTATCCCCAGGCCATCAGGCTGCTAAACGAACAATAATCGCTAAACGAACAATAATCACTATGCAACAACCATCAAATGCACACAGCACACACACCCACACGCACACACTCACTCAAACAAACAACACACTGCAGCACCCACTCTCCACACTTTAGATCACACAAACACACTTACACTTTATATTTATTGATAAAGGATTTGCACTACAACTCGTACACCTACTGTGAATTGTACCTAAACTGCACCTCGTCCATTTATGCCTTGCACTATATAGTATTGTATATTAGTACACTGCACAGTATTGTATATTGTATGGTAACTACGTCTACGAACATTGTACATATGTCTAAACTGAACACTGTGACCTCTTTTTTTACTTCTAATTTTTACTATGTTTTTATTTCATACTTATCTTGTCATGCACAGTCTCTGGAGCGCAACAGTAAGAAGCATTTTGTACAAAAGTATTCTGTACTTCTGTATGACAACTATTAAAGAAACTTGAAACTTGAACTTGAAGCGGCTCTGCTGGGGGTCTTATCTGCGAGAGCAGCACCAGTCATGGTTGAGATCAGTTAGATTTGTCATTTGTTCAGGTTCAAATGATCCTTTTCTTTCTTTGTGTCTCTCCTCACTTGACTCTGCATTGCTCGGACCACCCAGGCTCTCTTTCAGCCCGTCCTGCTGCCCTGTCTCTCTCTCTCGCTCTCTCTCTCTCTCGCTCTCGTTCTCTCTCTCTCGTTCTCTCTCTCTCGTTCTCTCTATCTTCTCTACCCATCTCTCCCTCTCTCTCTCTCTCTCTCTCTCTCTCTCTCTCTCTCTCTCTCTCTCTCCTCACAGCATGTCGTCCGTCTGGCTCTGCAGCACAGCAGCTCCAATTTTACAGTAAATCTGCATTAGCCATTGATTTCTACGCTGCGCATCTCTGGGTCACATCATAATTTTTCAGTTTTCTGATGACCTTTTTACCCCAGCGAGCCCCCGCGCCCCCCTCCACCTCCCTCGACTACATTGTTAGCATTGATCTGTTCCATCTGCTCACTGAGTAGTGCTGATGGCCTCACAGGGCTGGTGCTGACTGATGACTTGACATTAAGGCCTACATGCTATTGTTCCTTTGGTCTGAAACTCTGATGAACGCCTCCTAAGAGGACGTGAGCCTTTATTCTGAAAGCTGTGAATAGAGGTTGGGCGGAGCCTCGGAGGGGATTAGGAATGGACTATACCTTTATTCTGAAAGCTGTGAATAGAGGTTGGGCGGAGCCTCGGAGGAGAGTAGGCATGGACTGTACTGTACCTTTATTCTGAAAGCTGTGAATAGAGGCTGGGTGGAGCCTCTGAGGGGAGTAGGCATGGACTGTACTGTACCTTTATTCTGAAAGCTGTGAATAGAGGTTGGGCGGAGGCTCTGAGGGGAGTAGGCATGGACTGTACTGTACCTTTATTCTGAAAGCTGTGAATAGAGGTTGGGCGGAGGCTCGGAGGGGAGTAGGCATGGACTGTACTGTACCTTTATTCTGAAAGCTGTGAATAGAGGTTGGGCGGAGGCTCTGAGGGGAGTAGGCATGGACTGTACTGTATAGGGATGCCCCGATCACGTTTTTTGCCACCGATACCGATCGTCTTGAGCCATATCGGCCGATACCGATCCGATATCGATAGTTTTTGTTATAAATATATATATCTTTTTTTAATATATATATAATTTTTTTTTATTTATTTTTTTATAAAAAAAATATATTATATAATCATACTTGTAGTTGTATTATCTGCGAGACATCGCCACCACGCAACAAGTCAAAATGCTTGCTATCTGCAAACAGCTCCACTGTCTGTGTGTACTCGAGTAGCCTCCAGCTACAGCCAGGATTCTCCGGCGCTGCAGTTGGACCCTATTGGTATAAATCACATTCAACATGCCCTCAGCTCGAATACGCATCGAATCAATGTTATAAGACATTGATATCAGGAGCTATCTGTAGCTACTGCTAGCCGGCTAGATAACGTTAAGACAACGCCTCAGTGAACTATTTAGTTTAGAGCTAACGTGAGCTAACGTGAGCTACCGAGTCAACGGAGGTAACTTATCATGCACTCGACTATTGCTGGAGCATTTGTTGATATCAGCAGCTATCAGTAGCTAGCCAACTAGATAACGTTAGACAATGCCTCATGTATTAACTAAAAGTGAATAGTTGACTGGGTCATTTAATTTAAACAGTAACGGTAGCTAACATTAGCTCACAGAGGTTCCATGCACTAGAGCAGACTATTGCCCGAGCTTGTTTACACGGGTATGGGAGGGGCAGGAGGAGGAGGAGGCGCGGCAGTTTGCAGGTCCTGTGTGTCTGAGACTGAAGTCAGCGAGTGAGATCTCCGCTAAGAATTGGATCATGTTTTTCGATCGGTTTTCACGATCGGCGAAAATAAAGCATTATCGGAATTCACCGATCTCATATTTATACTGAATATCGGCCGATACCGATCGCTGGCCGATCGATCGGGGCATCCCTAGTACTGTACCTTTATTCTGAAAGCTGTGAATAGAGGCTGGGCGGAGGCTCTGAGGGGAGTAGGCATGGACTGTACTGTACCTTTATTCTGAAAGCTGTGAATAGAGGCTGGGCGGAGGCTCTGAGGGGAGTAGGCATGGACTGTACTGTACCTTTATTCTGAAAGCTGTGAATAGAGGCTGGGCGGAGGCTCTGAGGGGAGTATAAAGTAGGCATGGACTGTACCGAGAGGATTTCTTTCATTTATTGAAAGGTTGAATGTGGACATGAAATGGCAAATGATGGAAAGTTGATAATCACTATGAATTTAAATGAGTCAACATTTTTAATCATTCAATCTGTTAATGAATGTTTATCTATAGTAAATGTATAGACATAATACCTGTGTGAACTATGATGAGATTTGAATTTCATACATTAAATTGGTGTTGACTGAACCCAGTTCCATCACATTTGTATCCCTGTTACACTTGGTATAGAAAACAAATCAAATGTAAGCTAATTGTGGTCGAAATGTATGATTTTATGATGCATCAAATGGGATTGTTGGATTGATCATTATATCCTCGCTGCCGGCTATTGTTCCATAGGACTGATTCAAATCGTCTTTCAGGACAGATTCAAACTCGGAGGACCTTAGGCTTCATTCTCCAAGCTCTTAAATCGGGGCAGAGACTGGACTATGTATATCTTTTTTGAAAAGAGAGCTTGGTTCCATGGGTATGCATGGCAATATATACACACTCAAACCATGAACACATGGCATGACCTTCGGTTGTATACGTTACATGCATTTGAATCCTTTCACTTCCTTGATTAACAGCAGTCGAATGGAATTCTGGAATTAGAACATCGTGTTTTTTTTTTTTTTTTTTTTTTTTGCACAGTATATATTTAAAGGGATTCATGGGGAGACTCTTTCTCAACGTGTGTGTGTGTGTGTGTGTGTGTGTGTGTGTGTGTGTGTGTGTGTGTGTGTGTGTGTGTGTGTGTGTGTGTGTGTGTGTGTGTGTGTGTGTGTGTGTGTGTGTGTGTGTGTGTGTGTGTGTGTGTGTGTGTGTGTGTGTGTGTGTGTGTGTGTGTGTGTGTGTGTGTGTGTGTGTGTGTGTGTGTGTGTGTGTGTGTGTGTGTGTGTGTGTGTGTGTGTGTGTGTGTGTGCGCGCGTGCGTGCGTGAGAACGCATGGAGATTTCACCAGTAGCTCGATTGCACTTGTTTTAACGAGTGCATTTGGAGCTCCTTCAGCGCGCGGTGGAAAGTTCTTGTTAAGCAAGGATCTCTGGCTGCAGCCCCCTGACTTTTTAACGTCCCGGATATAATCGTATTTTTAACTGTCAGCATCTGGACCATTTTATGGCACACTTTTATATTAAACCAGTATTCCGCTCTGCCTCCATTTAGCATTTTAAGTGCCCCGATGCAGTGTACGTGGGGAACGGGGGGGGGGGGGGGGGGGGGGCATTAACAATGGTTCCTTTTGCCAAAGTTTCAGAGAGGTTCCCTGCATCTGTTCTGGATATAAACGTCAGGCATTCGCTGGTCTTTATTACAATCCTTGACCCCGCCTCTCCAAAACATCCTGGAGATGTGAAAGTGACATCATGTAGGCGTGCCAAGCGGGGTCATGACCGGTGAGTCATCCTTTACCTATGTCACAGTGGCCAAGTCACATGATGACTCTGGCAGTTGAATCAGGAAGAATAAGAATGAACCATAGTGGCTACTGTATATAAACAGTCCAGTCAAGGTGTGCTTTAGACTAGAGGAAGGAGTTGCTCTATGAGCTACACCTGTTTATAATGACTGTAGCAACCTGTCTTAACTGCATAAAAATACAAGTTCAGTTTGAAACCAGTTGCTCTGTGTCTGTGGGCTGTATGACTGTGTGGGTTAACGTGCAGATCCAGGTTCAGTTTGAAACCAGTTGCTCTGTGGGCTGTTTCACTGTGTGGGTTAGCATACAGATCCAGGTTCAGTTTGTTGTATTAATTATGTGAGTCCTAATCACAGCCAATGGTTGTAGTCTGTTCACACCCTGCCACTTACTGAGTGAAACAATACATCTGAGGGTGCAGGAAACACTCTCACTTTAGATACTTTCTTTGAAGCCACAGATCATATTTCACACATAAAGAAAAATCCAATATTAACGTGATATGATTTTAGGACATCTTATGGGTAGAGGAAGAGCGTACACATGATGATCAAACAATTGTAGATCCGTATCCGCTTCCATTCATTTGTGCTAGGCTAGCTTGCAGCCGGATAGCTTTCTACTGAACGCGAGGAGACTGGCATCTATCTTCTCGTCTGACTCTGGCGAAGACGGTCGGTGCATTTGACATAATGTTGTGATGTCGCTTTAAGCCTTTTACCTGCCTCTGCTTCTCTTGATCCCGTCACACAAGGGCTTAACCATGTGAGGCCCAAATTAAATTGACATTAGCAACTTCAGAAGCCAGAATGTGGGACCTATAAACACATTTACTATCCAGCATTGTGAGGCTGAACAACAGGACCCATCTCCTACCCTCTCCTCTCTTCTCCTCTCCTCACCCTCCTCCAACCACTCACACACCACCCGCTCCTCCTCCTACTTCATTTTTGGGGCGGCCGAGTGGCGCAGTGGGCAAGGTGCTCGCCACTAACGTAGGATACGCTGGGTTCGAGCCCAGCTCTCGGCGTTGCTACCGGCTTGGCTGGTCGTTCATACTAATACAATTGGCAGTGTTAGGGGTGGGAAAGCCGGTGGGTGGGGATTGGACGTTGTGGACAGCGACTCCTACAGGTCGGTTGGTGCGCCTGTACAGCAGAATCAGGAAGTATCGGGGGCAGCGTGAGCCTCCCACGCGTTACTCCTCGCCACTGAGAGATTGCGCTGTCTGGTGAAAAGATGCGACAGCTGCCTCCTCGTGTACCGGAGGGGACACGTGATGCAAGGCTTGGTCCTCACTGCAGCCGACCAGTGGGAGGCATAGTCTAGCAACGTTCGAGACAGGGGAGGGGAGAATTGAAGGGAGAATTGGCGAGGCGAAATTGGGATGGGAGAAAAATAGAAAATAAGGATAAAAAGTGGATAAAAAAATAACTTCATTTTCACTGCATCCGTTCGAGTAGTTTGTCCACATGACATGTCCTGAAGTGTGTTCTGGGGGGGGGGGGGGGGGGGGGGGTGGTGAGGAGGGACCACTGGGGCTGGTGTCTAGCTCTTAACACTCTGCCAATCACCCCAACCCCCTGCCACTTGTCGATTAATTTATCAAACTCACACTGTTGCCGTTAAGCACTTCTACCCCAAATAGCCAGCGGTAGAATGACTCGCCCGCGCCGTCCCCCGGCATTTCACAAGGTCAGAGACGTCCGTGGCCAAAACGACCTTCAGCAGCCGAATGGGCTTTTAATGGCACTAAGTGGGACGGCTTTATGAAGGAGGCTGTGGAGGCTAAACACTGAGCAATTAGACATGGGATGTTGTTGCAGCTCTGAGTCGAGAGCTAACTTCATTTGTCATGAATTTGATTACAGATGGTTGTGTTGTTGTGGGTGGGACTGAGGGGACACAGGGATAATTGTAATGATTTGTTTTTACAGGAAACTGAGTTAGTGTAATCTTTCATGTGCTTATCACACACACACACACACACACACACACACACACACACACACACACACACACACATACACATACACATACACATACACATACACATACACATACACATACACACACACACAAACACACACACATGCATACAGTATACTACACACACACACACATGCACACACACACACCACACACACATACGTACACACACACACCCAATGTGCCAGAAGTCCCACCCTGATGTTCCATCAGAAAGCTCTCTGTTCTCTGACCTCTGTAGGGAAACGACTCATGGAAACTTCCCTTATAAGAAGCCAAGGAGACCTATCCCGCCAGGCTGCTCTTTCATTTAACCCTTCACAGCTCATACACGTCCTAGGCAAACCACAAGTTATATAAGGTGAATGTAATGGACCACTGAGCTCATTGAACTGGAGTGCAGTTGAAATGTGTATTGGTATTTGTATTGGTAGTGTATATATTGAAATTCTTTATTGGGAAAACCACATTGAGTTACAGTATCTCGTTTTCGAGAGGGTCCCACATTTTGTGCAGACTTTTGTCTTAGACGATAAGTGCAAGAAAAAGGGACCATCGACTGTTTCAGATAGACAGGATAGTCATAATGGATACATTTGAATATCAATTGCAGCCAATGTCTCTGTCTTCTTAAAGCAGGAGAAGGCCAGTCTAAGGTTTGATACAGAGTGCAATGGTGCGTTTTGAACGGACAGTCAAGAACAAATCTGCATAGTCTATTGTAAGCCACATTTAGAGGTGATAAATGGGTTTTGGAGGCAGCTTGATAGACAACATCAGCATAGTCCATAATAAGCAAAATAAGTTGTTGTGCAAGTTTCTTTCTAGCAGTGAAGGAAAAACAATGTCTAGCACTATAAAGGACTTCAATGCTGCGATTCATTTGAATAACAATAGAGGTAATATGGAAATTGAATGAGAGTTCGGGGTCAAGCCATACTCCCAAATACTTGATGCGTTCAGCTTTTTGCAGAGGTGTATTATTGGCACATAAAATAACGCATGCCTTAGATTCAGTAGCCTTCAGTTTTTTTCGAATAACAAAAATCATAAAGTGCGATTTGGTTTTGTTTAGTATTAGTTTGTTCTCAGCAAGCCATTTCTGTAGTGTCTCAAAGTCAGATTGTAAGGTGTATAGTATTTGTGTAGTATTTGTATTGGTAGTGTATAGTATTCGTAGTGTATAGTATTTGTATTGGTAGTGTATAGTATTTGTATTGGTAGTGTATAGTATTTGTGTAGCATTTGTATTGGTAGTGTATAGTATTTGTGTAGTATTTGTATTGGTAGTGTATATCGAATGTGTATAGTATTTGGCTACACTGTTTGGCTTAGTTACTTTTATTTTCCCTTGACTACTATATACTTTACTTGGTACTATACTATTCTGTAGTTAATGATAGGACGTACAGATTATGAAAGCCCCAGAGATTGTTTTAGTATAATGTGACAAAAAACCCAAATCGTAAATGTCAACATCTGTTCCTATTACCATGTTGTGGTCTCGGAGGCATCAGTAGTGAATACGTGAAGCTTCATTCTTGATGAGAACTATGCTATGGATTAAAAGTGCTCATGACTAAACATTCTCTTCTGAGAAGAACAGATTTTCAAAACAAATTATTTATTATTT
Source organism: Notolepis coatsorum (assembly GCF_963971535.1). Taxonomy (NCBI): domain Eukaryota; kingdom Metazoa; phylum Chordata; class Actinopteri; order Aulopiformes; family Paralepididae; genus Notolepis; species Notolepis coatsorum. The sequence continues at coordinate 164,089,663 of NC_140170.1, read as the reverse complement.
CTATAAGCTATTCCTTGTGCTGATGTAGATAATTTTTGGAGCGACTGAAAACAAACTGTTAACAACGTTACGTTTGATTTAACATACCCGTTAAACTATAAACGAGTGGATAGATAACTTATACTGGTTGTTAGGGATGCTCGATATTGGCTTTTTTACCGATACCGATATTCCGATATTGTCCAACTCTTAATTTCCGATACCGATATCAACCGATACCGATATATGCAGGGTTTCCCACCCCAAAAAACGGAATAATTTCAGGTAACTAATAATTTCACTGGATATATATATAACAAATATTGTTATTGTTTTTTTCTTTTTTTAAACTGATACCGATATTTTCCGATATCACATTTTACTGCCGATATCGGCCGATAATATCGGTCGGCCGATAATATCGGACATCCCTACTGATTGTGGACTTCGTCACATGGTGCGATTAAAAACCACCTGCAGCTAAATGTGGTGAAGACCAGGGAACTGGTGGTGGAGCTGGGGAGGAGGAGGAGTGCACCTGTGACCCCCGTTTCCATCAGGGGAGTCTGGTTGACGTGTACAAATATCTCTGTGTGCACATCGACAACAAATTGAACGGGTCAAAACACGCAGAGGCACTGTACAAGAAGGGCCAGAGCCGACTCTACTTCCTCAGAAGGCTGAGATCCTTCAATGTCTGTACAATGATGTTGAGGATGTTCTATGAGTCGGTGGTGGCGGGCGCCTTCTTGTAAGCTGTGACCTGCTGGGGCAGCGGACTGAGAGCAGGGGACACAAACAGGCTGGATGAGCTGGTCAGGAAGGCCAGTAGCGTGGTTGGGGTGGAGCTGGACTCCCTAGCGAGGGTGGCGGAGAGGAGGAGCCTTGCTATGCTCCAGGCCATCAGGGAAAACCCCTCCCACCCACTATACACAGACTTGGCTGACAGGAGGAGCATGTTCAGTGCTAGGCTCACACTACCTAAATGCAGCACTGAACGGCACAGGAAGTCCTTCATTCCAACAGCCATCAGACTATACAATGCATCACTGTGCGCGTCACTGCATCACTGAGCACATAGTGACAGTTACCATCTTCCTGGACTCTTAGTTTTGAAACAGCACTGTGCAATATTACACCTACTGTAGACCTCAGTATATTTTTACTGTATTTATTTAATGTATATTTTATTCCATTTTTATTCTATTTTATTCTACTCTTATCTTAGGCAATTTGATTTGATTTGTTTTGTTATTCTTATTCGTGACCTGTTCTGTCTAAATGTTTAAATGTTGAGCGATTTGCAGTGTCAAATTTCCCTCTGGATAATAAAAGTATTTCTATTCTATCTATTCTATAGAGGAGTCTAATGCAAGCGGGAGTCGGAAAAAGTCATCAGCACCTCGGACAGTTCCAGTTCAATTGGTTGACTTGGTGAAGGATTAATTACGGCTTTTCTCCAGCACGTCCAGCTCATCTTTCGTTGGATTGGCACTAGGCTTGGGCGGTATCCTTATTTTCAAACCGGCAAACCTTTATATTATAATACCCCGGTGCACGGTATTTGACGGTATGACTTTCATTTTCATCAGCGGGGAGGGGGGGGGGGTTACGTGTTACCAAGTAAACAAATCATCGTCAGCTCTCAGAATGGTAGTCCCGCACCGGTAGAAGCCCGCACCGTTTTAGCGTTAGCATCTAGCCTATAGCCATGGCAGACTATTTGATTCCTTAAGGGCTAGAAATTGCCTGGGTTTTGGTCATATGCTCCCGAAATGCTCCCGTTGTTTGGCTACTTCTATGTGCAGTGAAAACTACTCGAATGCTTTATAACCTAGTCATGGATTTAGTTCAGGGTAATCTAAGATTAGCCGCAGAGCTAACGCTACTTAACGTGAGCTAACGCTAGTTATTCAAGCTCAGTAGCTCACAGAGAGAGATAAACAGCTGACAGCGGATAGTACAGGACGGTACAAAATAAATACAATAAAAAGGCGGGTGGGGGCTGTTGTGTAAACCTTGTACTCTTTAGTTCACATATAATAAGAGACGGATTGCTCCACAACAACACTGCTCTCGTCACAACGCTTTACGGTATTTTCACAGCACTGTCGCAACATTACCGTAAAACGTGAACACCGCTCCACTAGAGCCGTCTCGCCCTCTGCTGGCGCGTGTGTGCACTACACTCAGTGTGTGCACTACACTCAAAACTCTGTTTCACTGTTATAGAAACTGAAGCGCATCTGTGATTTTGACGGTGACGGACGGTATTGAAAATCAATACCGTAGGTATTTCTAAATACCCTGGTATACCTTAATACCGTCATACCGCCCAAGCCTAATTGGCACGTCTAATAATGCTGTTTTTATGAATACCGTTAGATGTAGGCCCGCCCTCTATATCTTTCCACTCGTTTATAGTTAACGGGTGTGTTAAATTAGACTAATACGTCATTCGTTTGCGTTGCCAAGCTGGTTGATAGCCTACTCCTTTTGAAATTCCATAGCAAAAATACATCTTTAGGAACTATTTTTCTACGCCAAGTTCACTGAAATCGATATAAAATACCCTAGAATTGTCTGTATTCATCCTATATCTTTCCCAACTGTGCAACTTGCTGTATAAAAGTAATAATACACGAGAACCAGTGGAATATTGAATATTGCCATTCATTTTGATGCTCTCGTCTAAGTAATGGACTTCTTCGTCTTCATCTTCCCCCACTGTCACTGCCCGTCTGAGATCGCTTTCGGAGCAGAGGCAAGACAACGGTGGTCAATCATGTTCCCCATCAGCGGTGACTGGTCAGTTCAGGGACCGTTCACAACCGTACGTGTTCACTCATCCGAACGGCTTGTCAAATGACACTCGTCGGATGTTTCGTCTTGTAACTCAAGAATGGAATCGCGCAATAGGTTGAGTGTGGTGATCGAAAGGCGGAAAATTCAACTTTTCCTTTTGGTTGATCGGTGAAAACGCAGCCAGGAGCCGACAGACGAGGGCAAAGTGCCGCGACGGCTCGCTGTCGGGCCGTCCAATGCTTAAGAGGTTAAAACATCACATATGTATCCATTGACCATATTCACTTGGCGGCCATTTTGCTCTTATGTCATGCTCAGTTTGGGATTCCTTGGGGATCTGTCTGGAAAGGATAGAATGCAAAGAATCACATATGTGCTCGCTACACCTGGGAGTCCAACCATTGTTAGTGGGAGCACAGTGGCAGGTTAGGAGTTAAGCCCATCGTGTAACCAACCATCAGGGATGTTTGGAGAGCTGTTTCTAGTTCAGTGGCCGACAGAAACTGCCGTGGGGGCAGTGGGGAGAGGGAAGGGAGACTCACTAATTGTTGTACAGGGGGTATGGCAGCTCTGATTGACGGGGTATGGTAGATAAGCTCTGATTAACAGGGTATGGTAGAGCAGCTCTGATTAACAGGATATGGTAGAGCAGCTCTGATTAACAGGGTATGGTAGAGCAGCTCTGATTAACATGGTCTGGTATGCTAGAGCAGCTCTGTCGGCTCTGTTTAACAGGGTATGATGGTAGAGTAGCTCTGTCAGCTCTATGTAATGGTGTGCGGTAGAGCAGCTCTCTTTAATGAGGTTTGGTATATCAGCTCTGCTTAATGGGGTATGGTAGAGCAGCTCTGTCGGATCTGTTTAACAGGGTATAATGGTAGAGCAGCTCTGTCGGATCTGTTTAAGAGGGTATTGTAAAGCAGCTCTGTCGGATCTGTTTAACCGGGTATGGTAGAGCAGCTCTGAATGCAAACTTAATAGGCACGCAATCTGCTGCTGTGTTTAGTTTATCCTCGGCTGTGTTTAGTTTTTTCTGCACTTATGTCATCAGCTGTTATTTCTCTGCTAGGGTTTCCCCCCGTAGCCCTTCATCACAGAGACTCTGCTGTAGACTCCAGCTCTGTTCTCAAGCAAAGGGCCTTCATGCTGTGATTTTATGAAATCCTACTTCAGTACGGTGTGGCTGTTTGAATCGAACGGTGGGAGGTTAGGTTTTCTCTTGGGCACATGCAGGGGAAAGATATTGACTTTAAACTTGAGCTTTATGTGCTGGATTCATAGTTTGGGATCTCTTAGTCTTAACTAGTGGCCAATAAACAAGATTATTATATTGTATTATACTGAATCAAAGCAACCATTTTAAGAAATTACATCCAGTTTATGTTATTCTTAGCGTGCCCAGGTAGTCTGAGGAACTGGTTTACTAAATGTTGATGGAAGGTTTGTAGTATATCCGGTTCTGCTGGAATCTCACTGTGTGACGGGTTGCAGTGAAGAAGAAAGGTATGCATCCAGTAGCTGGTGACTGTCTCTGCTTACTGTATGCTGGTGACTGTCTGCTTACCGTATACAATGTCAAAGACTTTATTTGCCATGTATGGACGAATCCACATTGGAATACAGGTACAGAGCACACACTGTGTCTACAACTAATCCAATACAGTAGCAGAGTAGAGACGGTACAGGAAAAATATGTAAAAACACAGACAGTATAAAAAGGACAAATGCTAAAATTTATATCAACATCCCCTAAAAGTGCATATCATAGTTAAGTGCATAGTGCATAGAGGCACAAATGTCAGTAAAAGTGCATATACGGTAATCAAAGTGCATGATGCACAGATACACAAAAACAGCACATTCCACAAACCTGACTAATAACACTAATAAACACACAGAAACAAAATAGGATAAAATACAAAACTAGCCTTTGGAGTCATTCAGGCTGCGCACAGCACTGGGGAAGAAGCTCTTAGTAAACCGAGAGGTAGAGCACATGTGATGGAGCGGTAACGTCTGCCCGAGGGGAGGGGGACAAAGAGGCCTGCGGCTGGGTGACCAGAGGGGTCGTTGATAATGCCAGAGGTATGGGAAAGCAGCCTGGCACCATAGATCTCTTCTAGAGCTGGCAGGCTAAGCCCGATTGTCTTGCGTGCGAGACGCACAATTCTATTCAGAGATTTCTTCTCCTGGTCTGTGATGTTACCAAACCATATAGTACAGGAGGAAGTAAGATACTGATACTGAAGTAAGATACTGATGACTGTCTGCTTACTGTATATGCTGGTTAGGGATGGGTACCGAATTCGGTACTTTTGAGGTACCGAACCGAAACACGTCGGTACTACCGAGTATCGAATCAAGTGAGAAACCGAAAAAAAAAAAAAAAAAAAAAATGTATTAATTTTTTTTTTTTTACTTTTTTTTTTTTTTTTTTTTACTTTTTTCTTTTCATGTCAACGTTCACACGCACAATATATGCTTACCTAGGATTTGACTTGATTCAACAACAAAGCAGTCGGAGCAATGACGAGCCGAAAACTGTCGAAATTGTAGTTATTTGAAGTTTGGATTTTTTTTTTACGACTAAATAAAATTTCTTGAGACTAAAGTACAGAAAAAAGGTACCGTTGGGTACCGGTATCGATTCACAGGTACCGGTACCGGTATCGGTTAAAATGTGAAAGGTACCCATCCCTAATGCTGGTGACTGTCTGCTTACTGTATATGCTGGTGACTGTCTGCTTACTGTATATGCTGGTCTGGTGGTGTTAAAAGTGCTCTTGGCCGTTTCATCATTTGGAAAATATGATATAGTTTAGTTGATCGGTATCGGTGGCAAAAAACGTGATCGGGGCATCCCTATTAGTGGGTAATACAACATGATAGAAAGAAAGCCCACACTGTACTCCTGCGCATTCATGGACAAAGCACTTACCTTTTGGGGGGGGGGGAGTGTCATCAAAGTAATCTCGCCAGGCAGCTCAACGAGGAAGTGAGTGGAGCGTGAAATTACAGAGAAATAAAAAACTTTAAATATATATTCAATACTAAGCGGAAAGCTTCTAACCTGGGGCAGGTGTATCTTACAGTACATCTCTGAGTTTGTTGGCTTTCCAGTGTCCATTGATTTTCTGAGCTTACCACCAAAGGGAAGGGAGGGCATCGGTGCGGGCAGGGCTGGTTTTACTGCACGGTCGCGGCTTGAGGCAACTTGCAGTTACTGTCGATGTGCATTTCCTGACTCAAAAAGTATTGCACCCAATATATCACCATTGCTACTCTCACTCAACCCTACATAACACTGGAAAGCATGACTTCTGAATCTTACTTGTAAACATAAAAAGCAAATCGGCCAAATTGACGAGAACACCGTTCATCTGATGTAGCCTGTGTACTCCAACCAGCCCTCTGCCTGCACCGTTCATCTGATGTAGCCTGTGTACTCCAACCAGCCCTCTGCCTGCACCGTTCATCTGATGTAGCCTGTGTACTCCAACCAGCCCTCTGCCTGCACCGTTCATCTGATGTAGCCCGTGTACTCCAACCAGCCCTCTGCCTGCACCGTTCATCTGATGTAGCCTGTGTACTCCAACCAGCCCTCTGCCTGCACCGTTCATCTGATGTAGCCCGTGTACTCCAACCAGCCCTCTGCCTGCACCGTTCATCTGATGTAGCCTGTGTACTCCAACCAGCCCTCTGCCTGCACCGTTCATCTGATGTAGCCTGTGTACTCCAACCAGCCCTCTGCCTGCACTGTTCATCTGATGTAGCCTGTGTGCCTGTAACTGTTCCGCAACAGTAAGTGACTTCCGGGGTAGGCCTGATTGGCCCCCGACAGGCACGTGACGCGGCAAACTCAGGACGCGCAACGAGGCTGCTGAGAGCTGTCGCGCGGAAATAGGCTGTCTATTGCCATTCTCTAACACAAACTCTAACCTTAACCAGCTCCTTAACAGCGCCTAAACTTAACCGTTCTAACCTTAACCAACTCCGAAACAATGCCTAACCTTAACCTTAACCTTAACCATGCCTAACCTTAACCATAGAAAGAATATTGCCATTCTCTAAAACAAACTCTAACCTTAACCAGCTCCTTAACAGCGCCTAAACTTAACCGTTCTAACCTTAACCAACTCCGAAACAATGCCTAACCTTAACCTTAACCTTAACCATGCCTAACCTTAACCGGCGAAAGAATACACGTTAAAAAAAAAATCACGTTAAAAAAAAAGATTTGATGGGATTCGAACTCACCAACAACGGACCGCAGGATCGCAGGACCGCTGCTCTGCCAGGTGAGCTGAAGCGCCGAATGAAAGTCATGGCGTATTTGGACGGTTACGTAATTCCGCAAGCTCTGCCGCTCGGCTCCGCGGAGCGTGCCGCGCGGCAGAGAAAGTTGCGCGTCACGTGCCTGTCGGGGCCAATCAGGCCTACCCCGGAAGTAACTTACTGTTGCGGATAAGCTATAAGCAGCCTGTGTACTCCAACCAGCCCTCTGCCTGCACCGTTCATCTGATGTAGCCTGTGTACTCCAACCACACAGCCCTCTGCCTGCACCGTTCATCTGATGTAGCCTGTGTACTCCAACCAGCCCTCTGCCTGCACCGTTCATCTGATGTAGCCTGTGTACTCCAACCAGCCCTCTGCCTGCACCTTTTTAAGTTATACCAGTTCTAGCTTTTAAGCGTTTCCTCTTCCCGAAAATGCTACTCAGCCTGTTATTTAATTGGTATTTTAATTTCATTCCGTGCTCCATCTCCTCATTGAGCTGCCTGGTGACATTCTGGTGAGGACTAGTGCTAGGTATTGTTTGAAAGTTTCCAATACTGTTGCCTTCTGTCCTTTTTTCAATACCTTTTTTCAATCCTGTCCATAAAAGGCAGTCAAACATGGAACAGTCTCCCCATTTCCATTAGGGAAAGCCCCACCCTTGCTTCTTTTAGAGGGCAACTAAAAAAAATGGCTGAAGTCCAACCAGTCATGTGACATGCTGTTATGTATTTGTAATTTTTTTTACTGTTTTTTTATGTGTCCTGTTTTTATGTATTTGTACATTTCTTACTGTTTCTATGAGTCCTGTTTTTATGTTTGGGGACAACGGATGGAAACTAGCCTCGTGCTAAATCCGGCAATTTTTACACTCCACAGTGTTCATTAATTTTGCATTGTCCCGTCCAAATAAACGAAAAAATAAAATAAAAATACTGGGTATAATGCTGTCATTGCCTTGGTCCAAACATCCACAAGTGGCTTTCGTTTGAACTGCAGCAGCAGCAGCAGCTCCATCAGATGGTCGATCAGCTGTTGCTGCTGTTGTAGTGACAGGAGGGGAAACTTCAAATGGGTTGAATCCACGTCTGAGATGCATCCATAGGTGGGAAATATGTCCGTAGCTGCTCAGTGAGTTGGTTGAGGTGTTCTGTTATTAGGCTGTTTACAGGTTTACCCATGACAACTTCGTTTCATCTCCAAGAACGCATGAAGTGTGGAAACACACTAATAATAACATACACTTAATATACGCTGCCACAATAATAACGCACTGGTCCCGGTTGCACGCCTATGGCCTTTTGGCAGGAAGTAAAGTGCATTTTGGATACATCTTTCTTTTTTATTATTATTAAAACATACGTTTTTAATTTAAAAAGTTTCGTAAATTTCATGATTTACATAATGTATCCTAGTTATATTTATTAGTCAAATAACACCATAGCACCACCATTAGCCTTTTCATGTCACGCACCCCCAAGAGGGCTCTCGCGCACCACAAGGGGTGCGCGCACCACAGTTTGGGAACCGCTGCTCTATAGTATTGAAGCAATTAGATTAATACCATAAAAGTATTGAATGCGCAGACATGAGTACAGTGTAGGCTTTTTCTCTAACATGGTGTACCTACTACCTACTAACTACTAAACGGCTGTTGTTCCCCTTTACACAGGTGTCTCTGGACTTGTGTGCGAGTCAATACAGATTCTAAGAGCTAAGCTTTTAGTATCAGCTGGTATTAAAAGTGGGGTAGGCGACTTCAGACAAAGTAGCTATTCTCACGAAACTAGAAAAGTACCCCTCGACGGCTCGCTCCATCATGATGATATTTGTGAGACATAAAAGTATATGACCACCGTTTACGTTTCTGAAGAACAGATCTTTTATTTCGTACTCCTCCAAGGACGTTCATGTGATTCTCACCTAACCTCATGTGTGGCATCTAGTGACCATCGCTTGTTGTTGTTAGACAGTTTGACCAGAATTAGGGGCATGGTCAAAAAAGGATGTCATCGAGGATTCGGCCCATTCTATTGGCCGCCGACAGCATATGCACAAAGGAAAGATCAGTTCTTGTATTTGAGATATGAATTACAAGGTTGATCAGTATTTCGCCTAATATTTAAATATCTTATTCGCCTAGTTTATTATTGGTAGATTTAAAAAGACAAAAAAGTTCTCTATGAATGGTAAATTGTGCATTTACCTAGCAGCCTTTATCCAAAGCGCTTTGTTCCTCACATTCACCCATTCACTCACACATTCACACACCGACGGCGGAGGCGACCATGCAAGGTGCCAACCTGCTCATCTGGAGCAATTAAGTGTCTCACCCAAGGACACTTCGACACGCTGCCCGGGCGGAGTGGGAATCGAACCGGGAACCTTCCGATTACCAGATGGCCGCTCTACCTCTATAGAAGTCTCTGCTATGGTTCCTCAGTCAAATCGGAAAACTCCCTCTCTGTATTTGCTTTGGCTATAGTATAGCTTTATATGGCAGTCAATCCAAATGAATCAGGTCTGGGGGATAGATGAGCAATCTGATTTATTGCCACTCTATTGTGAACTAGAAATGATTACATATCATTTCAATCAAAGTAATTTTTCAGTTTAATGCAGCCAAGAACTTTCCTCTGGGTATGGATAGTGTGCTAATGCACAGCATCTGATGCGTAGGTAATGTCATTCAGACTGCTGTCTCAGCATAAAGCCAGAGTAGTGACACAGCCATAAAAAGTCTGTTGTAATTTTTGTTTAAAAAAATACTTGATAGTCTGCCTAATGGCTGACACGAGCGTCCAGAAAAAATACAGCTGGTTCTGAGTTGGAGTTGGAGCTGGAATTAAAGAGTTCATAGAAATTATTCAATCAATAGTAATGATAATATCAATAGTAAGTCAAAATGGCAGTTAATAAGGTTTGACATGCACGTGTCGGCAGGGGTGTACTTAAGTACTGTTTTTTGGGATTTGTACTATTATTAGGTTTGTATACTTGTACTTTTACTCAATTACATTTCAGAGGGACACAAACATACTTTTTACTCCTTACATTTAAAATGCAGACCTACAAAGTACAAATCTCGCAGGTCCAACTATTTTAATTAGTATATTTGTTTCTCTGGCCGAACTAACGTTAACGTTATTAATCCTGCGGCCTTACTTTATTTAAAAACAGCCAATCAAATCCCCATCAATGGAAAATTAACCCGTCCATCCATACCCATGTTGATTGGTCCTTGTGCAAGACCGGGGATCTTTGATTAAACACCTGTTATCAGAGGAATAGACAGTCAGAGTAATGAAGAGGACGAAACGAAACATTTCATTGCCCCAGATTAAAGTTAAGTTTTGACTTTTACTTTTTAGTACTTAAGTACATTTAAAAGTAGAAACTTTTTTTACTTTTACTCAAGTGTTTTTTAACCAGATACTCTGACTTTTACTTGAGTATGATTTTGAGACGGTACCCATACTTTCACTTAAGTATAATTTCTGGGTACTTTTTACACCCCTGCGTGTCGGGCGTGTGGGAAGGTTTGAGCTCTTCCCGCATGGCCTTTGGGTCTTGATAGAAGTTCAGCTAGTGTGCAGATAGAAAAAAGAGCTCAGGCCAGTCCTTAACCTCTTAAGCCTGACGGGTCCGGTACCGGACCCAAAATGACATCACATCATAAACTGACCTATCTCAAACCCGCCCTCTTTTATTAATCCTCCAATCACAACACGCTTTGTTTAACCGAGGGAAGTGACAGTTGTTATTTTAACTCCATGATAATTCGCAGCTAGATCTATATTACATTTTGTATTGTTTTTAAAACGTATTCTCTAGTCCTGGCACCATTGTGTTAGCACCTGCACCAGTTAGCGTATTTCTGCACAAATCAATGTCTGTGATCTTAATTTAAAGCTATTCCTCTGTTTCACATACTGTACCTTATCAAGACATTAATCAGTAAATGTCAGGGGATAATTCAAGACTTACATTCCACTCTATCCTGGCTTCCATTGCCCTTCTAGTAGACACGTATCTCAGGGGGTTGCGAGTCGCAGGTTTTAAGTCTCTAACATTGTAACTTGTTCAGTTTAGCAGATCTCTTCCCTCCTCTCTTCACATCCCCCCCACCCAATGTACAGTTCCCTCCCCCTCAAATGTATATCTCTTTTAGAAACTCTGTCTGTAAATAAACAGTACTGTATATTTGTATATCTTGTATCTTGTAAATAAACAGTACTGTATATCTTGTATGTCATAAATGTCTGGATGTAACAGTACTGTATATCTGTATGTTGTGTATGTCATAAATGTTATGAATTGGAAATGGGGGACCCTGATGTAAACAAGACTCATTCTCTGGTCTTCATCCCCTTAACAATGTGTGTATTGAGCCGTACTGGATTGTACCCATTCTGCAATCTGTTAATAACATTTCCAATCAATCATTGAGTTTATTGGTACAGGCCTATTCAGATAGGCTATTGTGTCGTGTTATAAAATAAATATAGCTTCAAGTTTATCACTTTCAGAGCATGTGCTGTTAAACTTTAGTTCCACACCCTTCCCCTCCCACACCTATCTGGGATTACAGTGCAATACTTTAAAATGTATCTAGATAAGAGTGTTTGCGAAAGACCTAAATTATAAATGTTTTGCATTAGGTGTTGAGTGGGGGAGTACTCAATAAGAACTCCTCTTAGCGTTTTCTTTGCTTCACATCCTGTCACTCAAACTGCTCTGAATGGCTCCACTAGTTCCCAAGTTCTCCAGAGGATTGTGGCTAACCACACCTCAATGCATTCATCCCGTTCAATGAGCTGCCACTGATTGGGGGGGCTAATTTGCATATGAATAGACGACTAATTCCCGTTCCTCGTAAAAGACGAGCTGGAGCGCTTTAACACTGGGAGGAGGTGAAAAGGAAAGTAGCTTTTCTCCAGCTGCGGACGGCTCTCGCTTTGTGCCGTTGACCTCTAAATGTTTTCAGGAACTTTTAGACCCGAGACTTTCAATCACCATGTGACAATGACATACGTAGAGTAATTAGGAACTGATATCCCTCCGAGACACATGCAGTACACAGGGATTTTCACCAGAGGGGTCGGAGAGCAGGGTCAGCCATCTGTGACACCCCTGGAAGCAGGTAGCGGTTCGGCATCTTGCTCAAGGACACATAGACAAGGACAGACACGTTGGCCGTTGCCAGAATAGAACCTGTGCTCTCTCCGGGTTACAGGGCGGTCTCTCTATATCCACCAGGCCAGCCTGCCACTAGTGTTGTAAAAAATATCGATTTTTCGATACATATCGATTCTGAATATTTAAAACCGTTTCGATACTAATTTCCCGCAATATCGATACTTTCTGCACTATCGATTTTCAAAAAAAATATATATATATATCTTTTTTTCAAGAGTCACCGTTTATTTTACAAAAAGTGATGTTTGGTGAAAGTTAGATTTGCACTTTATTAATCCCAATAGGGAAATTCATTCTTGTTTAATGATCAAGAGGCACCTTTTATTTGTTTTAAGTGAAGTTTGGTGAAAAAGCAAGTTATTGCACTATACTATTAATCCCAAATAGGGACATTCATCTTTGTTTGATCAAGAGTAACCTTTTATATATTATTATTATTATTATAATTTTTTTTAAATGAAGATTGGTGAAAGTTAGGTTTGCACTTCAATCCCAATAGGGAAATTCATCTTGGTTTGATATTTTTTTTGTCAAATAAAAACAAATGTTATTTGAATGATTTCTAGTTTTCAAGAAAAAAGAAACGATTAAAATCGTAAATCGGATTTAAAAAAAAATAATCAGAGATTTAATTTTTAGGCCATATCGCCCAGCCCTAAAACAAAGGGTTTTAAAAGTGTTATATTTCTCTTCTCTTATAATACCAGAGAGAAGGTGAGGAGAATCGACCAGCAACAAAAGCTAAATAATTTCTTTTAAATTTAATAAAGAAATTTACATTTTAAGATTAAAATCTTTTCCCTGTGGTATCGAAAATGCTATCGAATATCGATACTTTTCAAGGTATCGTATCGAAGTTCGAAATTCCAGTATCGTGACAACACTACCTGCCACCAATGTGGTTTGTGTGTACACATTTCAAACACACTGTAGCCAATAGGTATGGTAAATGGTGCATATAGCGTTTGTTCCTCACATTCACCCATTCACTCACACATTCATACACCGACGGTACACCATGCCGACCTGTTCATCGGGGGCCATTAGGGGTTAAGTGTCTTGCACAAGGACACTTCGACACGCTGCCCAGGAGGAGCGGGAATCGAACCGGGAACCTTCCGACTACCAGACGACCGCTCTACCTCCTGAGCCAAATATTTGCCCCAATAGGGCAACTATAACAGACCAATGATCATTATCTGAACGCAGGACGGATAGCTTTTTGTTGCTGAACTTCCCTTTTCGATTACTGATGAGCATGACGACATCTGTCTATTGTTGTGGGAGTCTGAATGAATGAATGAATGAATGAATGAAAACTTTATTTAACAGATTGCAGAATGGGTACAATACAGTACGGCTCAATGCACACAATTGTTAAGGGGATGCAGACCAGAGAAAGGCGTTTGTCTTTGGCAGCTGAGTGGTTGTACTACTGCAGACACTTGCTTTTGACCTCTTGATGAAAGTGTTTTTCCCTCCCTCTGTGACGGAGTGTTTTCAAATTCTGGATGCACTGAAAACAGCACTTTAAGGGAGACAATTGTTTCCTTTTGTCTGAGTCAGTCCGATACGACTGAATGATCCAGTAACGTGATTGTAGTTAATGGAATGGGGTCTGGTCTGGCCGCGGCTAGTACACCATACTATCTGTTGTTTATACGCTGTTTCCTGGCCTGTCTGGTTGTCTGTCTGGTTGTCTGTCTGTCTGTCTGTCTGTCTCTGTCTCTGCTTTCTGTCTGAAGGCATTGAGTAATTGAGGATGTAGAAAGATCTCTCTCTCTTCTCTCTCTCTCTGGACTCCTCTTATCTCCCATTGAGACATCAGAGGGGTAGCGGAGGCTGCTTGGAGTCTCGCCAGTCAGATAAACTGGCATTTCCTCCCCCACCCCCCTCTCCTGGCATTTTCCTGTCCTTTCCTGCCCTCTCCCGCTTTGACTCATATCCTCCCTGCATTCATGTTGCCCCCCACCCCCACTATAATAGTACTTTACCTCTCCTGTAAACTTCATTGAGTTCATCTTCTTGCTAAATATTTTGATCTTTGGTCTTCACTCTGCTTTGTTAACAAATTCACGTCTTGTTTGGCTTTGGGTAAAAAACAAAAGTTGTTTACGTTCCGTTATTGCAGACTGACTCAATCCACATAATTTCCCATCAGTCCCACGTTTAAAAAGTAACTGGCATGAATCGCAAATGAATCAAACGGAACATGTGGTCAGAATGTGAGGTGATGAATTAAGTCTTTAATCTGAATCTATTTTTAATTGAAACGATTTTCTATTAAGTCATCACACCCGTCATAGAGAAGAAAGAGGAGGGGAGAAAGAGAGGAGGGAGGGAGAGAGCGAGGGATGACCGTTAACTCATTCAGCGCCAGTCACAATGATAGTCGGGTTAACTCGCCATCGTTTCAGCGCCAATCACGAGTATAGTCAGGTTTTAATCGTTGTTTATTTTATAAGCGATATCCATTCATTTTCATCCATCCAGCCTGATGTTATCGTTGGGAATGGGTCTGAGCTCGCAAAAGGGCAAATACCGCCGCCTACTGCACTCCACTGGGAATGGTGTAGTTTCTTTTCTCGGACGATCCGAGCCGTGCCCGTCATTGTGAAACGGTCGGTAATGTGGTACAGACCTCCACGAGCAGTACGCCGGTCTAAACCACATTGCATGCTTGCACGAGGAATCATCTGAATCTAAAGCTGAAAACTGCACTTTTCAAAGTTGTAGCTTGATTTCTGTGGGAATAATACAATTAGGAGTGGAGGTAGTGAGACAAGCAACATAACACAGACGCACAAGGATGGAGGGGGGGGGGGTAGATTTGAGGGACATAGAATGTTGGTAGGGGGAGATGAGGTCAGTGAGATGGGAGGGGTGGGGGAGAGGTCAGTGAGATGGGGGGCGAGGGGGAGAGGAGGTCAGTGAGATGGGGGCGAGGGGGAGGTCAGTGAGATGGGGGGAGAGGAGGTCAGTGAGATGGGAGGGGAGGGGGATAGGTCAGTGAGATGGGAGGGGAGGGGGAGAGAAGGTCAGTGAGATGGGGGAGAGGTCAGTGAGAGATAGGGGGAGAGGAGGAGGGGGAGGAGGTCAGTAAGATGGGGGAGAGGCGGTCAGTGAGAGATAGGGGGAGAGGAGGGGGGGAGGAGGTCAGTGAAAGATGGGGGAGAGGAGGTCAGTGCGATGGGAGGGGGAGAGGTCAGTGAGGTGGGGGGCGAGGGGGAGAGGAGGTCAGTGAGATGGAAGGGGAGGGGGAGAGGAGGTCATTGAGATGGGGGAGAGGAGGTCAGTGAGATGGGAGGGGAGGGGGAGAGGTCAGTGAGGTGGGGGGGGGGGTCATTGAGATGGGGGGCGAGGGGGAGAGGTCAGTGAGATGGGAGGGGAGGGGGAGAGGAGGTCAGTGAGATGGGAGGGGAGGGGGAGAGGAGGTCAGTGAGATGGGAGGGGAGGGGGAGAGGAGGTCAGTGAGATGGGGGGCGAGGGGGAGAGGAGGTCAGTAAGATGGGAGGGGAGGGGGAGAGGAGGTCAGTGAGATGGGAGGGGAGGGGGAGAGGAGGTCAGTGAGATGGGAGGGGAGGGGGAGAGGAGGTAGGGCTGGACGGTATGGTGTAAAATAATCTGATCAATGACTTCTGATTTCTAACCTTAATTATAGCAGCAAGCAGTCACACACACACAATCGTATTAACTCCTCTCGTCAATATGACCCTATCATTTCATATCTTCCCTTCTCCCCACTCATCCTCTCCTTCTCTTCCTCTGCTCCTCTGTTCTGGGGTGGCGTTCAGGGTGTCTGTGATGTCAGATGGCTGTCAGTTGACTGCTTTGTGGGAGGAGTGATGTGACAGATTAATTCTGCCGTCTGCAGAGAGACGCGCTGTCACCAACCGCCATCTCCTGCCTACACACCACCTCCATCATACTCTCACATGTGTGGACACACACACACACACACACACACACACACACACACACACACATGCAAAACACTTCAGATGTACACACAAATGCAAACAAGATCCCACTTACTCTACACACTCAACACACACATTGATTCAAAAGCACCCACACTCATCTGGTATGCTAACATGCAGATGGCCACACACACTCACACACACTTTTAACTCTCTGAAAACATGCTGCACTGAATGCCACGCAATCATGTCTGTGAGAGTGATTGTATTTCAATTAAAACTTTCCGTGGATGGGGAATAGAGTTGAGAAACGGGAGGGGATGGTGCTTTGAGACAAGTATTTCTATCATATAGAGGCCTACGGAGGCAGAGTTTTGTATGTCTGCATGTGTATGAGCCCACTGCATTGTGCAGTTGTTTCTGTGATGAGGCTGTGAAACGGCTAGCAGAATGCTATTTCATTCCACATATTTATGTGTTTCCTGTATGTTGTGGATATTGATTGGCATTTATAGTAGCCAATAGTGCTGAATGTGCATTACGGTCGATCCATTAGCTAGCAAGCTAATGTTAGCAACATAAGTTAGTGACATTACGCAACATTAGTAACGTTAGCTAGCAAGCTAACATTAAACATGTGTTCAGTTAGTTGAAGAGGCAGAGTGCTAGCTCAGTCAGTTACAAGGTGCTGTAAATGTCATTCTAGAAAGCATTTCATTGGACGCAAAATTAGTATATGCCCCTGTGTGCTGGATGACTCATCAACTTTTATTTTTATTTTTCCAGGAAATTGCAAAGATCTATTTTGATTTCATGGGGCCTGTTAGATTTCGATCAATCAGCCAGTATCACCTCTTCATCTGTTGGCTTGTGTTATCACCTCTTCATCCGTTGACTCTGCGTTGTGTTTTATCTCTCCGACGTCTCATACTGGCTGTACAATCTTTGTCATCCCCCTTTAATGCAATCCGTAATCATAATAATTCACCACCTTCGTAAGAATTCGACACTTGACAGCGTAATACCTTTCTTGGAAAACGTTGTTTATTCCATAAACAAAACCCTCAGATGTTACCCATTTCGTATTGTCCTTGAAAAAGTCTTTGATGGAACACTAAATTCATTATTCTATCGTCTTCTGCTGTTTAGTCCAATGGTGGGTAAGGCCTCATCGTTAGCCACAACCCTTCTCCCGTTAGCCGAAGCTAATGATGATGTGTCATCTCCCCTCCCCCACCGGCGAGGGTGAGAGAGAGATGAACGTCTCTGATCCACGTCCGCTCGCGTCAGCTTCGTGTCTAGATCGTTTCTCAGTCTGCCGTTACCCGGAAGAAACCTTAGTTATATGATCTTCGTCATAGCAACGACGGGCCCGCCCCCTTTCCTCGTTACTATGTGACGCTGCCATCTTTGACCACAGCTATTTGACCCAGATCACTATAGCAACAGCACTGTTCTCTGTCCTTATCAGTTGTTATGTGCTGATGGAATGCAGACACCCTGCTCGCTGCTACGACACTGACTGCTCCCTGCTCTGTTTTCACCCAGCTGATAACGGCCCTCTGCCCGGTTTGGCTGAAGACAGACATCTAATGATGAAGATGATGATAATGGTATTATCCTCTTAAAACTCATCACTATATCTATACACTATATATATGCAAATCATCAATTTCCTTCAGGCCTTTAAACCTCTATGCTTCTGATAACTAACTAAATTACATGATTTTCTTTAGGGCAAGGTTTTGAAACATTGTCCAATGACTTGGATTGATTTTGATTTTACAATGACGCCAGGCTATGGGTCAATGGTAACATAATGCATGACGTGAATGGATTGTCCTTAATCACTTAATTACAGTGTGTGCATGTAATACATATATATATCTTTGAGCTCCAGCTTATTATGGGTATATAATATAATCTCTAGTCCCCTTGTCCTCCTCCAAGACGAACTTGTCTCTAAGCCTGAGAGTTGTGTAGCGTTAGCTTAGGTCAGGATCTGGCTGCCTCGCCTGGCCTGAGTTAGCATCAAGGTTTCTCCCTGTGCCCGCAGATTAGCCAGAACGCTAACATCAACACACCAAAAGGTCTCACTTGCTTTCTACCCCATTAAAACCAAGTATATTCTTGCTGCAACACACCGTTTATCAGGGCCTGCAATGATGACTTTATAAGTATATGACGCGCTTTGTAAACGTTTGCCTTTGGGTTTACTTAGCCCAGGTTATATACTACCCTGACGTGCTGAAAGGATTTGTAATGGGATCTTAATCACCTGTTACCCATGGAAGAGCTGAAAATGCTGATAGTGCTGATTCTTAGCTGTAGGGGTGGGGGAAATTAGATTCTTAGATGCATCGCAATGCGGACATGGACTATTCTCAATCCATTCACAAAATGTCAAATCGATTTTCCGAACGTAATGTTGACGCAAAATTTTACCATCATAGTGAGCCATATCACGTGATATTTTCCAGCATCGTTTAAGTCTCCTGCTTGGGCGCATTACAGATTTAGTTTGGTATGTCATAGAGATGGATTTAACAGTATGTGAAAGTAAATTACTAGTCCATTAGCAGATCCAGAAAGGCAAAAGCTCTGTTATACAAAACAACCTCTGCATTTAGATATTGACCGGGCATAATCTATAATCAAAGCCTTGATGTTGTTATTTACTATGGAGGCCAATCGTGGGTAATTTGTCATTTCAGTGCACAACGTCTAGCCACAATGTTAATATTTCCTTTCATAGTCACTTCAGCAACAAAGTAATTTCCAAACGTGAACAGACACAAAGCATAAGTATCCCAACACGTCCACTATACAGGCTACACTGCTAGGTCTACACAGAGGGATGGACTTCCAGAGCAAAGTTACCAGACTGACCACAACTTCATAATTTCAGATATTTCCTGTGTCTACTGTGCTGACGTTAGCCTCTTCCAGGGTATTTCCTGTCTACTGTGCTGACGTTAGCCTCTCCCAGGGTATTTCCTGTCTACTGTGCTGACGTTAGCCTCTCCCAGGGTATTTCCTGTCTACTGTGCTGACGTTAGCCTCTCCCAGGGTATTTCCTGTCTACTGTGCTGACGTTAGCCTCTTCCAGGGTATTTCCTGTCTACTGTGTTGGAGTTAGCCTCTCCCAGGGTATTTTCTGTGTCTACTGTGCTGACGTTAGCCTCTCCCAGGGTATTTTCTGTGTCTACTGTGCTGAAGTTAGCATTTTCCAGGGTATTTCCTGTCTACTGTGCTGACGTTAGCCTCTCCCAGGGTATTTTCTGTGTCTACTGTGCTGAAGTTAGCATTTTCCAGGGTATTGCCAGGGCCTCTCTGTAAAGGGTTTTCTGTTACAAGGTCAGCATAGCATCAGCTGACAGAAGGAATGCTTTCACTAGAAGAATAGGTGGCTTGCTAATCACTTTCAGCCATATCAACTCCCACACACACTTCATGCATGGTTGGGAATGACATTGTGACTGACTAATTTAGTTCTGTTCTGCTGAACATAATATGTCCCCAAACCATGTTGTTAGAGATGTTTAACACACTGGAATATGGTCATTGTAAAGCGTCGACTACTATTTCTATTATTAATTCACATACTTTTAAGGTTTTAGGATTTTGGCATATTATTGAATCATACAAATGGTTTTAATTTGGTGGAATTTAATGGTTTTAAAACTTTTAATACAAATGCATGTAATCGAAATTAACATGGTTTTAATGGGGCAACAGTGGCTCAGGAGGTAGAGCATGTTGCCTGGTAATCGAAAGGTTCCCGGTTTGATTCTGGCTTCTCTGGGCAGTGTGTCAAAGGGTTCTTGAGCAAGACACTTAGGGGCCTTTCTCACTCACCTATTGGGATCGAATCAGCGCTCCCGGGGACAGGGGGGGCGTGTATCGCTTCCGCAACGGAATTCGGTTTCCGGGTTCCTCTGATTGGCCGCGACCTCCACGTGACCCGCCCCCCTATCCACCGCTCTGCCGCGCGCGGCAGAGCGAGCGGCCGCGGACTCGCTCGCTTCCTCAATTTATACGCATGGAAGTATTGACTGAATGAATGAATGAATGAATGAATGAAAACTTTATTTAACAGATTGCAGAATGGGTACAATACAGTACGGCTCAATACACACAATTGTTAAGGGGATGCAGACCTGAGAAAGACGTTTGTCTTGTTTACATCAGGGTCCCCCATTTTCAATTCATATAGAACGACTACGCCGTAACAAATCATTAAAAAAATATACCGTTAACTGGAATATGTTGTGCCTTTACACATATGTTGGATTATGTAATTGGTTTGTCATGACAAACAAATAAAAAAATCGCGATTTACCCGCTGGCTACAACAACACACAGTGACTGCATGTAGTCACTGTGTGTTGATGTTGTAGCCACCTCCTCCGCGGCAGGAATACTAAGCACCCCCTTAAGCTCCAGGAGAGAGGGGAGAGGCTGAAAACCCGCAGTTCTTGCCCGCCTGATGGGAGCCGAATCCCCGCATCCGATTTGTCTGATGAATATCGCTGAGCTCTGGCTCTGACTACATGCAGTCACTGAGTGTTGTGTAGCCAGCGGGTAAATCGTGATTTTTTTTATTTGTTTGTCATGACAAACCAATTACATAATCCAACATATGTGTAAAGGCACAACATATTCCAGTTAACGGTATATTTTTTTAATGATTTGTTACGGCGTAGTCGTTCTATATGAATTGAAAATGGGGGACCCTGATGTAAACAAGACAAACGTCTTTCTCAGGTCTGCATCCCAAGTCAAGTCAAGTCAAGTCAAGAGTTTTAATTGTCACGGCATACAGGTATACAATGAAATGCGGCTGGTCTTGCCCGCAACGATGTGCAATACAGTGGTACAACATATAATAGAATCCAATAAAATACAGTGGTACAACATATTAATAGAATCCAATAAAACAGTGCAATAAACAGGTACATGGTGTGCCATCTCGGTATCTGTACATTAGTATTTACAGAGCATATCCCCTTAACAATTGTGTGTATTGAGCCGTACTGTATTGTACCCATTCTGCAATCT
Organism: Notolepis coatsorum; assembly: GCF_963971535.1. NCBI lineage: Eukaryota > Metazoa > Chordata > Actinopteri > Aulopiformes > Paralepididae > Notolepis > Notolepis coatsorum. The sequence goes on along the minus strand of NC_140170.1, from coordinate 164,068,424 downwards.
GTTAAATAAAGTTTTCATTCATTCATTCATTCATTCATTCATTCATTCATTCATTCATTCAGTCAATACTTCCATGCGTATAAATTGAGGAAGCGAGCGAGTCCGCGGCCGCGCGCTCTGCCGCGCATGGCAGCGGCAGAGCGGTGGATAGGGGGGCGGGTCACATGGGGGTCGCGGCCAATCAGAGGAACGCGGAACCCGAATTCCGTTGCGGAAGCGATACACGCGGACGGGGGGGAGTGTTCTCACTCAGACGGACACACCCCTTTTGGGATCGAACCGGCGCTGATTCGTTTTACCCCCCGCTGAACCTGGGACAGTTGGATTAGGTGGTTTCGGATGCGGGCCAGTGGGAGCGGGGGGCGTGACACACACAACGTCGTTACTGTAATGCTTTTCATGCTTGCTTGAATTCTGGGCAGATAAAACCACACAGCAACAACTGGACAATACCCACAAAAACGATATTTATGGGCAATTTGAGAGTTCACAGCTCAATGGATGAAAACATGAAGCCACGTTACAAACAGCACTTCCCTGGCTCGCATTAGGCCTGGCAATTTTGTTTGCCATGCTATGTCTATACATTGGTTTCTTGTTCAATGCATTTATTTCTATTAGACCAGTGGTGCCCAACCAGTCGGCCGTGGTTGACCAGTAGATCAATGACATGGAATATAATTGCCACGAGAGATGGGATAATGTGCTGAACAGGCTAAGCTAACTAGCGTTAGCCGTTAGCTTAGCGTTTGCCACAATGCTATACTGTTATACTGGCATATTGCATTCACGTTAGCATGTAAGCTAACAAAATCAGCGCCGACGAGACTAAACTCAGCTTTTGGTGTTCAATTGTGTTAATGTTAGTTTTGTTTCATCAACAAATGAGAGGCAGAACACACAGTGAATGTATCCGTTTTGTTTATTGCACGTTCTTTGCTGAAAAATAAGTGCTACAGGCTATACTAGGCTAGGCTAAGCTAACTAGCCTTAGCCGTTAGCTTAGCGTTAGCCCTGGGAAACGCTCAAAAGCGAACTCTACAACACCATCCATTCGTGATAAAATGGGGTGGGTTATATTGACAAGGCTTGACAACAGAGTAGGGCTGGGCGATATGGAAAAAAATCATATCGCGATAACGATATGATAATTTTATTTTATTTCTCGATATCAATAATTATCGAATTGTTATAAGTATATAAAAAAAAAAAATTTTTTTTTTTTTTTTTAACAACAGATGTATGTTTATTTTGCAGCAATTCTTTGTCATTGCCGCCATCTTTAGTGTTACATCCCCTCACACTCCAGTTCTCAGGCTGCAGCTGGTTTAAAAGCTAAAGTAAACCGGCTTCTCTGCTGGCTGTGGCTCCAGAGGAGTTGAACAGTTCTGGCTCTGCTCGTTAATTTTTGATCTTTTGGCGCTTTTTTGGTGGACAAACCACCGCACATGTGCACTGTGACTCGTGACTGGAGTCTAGTTCTGCTAGCACACATAGCCTACTGTGTACAGACGGTTTCAAAATGTATTTTAAATTAGAAAGCAAACAAAATAAATGGACAAGAGAAAAAGAAATCTGAATTTGGTCAGTATTGTCATTTGGACAAGCAAAGCCATTACTTTAAGTTGCAGGCAAGAAAGACAAGTCTGTCCACTGTCTCTGGTTTTAAAACTGCCCTGTTGCAGGTAAAAAAAAAAAAAAAAAAAAAAAAACGATTTTTCGATTTTTTTTTATTTCGATATTCGATATCGATTATTACAATATATCGCGATATTTATCGTTATCGTTATATCGCCCAGCCCTACAACAGAGGTTCAAATATAACTTCATATTTATTGGTTATTTGTTCATTTTATATCAGCATCCAGTCTCCGCCGTCGTGTTAAGACACTTCCTGTTTACATTTTCGAACGTGACATCATCGCCTACGGCAAGCGTAAACGCTCAAAAGGCAAACCGTAAACAGAACCCGGAGCGAAGTGTGTGAACTAGAGGGGGGAGAGGGAGGGGGGAAGTTCGCATCAGATCTCGGAACGGGCTAGAACGGAATGGAATGGAAACGAATAGGTGAGTGAGAAAGGCCCCTTAACCTCTAACTGCTCCCAATGAGCAGGTTGGCACCTTGCATGGTTGCCTCTGCTGTCGGTGTGTGAATGTGTGAGTGAATGGGTGAATGTGAGGCATAAGTTGTAAAGCGCTTTGGATAAAAGCACAATATAAATGAATATATAAATACATTTTCACCCGCAGGGTTCACAGGCCCTATAGACGTTTCTTAAAACTTGTTGACACTATTAAGAACCACGTCTCGATCCGTTCAAGTAAAAATAGGACAAGTCACGGACATGGTTGATGTTGGTGTAGATTCTAACGATGATTCTCTTTCTTTATTTCATGGCCCTGGTTTCCTCCCTCTGTCACTCCCACCATTATGATGACATCACTCAACCCTCCCCATCAGGTAAGAAATCCATTGTCTTCCATTCAAAAGTGATACATAGTGTGGAATGTGTGTTATTTTCTTTTTTGTTATCTTTTACTTCCTGTACTTACTGCCCACGACCTTGACCTCCAGTGTCACATAGTCTGTGTACTTGCTATGTTGGTCGTTCAAGAATGAGTTAGTCTAGCTCTGTCATTACACTGTACAAGTTGCTCTGAACGGGCTTCAGATTCAGATTCCTTTATTGTCACTTATTTCAGTACTTTACAGCAAGAGTGAAATTCTATTTATTGTGGTCCCTTGACCATAACAGCTTCCAATAATAAAAATCTATTTAATTTAGCATAGAATAAAATAAGATGACTAAAATAAAGATGACTATATACAGTTCTAAAAAGGATGTAGATATTACACTATATAAAATGTAAATGGCAAAAATGGCTATTGTCAGTTCCCAAAAAAAATTGTGTAATGAGCAATGTGCAAATTTTTTAGCAGTGCAAAATGCAATGTGCAAATTTTTTTGCAGTGCAAAATGCAATGTGCAATACGGTTGTCAGCCGCAAACGGAGCATCGGCTCAACGGCCTCAAATGTAAATGTTGAAATGCAGTAATTTGTTCAGTTTGCAAAAGGAACACATTTTTAACACCCGCCTCCACCCACCTGCCATGATAAAAGACGCTTTATGGAATTTCCATCATTCCGCAAATTACAGGAAGTCATGAAAAAGTCATGATGATGAGATATGAGGCAGTCGGTTCTGTAGTACTAGGGCACAGGCACTTAGAATAACATTAGAGTTTGTGTGTCTGTCTGCCTGCATACCAGTGGCCTGACAGTGTGGAATGGAGAGAATGGGGGGGAGGATGGGATGAAGAGCGGAGGGATGGAAGTGGTTGGGGGTGGAGGAAAAGAAGAGCAATAGAGAATGATACACACGTCACACACACACACACACACACACACACACACACACACACACACACACACACACACACACACACAGTCACACACACACACACACACACACACACACACACACACACACACACACACACACACACACACACACACACACACACACACGCACACACACAGTGACTTGAGACCTGACTTGGACTTGCCCTCGAAATACTTGAGACTCGACTCAGACTCGAGATTTGGGTCTCGTGAACAGTTTAAGAGAATGGCACACAGCCTAAATAAATATATATTTTTTAAATCTTTGTATAATTTTCAAGGTGATATTGTGTGCATTCTGCCTGCATTGACCAAAATGAGCTGTCATCCAAATGCGTGTATGCGTGTGCATGTGCGCCTGCCGCCTGGCCTGCTGTGCACATGCTTACACAGGAAAGCTCGTCACTGTACACATGTGTCTGAGAGACATGTGTCTGTTACAGATGTTAATGACCTAGGGAAATGTAAACCTAGAGCGAACTAGGCAAACATCTTTTTAATTTAATTTTAGGTTGTTCTTCTAATATAACTCAAGACAAGTCCAGTAACCGCACACTATGCCACTGGTGGTCGTTAATTCACACTTTATCAAGCCTGCAGAAGTACACTGTCACACACTTTCTATTACAGGCATATTGCAAGCCTATTTGGCCTATGGATAACAAATGTAGGCTACATACTGCAAACATCTGAGTATGATTTACTATGATATATTGCTAGAATCAGCTTGTTGATCAGCTTTCCCCCCCTATAACTCTCATTGGTTGCCATTTGTTTCATAGCCATATGCCCTGTGGCAAATTCATTACATAGAATTGCCGGTGAAATTAATATTGGCTTTCACTCACTATGCTACCTGCATGATGGAGAGAGCATGCAGGTGTATAAAACAATCCTGTTTAGCTTCATGCGTGTCAGACCAGACTCTACCTGAACCAACCTCATTCAACAGTCTCTACCTGAACTCAACTTCATTCAACAGTGTGCTGCCCCAGTATTATTGACAACAATTCTTTACTTTGTAAAGATTGTGTTCATTGATGATTTAGGAATAATCATATTGGTGGTGGTGTCTAAGACGCTTCCTATTGGAGAAGGCAAATCATGTGTAATCATGTCAAAACAAGTGGTAACATATCATAACAAGGTAACATATATCAAGCTTGTTGACTTGTTGTCTATACTACTATCTACTGTGTACTATGTTACTATGCCTATACTACTACCTAGTAATATGCTAATTATGTCTATACTCCTATGCACTCAAGAGTATAGCACTCAGGTTTGTCACTGCTAGACAAACAAACAACAACTTTACTTACCCTTAGCTGCCAGAGTTGTGCCCTTCCTGCTGACTTGAATTTGGATAAAAGCATCATCTAAATGACTAAATCTAACAATAGATCAGCTATTCCCAAACTGGGGTACGCACAATTACATCGGGGGTACACCAAAAAAAACGAATAAAGATCTGATTTAAGGCCGTTTCACACGGGGGCAATAATCCACATGCGTTCTCGCTTTGATCAGCGAGAACGCACGTGTCTCATGTGAAAAGCCTACACAAAAACACAATCGCTCCGTGAGAAAACGCAGGGCGATATGCGCGCAGCGGGGAAAAGCACAATCCAACTTTTGTCACGGGCGGGCATGCATGTGCGCGAAAAGAGCATGCATGCGACAATTTCACAGGACCGCGCCCGGCCACCCGCTTACCGCTCCGCCCCTCGATTGTCCTCGCCTCGAAAATATTCGCTGGCCTCTCATTGCAAATTAATTACCGCTCCCCGTTTGAAACGGCCGTTACATTTCCAAACAGCGTCATGTCAAGCACACCCTTCCCATTGATCTGGTGAGTCAATCACAAATTGCGTGAGCTGATGTGCAAATAACATGTTTGATATGTGAGAGGACTTTAAAGACCAAATGTATTGATAACTATATAATATGCATCTTTATTTTATATATATATATATATATATATATATCGGTGTAGCAGGCTTACAAACATGGCAAAATAAATGTGAGAGCGAGCCGTCCCTGGTGCTCAGTGGTGCAGTGCTGGGCAACCTCGGTCAAACGGCGTTTGGGCTTCGAAGTGCGCGCATCCTATTATTATGCAAAGTCTAGGTGATAAGTGCCTAGACTTTGCATAATAATAGGATACCGTTTGGCCTCCGCCCATATTACGACTGCACCCCTGCTGGTGCTAGAGGGGGTACTCAGCGGAAGGTTGAATGTCTGAGGGGTACGGGACTGTAAAATGTTTGGGGACCACTGCAATAGATGAAGGCAACAATGTTAAGCAGCTACAGAATAAAAAAATGTATCCACTTTTTCTCCTATTTTTCTTGTATTTTTCCTCCCATCCCAATTTGAGTCGTTATGCCAATTCCCCCCTCCCCTTCCTGGTTGTTGCGCGCATTTGCCCCCTACTTGCCGGTCTAGGGAGCCCTGAAGTCTATCACATGCTTCCTCCGATACATAGGAGACAGCCAGCAGCCTCTTTTCACCTGGCAGCGAGGACTCTCATTGGTGAAGTGTAACGCGTGGGAGGGCACACTACCTCACCCAGATCGCTTCCTCGCTGTGCAGGCGCCCTGACCGACCTGTAGGAGTCGCTGTTTACAACGACCAGATTACCACCCCACCGGCTTCCCTCCCGCTGACACTGCCAATTGTGTCAGTATGACGACCGGCCAAGCCGGAGGCACCGCTGACAGCTGGATTCGATACCAGTGTCTCTGCGGTGGTAGACAGACGCTTAGTCCGCTGCGCTACCCGGCCGCCGCTACAGAATAACTTTTAAAAGCAAAGCTTTCTTTTTTCCCCTCATGTTGCAGTTCAGTATATCTTAAAGTGACCTTATCGATACCTTAACTTCTTAACCTCTTAAGCCCTAGCCACATTTTCAGAAAATGCGCCTAAAAGTACATACCCAAGTAAATGGAAGATTGCTCCACTTCTACAATGTCCATTTGTATGTTATTGGTATCTAGGGTATCTATGGACCTCAGGGAATGTATTCCAAGTGTCAGAAATATTGTGTCTGTTACTATGCTTGAGTAAATTCTTGTAATGAACCAAAGGAGAATATCAATTATTTAAATAATTCTTTCCATCTTTGACAGTGAATAACACCATGCTAACATTGACCAGACGTGAAAAATGTAAAGCAACTGAGCTCATTCAGCACCTTCTTGAGATCAAGTGTACAACAAATATAAGCAAATTAATAAAGGGCAGAGGATTTTTCAGGTTTTTTTTGTAGATACAGTACAGAATTTCTTTCCTTTTTCTTTTTCTAGACGTTCACAGAAAGGTAAAGCAACAAACTACATTGTATTTTATGGCAATAACGTTCAGGTTTGTTCGACCCGTGAGATATAATCACAAAAATTATTTTAACGTCAGAGGTTTGACAGGGGCTGGTGTGAGCTGGGTAGTGTAGTTGTATGAAATCCGAAAGACCATCGAAAGCCCTGGGTCTCCTCTTTCATAGGACTACAAACACAAATGACGGCGCAATTTCCTCAGCCGGTTTCAGATGGAATGCACGGGGAATTCTATAAACTCACATTTCGCTAATAACACTTAAAATCATTGGTAAACAAAGGTAGTGCTGAGAATATACACTTTGACTGCTGTTTTGATAGGGTTAGGGTCTTTACTCTTGGCTACATTTGAAAAAGAAACGCAACATTAATTAATATGGACTGTATTGATCTATTTATGGTGTGCAATTAATCTTGTACCGGACCGCTCAGGCTTAAGGCCGGGGTTAATGTAGATAAAACGTACAATTATTTTATTCAACAGATAAATTAGAGATAATCAACATGCAAAAAGGAAGTGCATTCCCTAGAAATGACAATGCTACACAGCAGTTTTCTCTAACCTGATACACAGTGGATTAAACACTGATTATTCCAAAAAAGAGACTTGTCTTTGATTCTAGCTCAAAGACTTGACTCAACTTGGACTCGTGATGACTCGTGAGCATCTCGGGCACACACACACACACACACACACACACACACACGCATACACGCGCACACACACACACGCACACACACACACTAAGGCTGAGCCCGAATGTTCGAACGTTCTTTCGTTATGTTAACACTTTCAGTGCCACCAGAGGGCGCACGACTTAGTGCTTGAATGCCACCATCGGCGCCAATGTTAACGTTAATATCGCCTAATCTATGTTTTAAATGATGGCTATGTGTCTAATCTGCCCGTCGCTTATCAAATAATCATTTTCCAGTCAGTGTTGTCAAGGCAGATTGGTTTTTTATCGCTTCATTTCCGTTTGAGAGCATTTTGAAAAGCGCCCGTTTTCAGGTGAAAAACAGCCCATTCTGTGATAATCGCCTTTTACTGGAATATTCCAGAACGTTTCCTCATGGATTTTACAGTGAAACCGATAGAGCACATATCAGAAAAAAGCTTATATCTCCTCGAAAACGAGTCTGATTATCCTAACACTGATAACATAGATTCCTTACCTGACATCAGATGGTATCCAAATGGTATATTCCAATTCCTGATCACCATTCGAAAAAATCGATAAGTGTATAGATCTAACGTGTATACAGTAGAACACATGATTCTCCGCGGCTCAGAGGCTCCAGAATGAACTCTGGTAACCCCGGCTGCATCAGTGGACTGGAAAATGTGGACTGGAATATTTTCCCCCATCCATTTTCATTGAGTCCATTCCATTTACCATTTACCATCTGGGAGACGATAGGGGGCACTTTTTTTTACATCTGATCGCCGGCGGCCCTTGGGTAGGCTAGGGTAGGCTCGCGTGATGCAATATGATTTCAGATCGCTAAAAAATAAAATAAATCAGAGAAATCTCGTGAGTGGCTTTCAACGGAACTATCGTAAACCCGAGATTAGCCGTGAGTGGCAGTCAAAGTGTTAACATTCGAATTCTAATTTTTTTTTTTTTTATGTTTCTTTTATGTGTCTATTCATTCTGTTTGAACCAATGTGGTTTTTCTTCACAGTTGCAGATAAAGATTAGGCTACACTAATATTATAGTATTAAAAAAAACATATTCATTAAAGAAAGTTGATTTAATAAAAAAGACTCATTTAATCAGATTAATCACTTTATTCAAATTGAGGTTTTAGTTTGAGGATATTTATAAAAAAATTAAAATTAAAAATTAAATAAAATTTAAACAGATTTTTTTTAATTTTCTTTAATTTTTTTTTATAAAAAACGAAGGTTCGAACGTTCGTTCGTAAAACCCTGACGAAGTTCGAATCCCAAAAACAGTCTTCGGGGACAGCCATAACACACACACACACACACACACACACACACACACGCACACGCACACGCACGCGTGCCAGGAGCCAGCTGGGATGCTGGCATCGTAAAGATGATGACATCTTTTTCCATTGAAAAAAAAAAGCACTGATCTGTTTAACGGCCCACAGTCCCCTGGGCCCCGGCGCCTGCCACTGCTTCTCCGCGTCACCGTTTAGCACTTGTTTCCTTCTCTCACCGTGAGCCTCTGATCTTCTAGACCCGCCCACATGGTAGTGATAGGACCTCCACACAGCCTGGTGAGAAGAAGGACTGCAGATTCAGCCAATGAGATGAGGGAGCTCTCGATGCGGGGCTCCTTTCTAAAAGAAAATTACCTTTGTGAGACGCAGCTTTAATGTATTTGATCTGTTCTTAGCCTCCGCTTTGAGACCAGGGGAACTCACACAGACAGACGGACGGACGGACGGACGGACGGACGTTCGTAAAAACCCTGACGAAGTTCGAATCCCAAAAACAGGCTTCGGGGACAGCCTTAACACACACACACACACGCACACGCACGCACACGCACGTGAGTCATACATTTATTAGTTTGTTTCTCTAGTGCTTCAGTATGAGCGTTGTCATTTGAACAGGCAAGATGGCAGATGTTACAACAATACATCTTTTATTGTTATTCAGTTTTTATTCTACTTATTTATACATGTATGTCTGGATTTGTTTTAAAGAGAACAAGCAGCCCACTCTCGTTTAGTATATGTGTTATTATTGAGACAGGGGAATGGCTGAGAGGGAGAGAATATCCGGGAGTCGTCGGAGAGAAGGTTCTGGGGCGACAGTGGCTCAGGAGGTAGATCAGGCGTCTGGTAATCCAGAGGTTCCCGGTTCCAGGTCAAAGTGTCCTTGAGCAAGACACTTAACCCCTAACTTCTCCCAATGAGCAGGTTGGCACCTTGCATGGTTGCCTCTGCCATTGGTGTGTGAGTGTGTGAGTGAATGGGTCAAATGTGAGGAACAAATTGTAAATCGCTTTTGGATAAAAACGCTTCATAAAAATGCACCTACCATTCTGGCTAGGAATACTCTGATCTGGATATTACCCGTGCAAGCAAGTAACGGCATTAATCTTCCCTCCTAAGAGACTTTCATTGCACACACATTGATTGGTTAGCAGATTGCGGTTTTATTGTTTTTCTCATAGACTTTGTGAAACTGCCAGACTGCCATACATCTTCCTCAAGAGACCCCTCCCACCTGCAGGACACGTGTCTCTCCAGATCAGCTATTGTAGAGACCAACTGTTCAGAATGAATATCGGCCAAGTTTTCATCCACTGCTGACGACTAGCCAGTCGTTCCTGGTCCTGGTAGAACTGGATCCTGGGCCCGGCAGGGTTACAGAGGGGTCTTCACCGCTGCACCACACAAGTCCTTTCATTTGAACTGGGAAATCCCACAACCATGAGGTTTAAAAGCCAGAGTGAATTCCACTTGTTGTTGGGTGGTCTTGTCTCTCCTCCAGGTGGCTGCTGCTACTGAGTTAGCGGGTGTGTTATGCAGTAATGGCAGAGCCAGTGGAACCCTGTTTGTGTGTGGGTGTGTGTGTGTTTTTATTTTTTTGGTGGGCATTCCTGTCCACTCAGCACATTCCCCTGGGTGATGAGGAGCGCACACATCTGTGGCACACTTTCTATTCCGGAACCATGCCAGGCTACCTCCACCCCTCCTGCCCTAGTGCCACTGCATACAACAAGTAGCGAGAGAGAGAGAGAGAGAGAGAGACTCTACTAATGGATGTGTTTGTGTGCACATGTTCCCAATCTCTGGCCCACCATCCCATGTCAAGATGTCATCAGATTACAGTGTTTATGTGGCTTGAGTTCCCAGCCGGCTGATCCTCTGTCTGTCTGGTATGTAGGCCTAGCCAACCCTGCCCCTACATCCCACTAACCCCATCCCTACATCCAACTAACCCCGCCCCTACATCCCACTACTGACCGTCACTCAGTGACACTGAGCAGGGACTTTGAAGACGAGGCTGGGTTCTGCTCTGCTCTCTTTTGTTCTGTTCTGCTCTCCTCTCTTCTGTTCTGCTCTCTTCTGCTCTGCCTGCTCTCTTCTGCTCTGCTCTCTTCTGCTCTGCTTTGCTCTGCTCTCTTCTGTTCTGTTCTGCTCTGCTCTCTTCTGTTCTGTTCTGCTCTGTTCTGCTCTGTTCTGTTCTGCTCTCTTCTGCTCTCTTCTGCTCTCTTCTGTTCTGCCTGCTCTCTTCTGTTCTGCTCTCTTCTGCTCTGCTCTCTTCTGTTCTGCTCTCTTCTGCTCTGCTCTCTTCTGCTCTCTTCTGTTCTGCTCTCTTCTGTTCTGCTCTCTTCTGTTCTGCTCTCTTCTGTTCTGCTCTCTTCTGCTCTGCTCTCTTCTGTTCTGCTCTCTTCTGCTCTGCTCTCTTCTGCTCTCTTCTGTTCTGCTCTCTTCTGTTCTGCTCTCTTCTGTTCTGCTCTCTTCTGTTCTGCTCTCTTCTGCTCTGCTCTCTTCTGTTCTGCTCTCTTCTGCTCTGCTCTCTTCTGTTCTGTTCTGCTCTGATCTCTTCTGTTCTGTTCTGCTCTGTTCTGCTCTGTTCTGTTCTGCTCTCTTCTGCTCTCTTCTGCTCTCTTCTGCTCTCTTCTGCTCTCTTCTGTTCTGCCTGCTCTCTTCTGTTCTGCTCTCTTCTGCTCTGCTCTCTTCTGCTCTCTTCTGTTCTGCTCTCTTCTGCTCTGCTCTCTTCTGCTCTCTTCTGTTCTGCTCTCTTCTGTTCTGCTCTCTTCTGCTCTGCTCTCTTCTGTTCTGCTCTGCTCTCTTCTGTTCTGCTCTCTTCTGCTCTGCTCTCTTCTGTTCTGCTCTGCTCTCTTCTGTTCTGCTCTCTTCTGCTCTGCTCTCTTCTGTTCTGCTCTGCTCTCTTCTGTTCTGCTCTCTTCTGCTCTGCTCTCTTCTGCTCTGCTCTCTTCTGTTCTGCCTGCTCTGCCCTCTTCTGTTCTGCCTGCTCTGCTCTGCTCTCTTCTGTTCTGCCTGCTCTGTTCTGTTATGTTCTGCTCTCTTCTGTTCTGCTCTGCTCTGTTCTGCTCTGCTCTGTTCTGCTCTGCTATGTCCTGCTCTGTTCTCTTCTGCTCTGCTCTCTTCTGCTCTGTTCTGTTCTGCTCTGTTATGTTCTGTTCTGTTCTGATTTGTTTAGGTTTGTCCGCTCTGTCTCTGAGATTTAAGATGTCACTACCTGCAGAATTCTAGCACCTCAGTCTATTTGATTAACTAAGTCAAAAGACAGCAACTTTAGAGTTGCAAATTACGGGAACATCAGATCTCTGGAAGATGTTTGTTTGAGCGTATGTCATCTTTAGCTTTGTTTCTAGGTTCCCTATCGTCTTTTGGTGGTTGCAGAAATTCCATATTCCAACATAAGTTCCATATGGAATGATGATGGATTAATTTATGCTATGACTGCACCAAAGCCCACACTGGTTTCATATTGGGCCAATATACCAGGCTAACACAGGGTATCATATCTGAGAACTTCGCTGATACATCCAGACCCAGTACTAACAAAAGCAATGTGTCACATATCAGCAATCAAACCAAAGCAGCATCTCCGTCTGCATTCTAGCACGTAGAAGCACGTTAGATCTCTCTAATAGAGAGACATTGATTTTATATCATTATCTCGCCAAACTCTTGGTCTAAATCTATACTGTTCTGTGAAAGCGATGGATCGGGTCGGTACCTGGTAGCAGCCAATACTGACCGTTTAGTACTCTCAATCGGTATCGGCACTACCAGCGCCAGTGCTAATTCATCCCTAATTAATTCTTAAGTAGTATCATGGAACATTCCCGTGCACAAGGCGCAAGTGTTTTACCTCCTACACAGTGAAAGGCCTAGTCGGCATACTTTATTCCCAGGTAGTCAATGAAAGGGGTATTGAGTTACGACCACCACACACTGCCAATCTGCTCTTGTCACCGGGCGATTAATCCAGTTTCAATTTCAATCACGATCGTGGAAACAAGATAATCGAGATCAACTATTATTGTGCCCCATGCCGCGTTGTTCTCATTATGGCTTGAGTTGTAAACGCAGCACACCCTTCCTTCACATGCGCTCCCCCCCCCGCCCTGCCCCCCGCCCTGCCCCAAGCCCTGCCCCCCCTCCCCACCGCCCTGCACCCCCCCCCCCCGCCCTGCCCCCCCCCCGCCCTGCCCCTCCCCCCCCACCGCCCTGCCCCTCCCCCCCCGCCCTGCCCCTCCCCCCCCACGCCCTGCCCCTCCCCCCCACGCCCTGCCCCTCCCCCCACGCCCTGCCCCTCCCCCCCAAGCCCAAACGGTAGTTTCAGCTGGTGTTGAGAGCCAGGAGGTGCCACGCCCATGTTTCTCCATTTATTTTGAAACGTCTGACGGTAACTCGTAGAAGGTGACAGTAAGGCAGCCTTTTTTGGTCGAGGAGAAAGGTAAAACAAATCTTATCATCGGGTTCTCAAACCAAATAGAGTAATCGTGTTTAATAATCGTGATTTCAATATCAATCAAAATAACTGTGATTATGATTTTTGCCCACAATAGAGCAGCCCTCTGACCTTGACACCGGATTTGTTTTTCCTGGTAAAGCCGTGTTCTTATTATGGCAGGGGAGCTTCTTCCATCGATCCACCTCCAATTCCGGACGAATTTTTTTTCACGATTTTATTTTGGTTTATAATCTGCCATTTTGGTTTATAATCTGCCATCCTGCATCTTCTGTTTATGAGCCAAGGCTCTCTGTCGGTCTGTCTGTTTCGTCACAACTTTAAGGGGGATTACAAATCTGTCAAACGACAGCTGGGCGCCAACATTCTAGTCACTGTGTGTGTGTGTGTGTGTGTGTGTGTGTGTGTGTGTGTGTGTGTGTGTGTGTGTGTGTGTGTGTGTGTGTGTGTGTGTGTGTGTGTGTGTGTGTGTGTGTGTGTGTGTGTGTGTGTGTGTGTGTGTGTGTGTGTGTGTGTGTGTGTGTGTGTGTGTGTGTGTGTGTGTGTGTGTGTGTGTGTGTGTGTGTGTGTGTGTGTGTGTGTGTGTGTGTGAGAAGCATGTAATTCTTTCCTTTTTTTCTTCACACTAATACACACACGGCTCGCTGAGTTTTAGCCTGCTCATCATGCTATCCTGCTAGCAATGCATACACATGCACAGTCAGACAGACAGACAGACAGACAGACACTACAGTTTATATTTAGATCTGTGTGGGCTTCTGTTCATGTGCCATGATGACATACAGCACATGCCATGGCATACATATGGAAACACATTCACACTTATTCACACCTACATGTATGCATGCACGCTAGGGCTGGGCGATATGGCCTAAATATGATATCACGATATTTTCTGACCTTTCGGCGATACACGATACGCATCACGATGTTTTTCTTTTTTTCCCCAAACAATTCATTATGAGGCTTACCAAGACAGTATTTGAGTTTGCAAGCTAACATTAAAGACAAAATAAAATACCCATGCATTTAGCATTTTTATATTATATATTAGATTTAGATTATTGGATTATTAGATTATATATTGCATATATTTAGCAATGAGATATTATATGATTTAGATATGAAATATGATGAATTGAAAATGGGGGACCCTGATGTAAACAAGACGAAAGTCTTTCTCTGGTCTGCATCCTCCAGTCCACTGTTGACTGTTGTTGTATTGAGCTGTACTGTATATTGTACCTATGCTGCATCTGTTAATAACGTTTATATTCATTCAGTCGGCAAACAGAATCATTTTGATTGACAGTCGCGTCTGCCAATTACGTCACATCGCTTGCACCCGCCCTGCTGTTCTTAGCACCAATCGGCAAGCGCGTATACATTTTTTACTTCCGCCATTGGAGAGCTCAATGAAAACAACAATCGCAGCGGTAGCTCGCCGCGGTCGACGTTTAGCTTTTAGCTCTGCAGAATGACTAAACGACTGGAGGCATAATGATTTTACTGCAACGGATGTTATAATAAAAGCCTTTCCATACATCTGTCTGATTGAAAACGTTATTAACAGACCGCAGAATGGGCACAACGGAGTCAGCACGGGCTGAGATATGAACGGCTAATGCTTGCTATATCTAGGTCGACCTCTGTTGTTGCTATGTAAATACGCTGATGTTATTGAAAGTGTAACTATATAACGTCAATGCCACAAAACGAATGCCTTTGTTATCATAAGTAGTAACTTTTGATGCAGTAGTGTGTGTGTGGGGCGGCGCTGTTCAAAAGTGTCAACGTGTGGACCAGATTGACGCAACACAAGCCTCTTGGGCAAAACATCACGATATCCACGATACGTTTAAAAAGTGTATCGTTAATGAACTGTACCCGATATTTATATAATATCGTCATATCGCCCAGCCCTAATGCACGCACACACACACACACACACACACACACACACACACACACACACACACACACACACACACACACACACACACACACACACACACACACACACACACACACACACACACACACACACACACACACACATTTTAATACTTTATTTGGTTCTACAAATAATATTACATAAACAGGGAATCAAATGTATCGGGGGCCAAGCAGCACTGAACACTTAAGGATACACATAGCACCTCCTCCACGTGGCTAAGCTGCCAATAATAACTGAGACAGAGCAATATTTGGCAATTTGTTTGGCTTTTCTTTTAGACATTGCAGCAATTCTCAGACCGGTCATGGTGCATTTGTGCACATGGCCCAAGACTTCCGAACACAAGTACACCATATCTACACCTATACCCAAGGTCAGCCATCCCACTGAGCAGTGGTTGGTATTTGATATACTTGTCCCGGAAGGCCTGGTCCATGTACAGATCAAAGGTACAGCCTACTTCTATGACCAGCACCTCCCCGTGGCTTGTGTCAACTAAAACAACGTCCGGTGTATTTGGTATGTTAGCAAAAACATCGTTGGTAAGGCCAAACCACTCTGGTTTTACTCTGGCATGTTTGTACATTGCTGCACTAGATGGTGATATGTTCCGTACCGCATCAGACACAATGTCCACAATATGGTCATGACGAGCGATGTACAGGTGTTTGTATGCATTACACACACACACACACACACACACACACACACACACACACACACACACACACACACACACACACACACACACACACACACACACAACAATTTTTTTTTCAAAATCAACTCTGCCTCTCTGTTAATTACAACAAGCAATGCTGTTTGTTATTTAAGATGAGGTCGGACTCGGCACTGACAGATTTGTGTTCATTGTGCTGCTTTTATAAAGCCTCAAATGACGGCTTACAATATTTCATGAAAGCAGTGTTTCGTTTGTGTCATGTACAAAGGTCTAAGGACCATACAGAATAATAACTGGAGCTGGCTACACATGAGCAAAAGCAGCCTCTCTCAGTAAATGCTTTCAAAACAGTCCCGGGCAGGTAGGTAATAATAAACACAAGACGTTGTTCCAAAAATAGTAAATTATATTTATTATGCCGGGTAGGGATTTAAACCTCCACTGATATTTAAATAGGCAACAAAGGGAAAAAACAACCCACAAACAATTAACAAACAGGGAGAGGGATAAAGGGAGAACACACAAGGTAAGTATAATACAAAGTAAACTAGATAAGCGCCCACAGACACTCACCAACCAGCCAGAGGTTGGTACTGGGAAAACCCCCAGCAAAGGTACCAAAGGTACAATTCCACACTCAGTGGGATTAGGCCTAAAGCCAACAAGAGAATACTTACTCCAATGGAGGAGTGGCGCAGAGGCCAACAATATCTATATACATATACCAGTACTTTAGTCCACCCGAAGCAGTAGATAAGCACAGTATCAATTCCACCACAGTGGCAAACAATGGCAACCTCACTCTACTCTGGTCACTGTCAATTGACAGGATGAGGCGCCCAGACGTGTGTGTGCTGTCAGGTATTTGGCTACCCATCCCTCTCGAGGTGATTGCCATCAGCTGTCATTCATTAGGCAATCAGCACTCTTCAGTGTAGGGATGGGCAGCACCTGACAGGGAGATAAAAGAGACAGCATTAGCTCTCATGTTCACACACACACACATCACATACAAAACACAACACATTAAATATACTAACCTGATGTTCAGATGGTGTCATAAATACAGTAATAATGGTAATGACCAACCCACGTACCCAGGTACGTCACAGTTTGTCTAAGATTTTAAAAGGTTTAAACTTTACAGCACTGACAAAGTTGAACAAAGTGCTGTACAAGTCCCACAACATAAAAAATATATATTACATTTTTTTTTTTTTTTTTTTTTCTAAGCTTCGAATTAAAATCGAATCTCGGCCCCGAAGCTTCGAATTCCAAAAAAAAACGAAGGTCAGCCCTAGTAGACACTATAGGCCCTTGTGGATACACAGACAACACACACTTTTATTCACATGCACATTCACACTGAGCAGATGTTGGTCAGTTCCATCGTTGGTGCAGTGAGAGGGGTGCTGGTGTGTGTCTGTGGTTGCTGATGTGTGTGTGTGTGGTTGCTGATGTGTGTGTGGGGTTGCTGATGTGTGTCTGTGGTTGCTGATGTATGTGTGTGTGTGTGTGTGGTTGCTGGTGTGTGTCTGTGGTTGCTGATGTGTGTGTGTGTGTGGTTGCTGATGTGTGTGTGGGGTTGCTGATGTGTGTGTGGGGTTGCTGATGTGTGTCTGTGGTTGCTGATGTGTGTGTGTGGTTGCTGATGTGTGTGTGTGGTTGCTGATGTGTGTGTGTGTGTGTGTGTGTGTGTGGGGTTGCTGATGTGTGTCTGTGGTTGCTGATGTGTGTGTGTGGTTGCTGATGTGTGTCTGTGGTTGCTGATGTGTGTGTGTGGTTGCTGATGTGTGTCTGTGTGGTTGCTGATGTATGTGTGTGGTTGCTGGTGTGTGTCTGTGTGGTTGCTGATGTATGTGTGTGTGGTTGCTGATGTATGTGTGTGGTTGCTGGTGTGTGTCTGTGGGGTTGCTGATGTGTGTGTGGTTGCTGATGTGTGTGTGTGTGTGTGTGTGGTTGCTGATGTGTGTCTGTGTGGGTGCTGATGTGTGTGTGTGTGGTTGCTGGTGTGTGTCTGTGTGGTTGCTGATGTGTGTGTGTGCTAAATCCTACAGATTGCCAACATTAGCCGAGCAGAAAGATCCACACAATATACAGGCTGTGTAACACAACGGTTAATAGTAATCTAATCTATCAAATTGTCTAAATAATAGCGATGAATCGAGAATATTTTTTTTTATTGAATCATGATCCACTCCTGATCTGAAGTCTGCTTTTTACTTTAACATTTCAGTACTGCATAATATTGTTCTTGAAATGTTGAAATGTGCTTTTTGGGGAATTTTCTTAAAAATCATGACTCAAAATACGGGTCTATTAAACATTTCACATGTAAACAACACTTTTACAATGAGTGAGTGAGTTACTGAATGAAGTGACTAAGCTCGTCATTTACATTTAGTCATTTAGTTGATTTTCTTTTATCCAAAGCAACTTACAAGTTCTGTACAACAAGTCAGCAGGAAGGGTACAACTCTGGCAGCTAAGGGTAAGTAAGATAGGTTCGGCAAACAGTGTTGAACTTGAGTGCTACAGTCTTGAGTGCATAGTAGTAAAGACATATTAGCATAGTAGGTAGTAATATAGGCAAGTTAGATTACTTAGTAGCGAAGTGCACACTAGAAAAGCTGCTTCGCATCTAAAAAGTATCTACATGAATCAAATCAGTCTGGGGTCCTGTATTGTTGTAGATGGCAAATGTCAACTGGAAATGGCAGTTCATCAATACCAATCTACCCTTGGTATGTGTGTGTGCGCTCCACATCTGACCTGGGGCCCAGCCGTTGGGCGGCAGCACTGGTCTCTCTCGCTCTCGCTCTCGCTCTCTCTCGCGCGCCCTCGCTCTCTCTCGCGCGCCCTCGCTCTCTCTCTCTCTCTCGCTCTCGCTCTCGCTCTCTCTCTCTCTCGCTCTCTCTCTCGCGCCCTTGCTCTCTCTCTCTCTCTCTCTCTCTCTCTCTCTCTCTCTCTCTCTCTCTCTCTCTCTCTCTCTCTCTCGTGTTAATTGTGGTCTTTTATTTTATTTATTTATTATTTTATATTTGAGTGTCTTGAGAGCACTTACGCCTTAAAGGATAATTATTTTCAACCTACACTCTAGACCCTTATTTTTCATCATATGGCGTTCAAATCTCATAAATGATTGAGTGAGCTGCGGCTTGCAGTTCTCCCCGGCTTCAATCTGCAGGGACCAGCATGCAACAGATGGCATCCTCTAAAACACTGCTCTTCAAACCCGGGGCCCCCTTGAGCCCGATGGCCACGTTGGTCGCAAGATGCGGCCAAAAAGTTAAATTCTACTCAAAGTTGTTAATATGTAACACATAAGAAAAGTGTTTCACTTGGATATAGATGTTCTTGCCCTTGTACCTCATCCTGCGACCCCCCCCCCCCCCCCCTCCCCCCCCGGGACCCACGTTTGAAAACCCCTGCTCTAAAACATGCCTTTCTGATTAGATTCCATTTTATTGTCATTATGCAGCACGAGTACAGTAGTAGAAGATATATAAAAATAAAAATGTATGTATTGTGGCAGATATCATCCCTCCTCACATGGTTACGTGGAGGAAGGGCGATACTATTGCCACGGGCAGAGGAGTGAATTAAGGGGTTGATTGGGACTGATAGAATACACCTGTGCACCACGTGATCACAGACACACACACACACACACACACACACACACACACACACACACACACCCACACACACACACACACACACTGAGAGACACACATAGCATAAAGCCCTAGGAGAGACAGAGAAAGGGGGAGTGGAGGTGAGGAAGGAGCAGAGATCGTGGAGAGTTTATTGAGTTTGTGAGGTGAGAGGTAGTTGGAAGGAGAGGTGAGAGCGAGAAGGTGTTCGTGGTACTGGACCCTGGACTGGCTGAGATACCCCCCTGTGAAACTGACCCTGGACCAGAAGACAAACCTTGAGTATTGAACATTCCCTTTTTGTACGAGAGCCTGGAACGTGTTTTGACCCTGGACTGTATTTCGACTACTCTATTGGCTATTGGACTTGTACTTTGGATCAATAAATATCACCTTTTTATTGAAATTGTGCTTGTGTGGACATTGGAATTGTTTGTTTTGGTCCGTGTCGAGCCTGAACACCACAAGGCTCGTCACAGTATATTACTCCAAGTTCTTAGTTTACAGCATTAGGGTTTTAAAATAGTTAATAAATCCATTTCTATAATTTATTTTTACTCCAGTTCTATTGCATTGACTGGAGCTGACTCTTGTGGGAGGCTCTCTCCACCGCTGCTCTCTGCTTGGCCCTGGAGAGATGGCAGCATCACTTGTGTCTTTGTTGGTTCATTCTGACTGCAGGCGTTCTGCGCAAACGTGTCTCTGCTGTGTGGAGCATTATAGACAAATTAAGTTGTTATAAATCGCAGCGATGCTCAATGTTGCCTTTATTGTTGCCCCGGTGCTGTTTAATTTCTGGACCCCCACCCAAAATATGGAACCAAAAGGTCTTGTTGGGTAGTGTCAAGTCAGACCAGGTCTTGTTGGGTAGTGTCAAGTCAGACCAGGTCTTGTTGGGTAGTGTCAAGTCAGACCAGGTCTTGTTGGGTAGTGTCGAGTCAGACCAGGTCTTGTTGGGTAGTGTCGAGTCAGAGCAGGTCTTGTTGGGTAGTGTCGAGTCAGACCAGGTCTTGTTGGGTAGTGTCGAGTCAGAGCAGGTCTTGTTGGGTAGTGTCTAGTCAGACCAGGTCTTGTTGGGTAGTGTCGAGTCAGACCAGGTCTTGTTGGGTAGTGTCTAGTCAGACCAGGTCTTGTTGGGTAGTGTCTAGTCAGACCAGGTCTTGTTGGGTAGTGTCTAGTCAGACCAGGTCTTGTTGGGTAGTGTCGAGTCAGACCAGGTCTTGTTGGGTAGTGTCTAGTCAGACCAGGTCTTGTTGGGTAGTGTCGAGTCAGACCAGGTCTTGTTGGGTAGTGTCTAGTCAGACCAGGTCTTGTTGGGTAGTGTCGAGTCAGACCAGGTCTTGTTGGGTAGTGTCTAGTCAGACCAGGTCTTGTTGGGTAGTGTCTAGTCAGACCAGGTCTTGTTGGGTAGTGTCTAGTCAGACCAGGTCTTGTTGGGTAGTGTCGAGTCAGACCAGGTCTTGTTGGGTAGTGTCGAGTCAGACCAGGTCTTGTTGGGTAGTGTCGAGTCAGACCAGGTCTTGTTGGGTAGTGTCGAGTCAGACCAGGTCTTGTTGGGTAGTGTCGAGTCAGACCAGGTCTTGTTGGGTAGTGTCGAGTCAGACCAGGTCTTGTTGGGTAGTGTCTAGTCAGACCAGGTCTTGCTGGGTAGTGTCGAGTCAGACCAGGTCTTGTTGGGTAGTGTCGAGTCAGACCAGGTCTTGTTGGGTCGTGTCGAGTCAGACCAGGTCTTGTTGGGTCGTGTCGAGTCAGACCAGGTCTTGTTGGGTAGTGTCGAGTCAGACCAGGTCTTGTTGGGTAGTGTCGAGTCAGACCAGGTCTTGTTGGGTAGTGTCGAGTCAGACCAGGTCTCGTTGGGTAGTGTAAAACGAGTCGGACTGGGTCTTGAACCGGACCAAATGCAACACAGCGTGGTGTACTCTGTCTCGGACTTCATACAGACCATTATATATGAGAAGACAACTCTGTTTGTTTTATCCGTTCAGCATCATCGGTGCCACGTGTGCGTTTGTGTTTCTAATTTTAGAACCGGGGAGCAGATGTGGCGTTGCCGTGGTGCGCTCGCGCGGCACGCGTCTATGTGCCCAAATATGCAGGCATGCATGCGTATGTGTAACATCCTGCCTGTTTCTGAGTCAGCAGCGTGACAGAGGAAAGTGGGTCGGTCATGCGTGCTCCAAGGGTCAGAGAGGGGGGGGGGGGCGGGGGGCAGTAGCCAGAGGTGGAGAGAGCGGGGGGAGGTGGGGGGAGGAAGGAAGGAAGGCAGTGGGAAGCTAGTAAGAAAATTACATCTAACTGCTATCTAATGTCTAACACACCTACTCAGTCTCTACCTCAACAGGACAGGACCTCACACACCTACTCAGTCTCTACCTCAATATGACAGACAGGACCTCACACACCTACTCAGTCTCTACCTCAATATGACAGACAGGACCTCACACACCTACTCAGTCTCTACCTCAATATGACAGACAGGACCTCACACACCTACTCAGTCTCTACCTCAACAGGACAGGACCTCACACACCTACTCAGTCTCTACCTCAACAGGACAGGACCTCACACACCTACTCAGTCTCTACCTCAACAGGACAGGACCTCACACACCTACTCAGTCTCTACCTCAACAGGACAGGACCTCACACACCTACTCAGTCTCTACCTCAACAGGACAGGACCTCACACACCTACTCAGTCTCTACCTCAACAGGACAGGACCTCACACACCTACTCAGTCTCTACCTCAACAGGACAGGACCTCACACACCTACTCAGTCTCTACCTCAACAGGACAGGACCTCACACACCTACTCAGTCTCTACCTCAACAGGACAGGACCTCACACACCTACTCAGTCTCTACCTCAACAGGACCTCACACACCTACTTGGTCTCTACCTCAACAGGACAGGACCTCACACACCTACTCAGTCTCTACCTCAACAGCACAGGACCTCACACACCTACTCAGTCTCTACCTCAACAGGACAGGACCTCACACACCTACTCAGTCACTACCTCAACAGGACAGGACCCCACACACCTACTCAGTCACTACCTCAACAGGACAGGACACCACACACCTACTCAGGGCCCTTTCTCACTCACCCTATTCGTTTCTATTTCGTTCCATTCTGGCCCGTACCGAGATCTGATGCGAACTCCCCCCCCCCTCTCCCCCCTCTAGTTTGCGTACACACTGCAGTCTTGTTTCGTTCCGGGTTCTGTTTACGGTTTGCCTTTTGAGCGTTTACGCTTGCCGTAGGTGATGATGTCACGTTCGAAAATGTAAACACAGGAAGTGTTAACATGGCGCTGGAGACTGAAATGCTGATATAAAATGAATAAATAAGCAATAAATATGAAGTTATATTTGAACCTCTGTTGTCAAGCCTTGTCAATATAACCCACCCCATTTTATCACGAATGGATGGTGTTGTAGAGTTCGCTTTTGAGCGTTTCCCAGGGCTAACGCTAAGCTAACGGTTAACGCTAGTTAGCTTAGCCTAGTCTAGTATAGCCTGTAGCACTTTCTTTTCAGAAAAAGAACGTGCAATAAACAAAACGGATACATTCACTGTGTGTTCTGCCTGTCATTTGTTGATGAAACAAAACTAACATCAACACAAGTGACCACCAAGAGCGGATAGTTTAGTCTCAAAAAAGATCTGTGACTTTTGTTAGCTACATTGTTAGCTGCATGCTAACGTGAATGGAAGATGCCATTATAACAGTATAGCATTGTGGCTAGAAGCTAACGTTAGCTCACGCTAGTTAGCCAGCACCAAACTGATGATATCGGGAGCCATCAGTAGCTAGATAACATTAGAGACAACACCGTGTGTATTAAACAACGGTGAATAGATGACTGGGCCATTTGTTTAATGCTTGTTAAGATTGAAAGAGGAGCTCTGAGCTAACAGGGTCTGTTAGCTAACGTTAGCCAGCTGCTCATGCAATCGCCGAATCGGTAATGCTAGCAGAATGAATGGATGTAAACTTTATTTAACATATTGCATATGGGTACAATACAATACGGCTCAATACAAACAATTGTTAAGGGAATGCAGACTGTTGTAGCTTGGACTGGGGTCCTTATAACAATAACTTCATGATTTCATCCACTTGTTTTTGGTTGAGGTTATGACGTTATGTCAGCAGCAGGCGCCACGCCCGTGTTTAGGTACAAGCTCGCAAAACCACGCCCCCCGTTCTCCCGGGGCCGAATCTGAGACCACCTATTCCAACTGATCCCGTTGGAATAGGTGGGGGGTGAAACGAATCAGCGCCGTTTCGCATCGCAAAAGGGGTGAGTGAGAACACTCCCCCCCCCGTTCTCGGGAGCAGTGATTCGATCTCCAAACGTGAGTGAGAAAGGGCCCTCAGTCTCTACCTCAACAGGACAGGACCTCACACACCTACTCAGTCTCTACCTCAACAGGACAGTCACAGGACCTCACACACCTACTCAGATTGGCTCAGATCAGCTCTAATGACTGGACTGATCTGTGGAGACAGTTATGGTAATATGCCATGTTAACAAGAGGGCTGCTTCTGTGAGTACACACACACACACACACACACACACACACACACACACACACACACACACACACACACACACACACACACACACACACACACACAACACACACACACCATATTTGATCTATTTATTCCTAAAGAAAAATTGTACTACTTCTTCCTCTTTACATGTTAGTTTTGTATAGTGTTTGACCTTTATTCTTTTACCTTTTTACTGTATAAAGCACAATCTCAGGAGGGTCATACAGAACCAAGCATTTCACTGTAATGTATGTACATGTACCTTATATGTGACAAATAAAACAACTTAACACACACAGACAGACACACACACACACACACTGACAGCCTGAGAATGGCCTTGAGCGTGTCATGCCCCCTAGTGGCAGTGCTTATCACCAGGCTATAGGCAGATATATCTGGCTGAGGAAACAAGTAGGGTAAATCTGCAGAGCCGCACTGCCCAGGCGGCCTGTAGCTGTTCCGCAACCGTTGCTATTTCCGGGGTAGGCCTGATTGGCCCCGACAGGCACGTGACCCCGCGGCAGCCTCAGGACGCGGCAACGAGGCTGCTGTGGTTCACAGGCGCTTTCCACCTTCAACGCCGCCCGCAGCATTAGGAAGGAGTTCGCGGCGCCTTTCACATCGCAGTCATCAGTCATAATAATCGCGCCGCAGTCGGCAGTCATGCAATCATTTATCATTTAACATTTGAAAGGCATACATTGTTGTATGAAATAAAATAGTATAGAGACATATGTACAGCGTCGCGCCGCAGTCGGCAGTCATGCAATCATTTATCATTTAACATTTGAAAGGCATACATTGTTGTATGAAATAAAATAGTATAGAGACATATGTACAGCGTCGCGCCGCAGTCGGCAGTCATGCAATCATTTATCATTTAACATTTGAAAGGCATACATTGTTGTATGAAATAAAATAGCGGGGAGAATATGCTCACACGAGCGGCATCGCTGAGCTCTGGTGACGGTCTTATTGGGGCTTATGCCGAGAACAGCAGTAACACAACATTGCAACTGTTGTGTTACTGCTTTCTGACCGAATTAGTCATTCATTTGTAGCTATAAAGACATATTCATAATCCAACATATGTGTAAAGAAACAACATATTCCGATTGGAAGGACAACCAGCTCCTTCCTGCTCGCGTCTCACAGGGCTGAGCTGTGCACGGCTTAGTCTCACTCGAGTGAGGAGGAGCGGAAGACCGCTGGTTCTCCAACATACAGCGGTGTGCTCTTCAGAATGTACCGGGAGAAACGTTTACTGTACCCCGCAGACATAATAAGCATATAAGCAGTGCTTACTATAGTTATTAGTTACGTTATTTCTGACCGAATTAGTCATTCATTTGTCTAGCACAGTCTCTAACAGTGTAACAGTAAGAAGCATTTTGGATAAAAGTATTCTGTACTTCTGTATGACAACAATGTATGCCTTTCAATGTTAAATGATTAAATGATACACAGCGAAATCTACGCTCTCGCCTCTCATCCTGCTTTCGCCAACGGCAGCGATGTGAAAGGCGAAGCGAACTCCAGCAGTAGCGCGCTTGCCGCTGGGGCTGCCGCGGGGCGTGGCCGCGGCGGGTCACGTGCCTGTCGGGGGCCAATCAGGCCTACCCCGGAAATAGCAACGGTTACGAACAGCTACAGGCGCCCAGGTGCTGGCTTCGGGGCCTGTACTGTGCGTGGGCGGGCGTCGGGGCCTGTACTGTGCGTGGGCGGGCGTCGGGGCCTGTACTGTGCGTGGGCGGGCGTCGGGGCCTGTACTGTGCGTGGGCGGGCGTCGGGGCCTGTACTGTGCGTGGGCGGTCGTCGGGGCCTGTACTGTGCGGTGCACTACTGCGCATGCGATGCCGGGTGTCAGACAAGAGGGAAAGACTGTCAGGTTTTAAACTGTGGATATACGAAACAGAAGGTAAAGATTACTTGAACTGTACAGTAATGCAGAACTATTTCATTGCACTGTGAATAAACTGATTTTTATAGTATGTCACATCATTCATGTCTTTCACATTCTACTAAAACTGAATCAAACCATAACAAGGTGGCCTGTTGGGATGTTCGATCCTAATGTGAAAAACTGATTTTATATGTCTGAGGAGAAGACTGGTACTCATCATCAGGTCCACAGACGGGCCTCCCATCTTCGTCTCCACAAAGTACTGTGGGGGTCTACTGTATGTGAGACATATTTCCTTTAGAGTGAAAGAAAAATGATATATGTGAACAAGTATGTTGTGTGCCAGGTTTATGTGCAGTCATGGTAAAGTGAGAGGTGACAGGTGGACCACCACTGATGTCATGTGTCCAGGCAGGCCTCGGGTACAAGTCATTTTAACCCATTACGTACCAACCCGTTTCTTTTCCCATGAATCCCTGCACAGCCACAGACACTAAACCGAAAGAAGCTTTAGCTGTCATGACATAAAGATGCCAGACATCCATACATCTGATTATGGATCTGTTTCATAATGTCTATAGCTCAGGAAAGGCTAAAGTATTTCTTGTGTGCATTTAACATCCT